>NC_136415.1:48693071-49278071 GCF_051521515.1 Lactuca serriola
TGCAGTGTACGATAGTTGGCAGTGTTGATACTGGTGGTGATGGCAGAGTAAGCATTTTCTTCATTGATTTCAGATAAGTTATTATCTTTTACGATTCATGTATATTTTTTTATGTTTGTTTCTAAAATATGATATAATTTATTTATGTATTAAATTGTGAATGAGTTTTTTAATACACTGAAATATGAGATTATACTTGTAAATGAGTTGTGAATGTATTGTATAAAACTCTGAATTTTATGTATTACGTTGTGAATTTTATTCACGACTTAATATATTAAATTCATAATTTAATACATAGAAGTTTCTACATGTATTAACGTATAAATATAAGTTTTAATTTGAAAATATGGTTGTAAATATAAAAAAAAGTTGTATTAAATTATGAATTTATTAGATTAAACTGTGAATTTTGTATACTAAACTGTGAATTGTGTATTATGTTGTGAATTTTATTCACAACTTAATATATTAAATTCACAATTTAATACATATAAATGTCTCAATATACTAACGTATAAATAGAAGTTTTAATTTGAAAATATGGTTGTAAATATAACTTTTTTTTTGTCTTAAATTGTGAATTTATTATATTAAGCTGTGAATTTTGTATACTAAACTGTGAATTATCTGTATTAAGAGTTTCAAATTGATATTATGGTTGTGAATTTATATTTTTTATACTAAACTATAAATTTATTGTAATGAGCTTTGAAATTTATGTATTAAGTTGTGATATTTCTATTTTAAACTTTGAATTAACTGCATTAAGCTGTGAACATTTATTTAAATTGTGAAATTGATTATATTAAACTGTGAATTTTTTGTACTAAATTGTGATTTTTGTGTTTAAAAATATGAATTAACTGCATTAAACTATGAATTTTCTGTTTAAACTGTGAATTAACTGCGTTTTGCTGTGATTTTTTATAACTTATGTTAAAATATGAATGATTTATGTATAAATTTTGGTGTTAATTTTCTTATGAATATATTTATTTTTTTGTTGTATAAATTTGTAAGAATCTACTAGTTTTTATAATTTTTTTGCATTAAATTCAAAACGAGTGAACTAATAGGCTTAATTAGACTATAAATGTAGTATTTAAGTTGTTAATGCATGACTTTATTTATAGATCTGATTTGGAAGAAATGACAGCTGCTATGTTGATACAGGTGGTTGGTGGTAGCATGTAGTGGTAGAGTTTGGGTTTTTGACTTCTTTGAATTAGTAAATTATTGTAAAACAATTTCCGTTAAGTTGTAAATTTTTTGCATTAAGTTGTAAATGGACTGTGCAAATGTGTATTAATATAAAGTTTTGTGTTAAAATATAAGAGCATATACGGATGAAAATATTATACTGTAAAAATTATAAGTTTGCTCTTTTCATATAAAAACAAAAAAAAAATAGTATTTTAACATGTTTAATAAGAGTATCTTGTAAATATTTACTAATTAATTGGGGTTTTTAGGTTTCTTGATCTTTTATGGTTCTCATTTGAACCAGTCCGTCCATATATATATATATATATATATATATATATATATATATATATATATATATATATATATATATATATATATATATATATATATATATATATATATATATATATATAACATTTTAGTCATATCTTGAATTTTAAGAGGTACAAGATACAAAGTTTTTTGTACAAATCAATTATACATAACAAAACTATTAATACCTACCAAAATTTTGAAGACTTAATTTAAAAAAGGTTATTAAAAAATTAATTTGAAGCAAAATAACAATTTTAAAATATTAAATTCATCAAATAAATTAATTTACATTTCTTAAACTGGATACAAATAATAATTAATTTACATCAAATATATAAATATACAATATAAATATAAGTTCTAAACATAAATATTTTAATTAAAAGTGGTAATTTTTCTTATTAGATAATAGCTAATAACAAAATCTAATAATTATTTTTCCATAAGAAAATTATTAGGCAAAAAAAACTATTTATCGCCGCTGCTTTGCGTGGGCACACATCTAATATATATATATATATATATATATATATATATATATATATATATATATATATATATATATATATATATATATATATATATATATATATATATATATATATATATGGGAAAAATAATCTCATTTATATTACATATATAACCATACTTAAATGTCCTCATCAATTTTGCTCCTTGGTAGTCAATGTTACATAAGATTATACGGATTAAAACCCAACTTTAGTCGACAGGAAACTACTTTTTACGTGCATTTACACTTTAAAGTTTTAAAACATTCATACATCTAAAACGATGTTAAAAACTTATTTTAAACATGTACTTTGGAATTTCGTAAAGACAATACAAAAGAAATTGATAGAGACGTAAAATATGCATTCCCCTTTCTGAATAGCTTATCGGTCACGTTTACACAATTAGTCACGTTCGCATTCTGTTGTGGTTTTTGTGAAGCTCACTTTTATGCACTTTTATCCGATATTGACATGCTATTGTAATATACTAATATATAAAAGATGCGATAAAGATAAGGCCAAGAGGTGTGGTGCGGGATAGGATTGCAGGAGCAAGAGCCGCACCCAACTATACTACACAGGGGGTGCGATTTGGCTGGTGCGGGATCAGAGCAAGGGGAGGCTATCCTGCCATCTCTCTTCTCGTGTGATTGACCGATTTTTTTCTTTCTTTTCCGCTTTCAACGTCTGGTTCAAAAAAAATATATCTTCCTTCTTCTTAAATCATATGGAAAAAATATCTTTTAATACATTTACCACTCTATAAATAACAAACAAATCTAACATAATTTTGACAATTATTTCTACATATTCTCTCAAAAAACTCACTCAACCACAATATCAACATCGTCATCTTCATCATCTGGATTGATGACGCAAGAAAAGACATAATTTAACAGTTCTTTATCAAAAAGTGTTGTGTTCGTTGAAATGTTTCGACCCGATTTCAGACGAGGAAAGAGTTATTTTTACGTATTGTTGGCGATATGGAAGACCGATTTCAATATTTCTAATTGCAGCGGGGTGCTAGAGGCAGAAAAGATTTTTTCAAATTCAAAAATACACAATCGCAATTCATCAGTTTACATACGGCATGGGAGCAGATAAATTGGACGAGTATTTTAAGACCATCTTCAGTCCATTCCCATTTTTTTCTTCAAAAATTGAATAAAAAATAGGGTAAATAGTATTTCAACTCATACTCTACTCCATTTTTTAATTCATTTTTCACCTCAAAAAATATATTCCAAGTATATATATTCAATTTTTCCAACTTACATGGGTTGTCAAACACACCCCTTCTACTAATTTGGTTTTAACAAAAATATAATTTATATTTTTTAATCATTACAATAATAATAAATAGATAAGATTATATTTATAACATATTTATAAGCTTTTGTAATATATCTTATCGTTTTTTTTAAAATTTCAATATGTATTTAACTTTTTATAAGAATTTGATGAACAAACACAAACTTTATATTTATAAGTAGTTAATATAATTTAATATATAACAAAATATTATAAGTATTAAATATTACATTTAAATTATAATTAGTAGATAAAAATAAATTTAAAATATATAAATATATAAACAGAAGGACTAAAACCGACAACACAAAGTTCATCCCCATTTTAGGAGAAATGAATAATATAACACCATATTTGGTGTAATAGTATTCATATCCCCCAAAATAGGGGAATAAATGGGAGTGGGTTGGAGAAAAATGGGGATAAAAATGAGGGAAAAAATGGAAATGAAAGTGGGTTATAGATACTATAAGAAAAAAAAAAGTGAACTCCACATGATTTACCGTAATGGTTATATGTTTACATAAGTTTATGACAAGTAATTATTGGGTAATTTTATACGGACCCTCCGCATTGTTTTCATGTAACCTTTTTTGTAAGTGGAATAATACATCTATATTCCATAATTTGATAACTAGGTGTGTGACCCCGCTTTGCGAGGTCGGATGTGAGATTTTTTGTTAGGTCGATCCTCTGTCATGGACTAATTGCTTATACTTTGAACACTGTCATGAGGTAATTCTTTTAACATAATAGGCAGTTGCATATAATTTTTATAAAGAGCATACAACAAGTAAGTAATACACTAAGAAAATACAACCACAATATATGGAACCCAAACTTTAGCAGGAAAACAATTAAATATATTACATAACAACAAAACACACAAAAGATACATAACAAATGAGAAAAATGGCAATATCAACAACATGCAAAAATCCCTATCACATCTTATAACCCCTATGATCCAGTATACGAATCTACATGAAAGTGATGACAACCAACTCCCCCCAAAAAAAAAAACAAAAAACGCAAATTACATAAGAGATCAGAAAGCACAAAAAAAACAAAACAGATGAGGGAAAGGGAAATGTGCACACCATGAAAAATAGACAAAACGATAACCCAAAAAACACATACAATCCATGTCACATATTATCACTTCTGCTGATTGAGTACAATTGAAAAGCACAAACGCGATAGACGACTGCAAATCATGATAATGTAGACAAAAAGTACATAATAACAGGCAATACAAAAGAAGGGCAAGGATTTATAATTGTACTAATATGATTTCTGTTACACAAATACAAACGACATATTAATCAATAGAGAGATGTGGAAATCAGAATTTGATCATGTATAAAAATAGAAATGATAAATTACTCAAATTTATGAACTCAAGTTCATATAAAAAGTGAAGTAAAAGCCAAAGTTGAACATAAAAAAACTGCATACACTATCTAATTTTACTTTAGGGGTACATTGGTCTATTAGCAAAATTGAAATATGAACACAAAACTATACAGTGGTAGTTTAGTCAAATATATATATATATATATATATATATATATGTATTTTTGTACTATTAAAATCAGTCAATTTTAACCAAAAAAAACTTTGCATTCAATTTGAACAAAAAAACATCACATAAGGGCAGGTCAGTCACGAACTATTAATGATAAAAAAAATACTTTTTTATTGATAAAATCAGTCGATTTTAATTAAAAAAAAAAAGAATTTTGCATTCAACTTGAACATAAAAAAAAAACTCCAAACACTGTCCCATTTTACTACACTCAGACATATTTGAGTGCAGGGGCAGACTGGTCTTTCAGCAAAATTAAAATATGAACAAATAAAAGTGTACATAAGGGTAGTTTAGTTACAAAACTGTTAACGATAAAATAACGATAAAAAAATTATATGTATTTTTTTACTGTTAAAATCTGTCAATTTTAACAAAAAAATGCATTCGATTTACACATAAAAAACTGCATACTCTATCCCATTTTACTGGGTTATGGCATATTTGAGGACAATGGCAGATTGGTATTATAGCAAAACTGAAATATGAACAAAAAACTATATATATAGGGATAGTTTAGTTACAAAACTGTTAATGAGTTATATTCAAAGGAAAACAAAAAAAAAAGTAAGATTCAAAAGTAACGAAGAGTAAAATAACGTTGCGGACAACAAAAAAAATGGTAATTCTAATAAGATAACATAATTTAATTTTTGCATTTTTTTCAAGAAAGATAAATTATTTAAAAAACTTAAACATCCGCAACAAAAAAAATGGTAATTCTAATAAGATAACATAATTTAATTTTTGCATTTTTTTCAAGAAAGATAAATTATTTAAAAAACTTAAACATGAATCCGCTTCTGCTTCCAATCAAAAACCTCTTCAAAGTCGATCGTTTCCAAGACCTCGCCGACCGCTTCACGTACTCTATTAACCCCACCTCATTCTTTCACCTACTATCCTTCATGATTTTTTCCATCCCTTGCTGTTCCTCCATAAATGTTTCAGTGATATTGAGTTTGGGGGTGAAAGTTAGAGAAAGATACCATAAATGAGACCGGCTCCGCTCCGCCGAAGCCTTCTTCTTGGATTTCAGCCATACCCATCTCCTGCGACACCATCTCCGCCAAAGCCTCTGCCGGTGAGTCTGCCTCCACCATATAAGATCCATTGACTTCCTATCCACCACCTCCTTCTTCTTTGTGTCTACCACCATGCTGTAGATTTTATAAAAATATAAAAAACGAAATAACTACCACATGTTTTCCATGACTTGCATTCTACACTCCCTGTCAACTCCTCCATTAGACATCTCTGCAGTCACTTCCTATACTAGTTTCTTGTAGTCTTTAGGGTTCACAAACTTTGTAACCCCAAATTTCTTTGATGTTGAAATCACACAAATATATGAGATTCACCATTTATCTAACTGTTTTTATTCATATTTTTAGGCAGCAAAATCTTACCAAGCTCAAGTCTGTTGGCATTGAGATCAACACCAACCATCCTTGAAGCACCTGCAATTCTCGCACCTTCTGATCACAAACAAAGCATTAGCTTTTTTTTTTTTTTTGCCATGAATGAGTCTTTTTTGAGAAAGTTAGAAGTTCCAGAAAAGTCACAGCAAGCACTACAACTCCGAATCCAAAAATGGCAACATATGAGCCTTTTTTAGGTTTTGCAACGTTAAGAGTAGCACCAAGACCTGAAAACGGGAAGATTATTTGAGTCAAGAAAATACCAAATGGAATTGTAGGCGGAGAATGTTGATTATAATTTGTTTTTGTACCTATAAAGATCCCACAACTAGAGATCCCACAACCGAGGACACACACTTTGTCAAGAGGAGCAAAAGGGTTGATTTTGGCAAGACAGCCAACATGAACGACAATGTATTCACTGGAAGTTGAAGTTCCACAGAAATGGAAAATGGGTTTTCCGTTGATGGAAAATCAAGAGTTTATCGTGAATCATGACTCCCCTGTTGTTGATTCTCAAAAGGTATTCTGAAGAATTACTTACAAACAACCATTACTACCCTGTTAAGCAAAACGCTAAGACCATCTCCAACACATCTCCATTTTTTCCTCCATAAATGGAGTAAATAGTGTTTCATCTCCAACCCTACTCCATTTTCTACCCCATTTTTTACCCAAAAAAGTATATTCCTAAAATATTCCATTTTTATAACTTATATATATTGTCAAATAAACCCCTCTACTAATTAAACTCTATATTTATGATTAATTAATATAAATTAGTATACAACATGATATTATGAATATTAAATATTGCATTTAAATTATAATTAGTAGATAAAATAAACTAGAAATGTATAAAATAAAAATGAGAGAGACTAAAATTGACAACCAAACTTCACCTCATTTTTGGAGATATGAATAGTATTCCCCCATATATGGGGGAATACTATTCATATCTCCAAAAATGGAGGTGAAAATGGGGTAGGGTTTGAGAAGAATGGGGGGAGAAATGGGGGAAGAAATGGAATATGGGGGTGGGTTGGAGATGCCCTAACTTGAAAGAGCGTCGGAAGACTCATAGAGAAGAAGTCATTTTGTCCAGCTCTGATCGGTCATGAACTGAAATTTTCTTCGATCTTTACCTTGATCTCTTTTGGAACTGCAAATAGAAGCAATTAATCCAACATAAAAGAAAACACGAACAAAGAACAAAAAAAAGCAACATAATTTTACCAACAACCAGGAGACGAAGCGACAAAATCAAACCCTCCGTGTCGATTTATGGTTTTTTTCATTAATCGAAGAAGTATTTTTCTCAATTTTAATAAGAATCTAGAGATGAAGCTAGTGGAGTATCTCTCTCTTCTTACGACTTATTTTCCAAGAACAACGTCCGCCATGTAAACTCCTCTTCGTCACTGTTTGCAGAAAGAAAGAAGCAGAAAACACTTTGAAGCACAATTGTATTCGTGGAGGAAGCGGAGGAGAACGGATGGACTTCATTAGATTCGAGGTTGTGAAACGGAAAAGGACTGCAATTCTAAGACGCCACCACCGGTAATAGGCGGAGTATGTCAAGCAGTCTGGATCGGTGGTGAAGAAGAAGGGACAAAAGGTGGAGACGAAAAGGATTGGGGGGAGACGGTGGAATTTGGAACATAGATAAGGAAGACGGTGGAAGGATCGGGAAGTAAAAGCCCTGGAGATGGCGGTGGCGGTCGAAGCGTATCTTGGAGATGGTGGTGGTATGGATTTAGGGTTCGCGGAGACTGAAGAGAGTGAGGAGAGAAAAGGATTTGCGATCGCTGGAGCATGGGCGGTGGAGCAGTCGACTTTGATGGAAGGATTCGAGAGGATGAGGGCTTTTGTTGGGAGAGCCAACTGATCGACACCAATCAAATCTCTATTGGTTTAGATTAGCGGTGGAATCAAAGGGAGGAAGCCGCGTACGGTATCATGTCAGATTTAAAAAAAAAAAAAAAAAAAAAAAAAAAAAAACATAAAATGGCATAAACTGCCCATAACACAAAAACGGGAAAAAAAACCAAAAGAAGATAGACAACAATAGATGAAGGACCATTTTTGCCAAAAGATCAAGCAGTTCACTATTCCTTACTTTGGTCCCTTTTTAATATATATATATATATATATATATATATATATATATATATATATATATATATATATATATATATATATATATATATATATATATATGGGTAAAGTGAATATACCTAACAACCTTATATAAGCTTAGGTACCTAACCTTATCAAACTACATCATTTTGCATTAAATTTTCATTGCAATCATCCAAGATTATTAAACTTCATCCCTAAACTTGATTTACATAATTTTTTTTTGGAAATTCATCATTATATTTCTCCTACATTCTTTCATTTTTAGCGGTAGGATATGAAGCCCATCAGGTGGTATTCGATAGACAGACGTGATGTAAAAGAAAGATATTATTGAAAGTCCAATGATTTTGGAAGTAATCAAGTTATGTGGTTGAAGTTTAAGAACCTTAGGCAATTACAATGTAAATATGATACAAACCGATGTAGTATTATGGAGTTAGGTACCTAAGCTTATATATGGTTGTTAGGTATATTCACTTTACACTATATGGGTAAAGTGAATATACCTAACAACCTTATATAAGCTTAGGTACCTAACCGCATCAAACTACGTAATTTTGTATTAAATTTTCATTGCAATCATCCAAGGTTCTTAAACTTCATCCCTAAACTTGATTTACTTCAAAAAAATTTGGAAATTCATCATTATATTTCTCCTACATCCTTTCATTTGTAGCGGTATGATATGAAGCCCACCTGATGATTATTGAAGGTTGGAGGAAAATTTTTGATGATGAACGAACAGTTATCGAATTCTCTATAGTTACGTATTTGAGATTGAAGGTTATTACGATATTTACAAGTTGTCACCGTGTCTTTTATGCTTAGATTAAATGAGTGGTTGGGAATGATTCCTCCATTCTCAACCTTTTTTATTTTCTCAATTGAACACATCTCTCTCTCTCTCTCTCTCTCTCTCTCTCTATATATATATATATATATATATATATATATATATATATATATATATATATATATATATATATATATATGAAAATGATACTTTTAATTAGTAACACCCATACTTATATATATCTTACCTATTAATATGACAAGTCACAAAGAAATATCGGCTTTAACTCATATCAAGCAAATTGTTTCTAAACAATTAAAAAATGTTATATTCATATCATAACGTACTTAATAAACATGAAAGTAGACCTTGGTTGGGTCAGTTTCTTTAAATATATGTTAACAGTTAACACGTTCATGAAGTCCTTGCATACTTGGAATGAAAGTATGAAATATATTCTTAATTTGACGCCTTCCGGCCATTACCAAATTGCTTACTCTTTCTTCCATATTTTTAACGGAAATATTATACGAATATTCTTTGTAATTTGGGGTAATTTATATGGTTGACTCATAATTCCTTTTTTAAATCGGATGGTCTCTATGATATGTTTTTGTTGCGTCTTTGGTTCTGGTTAGACATACAATTATCATATTACCCTTATTATATATTTTATTATTATTATTTAGTATTAATTATAAATTAAATTAAATTAAATTAAATAATAAAATCAATAAATACTTATTACCTAACGTGTGTGCTACTCCATTTCACTCCCTTCCCAATAGTGTCTCCGTTCCACAAAGCATCACCATAACCACCTCTTGAAATCTATCGACGTTGTTTCATCAGTGCCACCATAATCTATAGTCGTGTTTGAAATCGGATTTAATCACCATTGGAAACCACATCCAACGCCGCTAAAAGCTTAACCTAGGATGACCGGATTTTGATTAGATTTCTTCACCTAATGTTTTTGAAGTTTCATATGAGGTTAATTGGAAGTGATCTAAAACTCAAAATCTTTCAAGAGTTAATCAAAGATTCATGCACATAGATCTATCTCCTATCGTTCAAAGACAACTAGTATTGCAACAATATATGAATTTCTAATCGCGAATTCAATTAGGAGACGAGATCTAGATTGTATTTCATTGGAGGATTCATATGTGGATTCCAATTTAGGTTTGATTTTGAGGCTTCTTAAGCTTTTGAATGTGACCTTTGATTTCATATATGCTTTTGATGTTTGATTTTGTATGTGGTTTTGATTTCATATTTTTCATATATGTGACACCCTCGAATCAGACGGCAGAAACATCCGGGGGCTCGTGTGATTATAAATTGAAATATCATCACAATGGATATACATGAAAGATAACACAATCATCACCAACATTTCATAATACAACCGGCATTGTTCACATTAAGTATATTGTTTAACATTACATATTTTAATAGCATAAATTGTACAATGATTGACATTTGCATAAAAGGAATCCCATAATACTCTTGGCGGTTCTTCAGGTTATCGATTACCTGAGAATACAAGTTATTTTGAAAATGGTCAACATATATAATGTTGGTGAGTTGAAAAATTTTGTATTGGACGCATAACCCAGAAAATCCGATATTTTATGTAAAATTCTCTTAAAAAGATGTAATGATTAAGTATAAATGTATGTGTGATTTATCATTGTAAAATCATGTATAAATGAAAGATTCAAATTTCCTTGTGTTATATCTGTTATAAGAAGGAGGTAGTGATTAACACTATTTCCCCAGAAAATCCGATATTTTCTGATTTATAAAATGTTGTAGTTCTTGTATTATTGTATGAATTGTTTTGGATTGATACGATTGAAGAGTTTGTTTTCCGAGATGATAAGATGGTATTGGATCTCTATGTGAGTCGTTATAACAATTCATGATAATGACTAATTTGTCTGCCTTGGCATCTTCCAAATGTCGGTATTTTATCAAGGGTTTGTCACCCTAGACTGGCCTAGTCTAACTGTAGCGAACAACTCAGGTGTGGGGGAGTCACCCCCGTATATATCTATACACAAACACTCGCTCTCCCTCCAGGAGACTCTAATTATAACTATAGGCTACGGCCATACACTTATTGATGTCAACCGACAAGTCCTACTAGATCCCAAATGTTTCCACATGAATATTTATAACGTTATATGTTTTTAGTTTTACAAACATCAGATGATATATGAATGTGAAATGATAAAGCCCAACAAAGATGAAAAATGACAATTGTGGCCCATTAGACGTGTAAATTGTTTCAAGGTTTGTTAGGTGTGCAAGAGGACTCTTAAGGCCCATTAAGCATATAACCAATGATTCAGGCCCAATTATCATGTAAATGGGCCACTAAGGCCCAATAACATGTAAAGGATAATTTAGGCCCCTTAAGCATGTAATTGGGTCACTAAGGCCCAATACACATGAATTAAATATATTGGGCCCATCAAACATGCCAACGGATCACGAAGGCCCAATAAACATGTATAGGAAGTATTAAGCCCAATGTTCGTACCGTTGTTGTATTTCGTTTGTTTCTTATAGTATAGTTCATTTCGTCAAAACATTTATCCATAATGTTATAAAGATATAGTGTTTTGTTATAACGATATTTTTCGTTCGTTACGTCAAAATTCTATAATTTGAGCTCGTGTTTAGTAAAAATTCCACTCTAGTTCCCTTAAGAACTAAGTTGAACATTTAAAAGCTTATTTTTACATAAAATGTCATTTTTTGTTTATTTTAATTAAAATAACATTTTAGCACATTATTTTATAAAAATTTACATTTTTTCCCCCAATGTTTAGTATCTGACGGGTTTAGCCCAAAAATACATATATTGACATTTTCAGCCCATCTTTACAGAAAATTACATTTTTAGCCCTTATTTGAAGTAAAATGACATTTTTGGCCCAATTTTTATGAAATTAACATTTTTGAACCAATTTTGAAATAAAATGACATTTTCGGCCCAATTTTTATGAAATTAACATTTTTGGCCCAAGTTTGAAATAAGGGTCATTTTCAGCCATTAATCTCGTGGTTTTTCATTTTTGGCTCAAGTTTTTATTTCAATACATTTTGATCCATAAAAATTGTTATTTTTGCAATTTGAGCCCAAAAGGTCGTAAGGCCCACATTAAGGCCCATAATGCACAATTTTACACTTTTGACCCTTTGGAAGGTATGATTGTTATAAAAACTCATTTTTAAGCAAATGTGACCCTTTTGGTCCTTATAAAACCGTAGGTGTCCCTTTTGTCCCAATCTTTTGCTTATTTGTCAAAAATGATCCTTATACAAGATTTGTGTCTTATTTTTCATAACTTAAGCATGTATAACACTTTTATCTTTGTAGTATGATGTATAGCGTGTTTTAGTTTATGAATCTCACCCATTTTTGTTAAAGTTTTATAGATCCATCGAGTTTTATCACACAAACACAACATAAACCAAGAAAATCACACATAACATGCATAAAATACATAGATCTACACATTTTACTTGTATTCTCCCCCAAAAACATGTAAAAACCAAAACAAGGGGGTATGAACTCACCTTTGCTTGTTGTTCTCGGTTTTGAAGAAGAAATGGAAGAGATTTAGGCTCTAGCAAGCCTTCCTTGGATAGATCTCGAGCTTATGGGGTTTTCTAAGAGTGTGATCACCAAAAATGTTTAGAGGGAGTGTTCTTAACATAAGAATGAATTTATATAACTGGGATATGTAGGGACTTACCAAAGAAAGATGATTTTTGGTGGAAACCTTCTTGAAACAACTATAGATCTTCAAAAATTTGGAGAAGAGATGAGGTTTTCTAGAGAGAGTGTTCTTGAAAGATTTTTGAAAGAAAATGAGGTGGTGAGGGTGAGGTTCGGCCGAGAAGAAGAAGAGAGAAGAGAGAGGGAGTGAAGTGATGTGCATGGAGATCCACCATGCAATAAAAAGGTGTCTAATGCTACTTAATTCTCTTAATATCAGTTTGTTTCTTTTTTTTTTACTCATTGGGCCGAGAATGGGCTCAATGGATGAAGGTAAAATGACTTTGGGCTTGAATTCTTGGCTTTGCTTGAATTTCATAGGCCCAATAATATTTTTCGGCCCGTTGGGCCCTTACGATGGTTGACGGCCCTTTTGAATAAAAGAAATGGAGTTTATGGCCCATTAGGGCAAATTAATTCATTTATATCCCAATAAGGCGCATTAGGGTTAGAATGAATCATTCTAGGCCCAAATGGCTTCAAATGTTATAGATTTATGAATTCGGGTCCAATTAGAACCCAATTAGGATGTTTAGGCCCAAAATAGTCGAATTGAAGGCTTATTGGCCCATTAGGCCCAATAAGAAAACCCTAGTCCATAATATGCTTGAATTGGGATTTGTAGGGTTTTCAACTCATTATTGACTATTTGGATACTTTGTAGAGTTTTGAACTTCACTTGTGAATTTTGATTAAGTTTGTTGTCATAGAATGAACATAATGCATGGTATCAAGTTAGAGTTACAATTTTATCATAGATGACGTTTACATGATCACAGAATTTCCTGGCTAAAATGCTAGTTGTGATATCATCCCCTCGTTAGAGGGAATTTCGTCTCGAAATTCTTTTGGAAACTAGGATTACGAAGGAGAGAATAAGTGAGGGTACATCTACTTCATTTGATCTTTGCGTTCCCATGTGAATTCCGGTCCACGCTTGGCATCCCATCGAACCTTCACAATCGGAATGCGGATTTGCTTTGTACACTTTACTTGCTTATCCAATACCTCGACTGGCTCTTCGGCGAACAGAAGATTCTTGTTGATCTCGATCTCTTATAGATGAATGGTAAGAGTTTCATCTGATAGGCACTTCTTCAAATTCGGTATGTGGAACACGGGGTGTACGTTGCTGAGCTCAGCAGGTAGCTGCAACTTGTAAGCTACTAGACAAATCAGGGCAAGAATCTCGAACGGTCCAATGTATCGCTGGTTCAGTTTTCCCCGTTTCCTAAAGAGGATCATTCCTTTCCAGGGAGAGACCTTCAATAACACTCGATCTCGGACTTAAAATTCTAATGGCTTTCGCTGCTTGTCAGCATAGCTTTTCTGTCGGTCTCGCGATGCTTGAAGTCGAGCTTTGATTTGGATTATACTTTCGGTCGTCTCACGGATGATTTGTGCTCCAGTGAGAGCACTAGCTGGCGATTGCCCTTTTGCTAGTTGGGTGTCACCCACTTTGGCCCAGCATAGAGATGATCTACATTTACGACCATAGAGAGCCTCGAAAGGAGCAACCTTGATGCTCGTGTGATAACTGTTGTTATATGAGAATTCGAGCAAATGCAAGTGGGCATCCCATGACTTTCCGAAATCAATCACGCAAGCTCGGAGCATATCCTTGAATGTATGTATGGTACGTTCGCTCTGACCATCCGTCTGTGGGTGGTAGGTAGTGCTCATATCTAGATGTGTTCCCATTGCCTTTTGGAGAGATTGCCAAAATCTTGAAGTGAACCTACTATCTCGATCCGAGATAATAGACACTGGCACTCCATGGTGTCTCACAATCTCCTTGATGTAGATTCGGGTCAGCTTTTCCATCTTGTAGGATTCTTTTATTGGTAGGAAATGAGCGGATTTTGTTAACCTATCGACGATTACCCAGATAGCATCCAATCTCTCTGCTGTCTTTGGTAATTTCGTCACAACGTCCATAGTAATCCTTTCCCATTTCTACTCGGGTATCACTGGCTGTTGCAATAATCCTGAGGGCTTTTGGTATTCCACTTTCACTTTGGCGCATGTAAGACACTTGGCCGTGTAAGTGGCTATCTCTGCCTTTATATTTGGCCACCAATAATGTTGTTTGATATCCATATACATCTTATCTGACCCAGGATGAATAGAGTATCGAGTCTTATAGGCTTTATGTATGACTACTTCTCTGAATCCCCCAATCTTAGGAACCCAGATTATGTTCATGAAGTAGTGAGTTCCGTCCTCTTTAATTTCAAACCCCTTATCCATGCCCCGTAGTGATTCGCTAGTGACATTCTCCGGTTTCAATGCGTCCAAATGGGCTTCCTTGATCTGTGAGGTTAGATGAGGTTGAATGGTGATTGATAGAGTCTTCACGCAACGACTTGGATACTCTTTTCGGCTCAGGGCATCGGCTACCACGTTAGCCTTGCCTGGGTGGTATTTGATGTCACACTCGTAATCATTTAGCAGGTCGACCCATCTCCGCTGGCTCATGTTTAGTTCCTTTTGATTTAAAATGTATTAAAGGCTTTTATGATTGGTGAAAATGGTGCACTTGGTACCATAAAGGTAGTGCCTCCAAATCTTCAAGGCGAAGACCACAACTCCCAGCTCAAGATCATGAGTGGTGTAATATACTTCATGAGTTTTTAGTTTCCTGGACGCATACACAATTACCTTCCCACGTTGCATAAGGACACAACCTAAGCCTTGATTCAAAGCATCACAGTAGACTATGAAGTCTTCAGTTCCCTCCGATAAGGATAGCACTGGTGCGCTACAGAGGGCTTGCTCCAAGGTTTGGAAGGCAATCTCTTGCTTCTCAGTCCAGTTGAAAGGTACGCCTTTTTGTGTCAATGTGGTGAGAGGTTTGGCTATCTTGGAGAAGTTCTGAACGAACCTTCGGTAGTAGCCTGCAAGACCCAAGAATTGGCGAATTTTTGTTGGTGTTGTCGGAATTGCCCAACCTTCAATGGCTTTGACCTTGGAAGGATCTACATGAATTCCTTCCTTGCTGACAACATGAACCAAGAAATTTACACTGTGAAGCCAAAACTCACATTTGGAGAGTTTTGTATACAGCTTTTCAGACCGCAGGGTCTCTAAGATCTGTCGGAGATGTTGGTATGCTCTTCTTCGCTTCGAGAGTATACGAGAATATCGTCGATGAAAAAAATCACGAAATTGTCAAGGAATGGGCGGCAGACTCGATTCATGAGGTCTATAAATGCAACGGGGGCATTTGTTAGACCAAAGAGCATCACGAAAAATTCGTAATGACCGTAGCGGGTTCGGAAGGCAGTCTTAGGAATGTCCTCATCTCGAACTTTGAGTTGATGATAACCGGATCTCAGATCTATCTTCGAAAAGTAACTAGCCCCTTGAAGTTGGTCAAATAGATCATCGATTCGTGGAAGTGGATACCGGTTTTTGATGGTGAGCTTATTAGTTCCCTATAGTCAATGCACATCCTTAAGGATCTATATTTATTTTTAACGAAAAGAACTGGAGCTCCCCATGGAGAGAAGCTTGGTCTTATGAAT
The DNA here is from genome assembly GCF_051521515.1 of Lactuca serriola. NCBI lineage: Eukaryota > Viridiplantae > Streptophyta > Magnoliopsida > Asterales > Asteraceae > Lactuca > Lactuca serriola. Next base: position 48,709,689 of record NC_136415.1, read on the forward strand.
CCTTTATCCAGGAGTTCACTCAGTTGGCTTGATAATTTTTGCATTTCAGCGGGAGCCAACCTATAGTGTGATTTTGCGATCGGAGTGGCTCTAGGCACTAGGTCGATTCAGAATTTGACTTGTCTTTCTGGGGATATTCTCAGAAGATCTTCTGGAAACACATCCGGGAAGTCACATGCCACTGGAATGTTTTGAATGTTCACTTCCTCTTTGGTTTTATCCACCGCATAATCAAGGAATGTGTAGTTCTTCTTGTGTAGACACTTTTGTGCCTTGATACACGAGATAAGGCGAAGGTTTGTGTCGGGTTTATCTTCGTAGATTATTAGGGTTTCGTAATTAGAAAGATGAAGGCAGACAGCCTTCTCATGACACATAATATTAGCATGATGGGGGCTTAACCAATCCATGCCAATTATCATATCAAAACTCCTAATATTTATCGGCATCAATTCTATTTGGAAAGTGTGGTTGTTTAATGTTAACATGCATCATATCTTTAGTTGATTCAGTCTTCCCATTAGCCATTTCCATCGTGAAGGTTTCATTGAGCTTCTGGGGTCGTTAATTTAGTAAATGTTTGAACTTGTTACTCACGAAACTTCGTTCTACCCCACTATCGAATAAGATGCATGCATATGTGTTGTTAAGTAGGAACATACCAGTGACAACTGTAGGGTCCCATACTGCTTCACCTTGTCCCAAAGTCAAAAGTCTTCCTGGTCCTCCAACTCCTTGATTGTTAACATTGGGAAAATTGTGCCTGAGGTGCCCGGTTCTCCCACATCCATAACAGATATGACTGGCCCTAGCATTGGCGTTGTTTTTATTGTTGTTGTTGCGGTTGTTGTTGTTGTTGTTGTTGTTGTTTGGCGTCCGGTCTGTTGAAGCTGAGCCCTACAGTACTTTGTTGTATGACGTTTCCGATTGCACCTTGTGCAAATCATTTCTCGACATTCCCCATGATGATGGCAGTTGCATTTGTTACATTTGGGGAGATTTCCTAAGTACTGCTTCGGGTTAGTTTGCATGGATGAGGTTGGAGCATGTGGTGTTGTGGTAGCTTGAGTAGCAGCATGAACAGTCACCGTTTGTTGTTTCTTAGATGATTCCGACTTTTGTTTTCCCTTCTGTTTTTTGTTCTTCCCTTTCTTGTTCTCACCTTCTTTCTTAATCTCCACTTATCCTATTTTGGCACCCTTTCTGTTACCGTGATCATACAGTTTCTTGGCCAGCCTTTTTGCACTATAATATATCTCAGGGTTCACCACAATGACATTCCCTTGGATAGGTGCGGTTAATCCCCAGATAAACCTTTCAATCCTTTTCCCTTCAGGGGTAATCATTCCAGGACACAAGAGAGATAACTCACTAAACCTAGATATGTATGTGTCTATATCGGAGTTTTGAACCGTGAGATTCCACAACTTTTGTTCCATCTTCTAAATTTTGCCTCTTGGACAGTATTCAGCTAACAACATCTCCTTAAGTTCTTCCCATGGCATCACGTTCACCACTAGGAGTGTCATGGACTCTACGTGGCCATTCCACCAGGAGAGAGCTTGATCAATGAATGTGCAGGCTACAAACTTGATCTTGCATCCATCTGGACGCCTGCAAATTTCAAAAACTGATTCCATTTTCCCTATCCATCGCTTCAGGGCTATTACGCCTCCTGTTCCATTGAAGGTTCGAGCCTTGACATTTGTGAAATCCTTGTAGGTGCAAGTTCTTACGGTTCCTTGGTTTGTTCCTTGATTTGTGCTTCCGGTTCCCTACCTGTTGCCTTCCCCGTTGTTTCCGTTGCGAATCTGCGCAAGTGCTGCAGTGACCGCAGCGGACACTGTTGCTTGGAATGCAATTGAGTTTATTTCAGGCGGGGTTGGTGTTGCATTGTTCCCACTGTTAGGTCTTTGAGGCATCTTTTTGTCAAGGAATCAGAAGGATGTTAAGTACATATCGTATTCCGAGTTTAGAATTCCATAGACGCGGCGTATCGAGTGTGCATTTAAGTGATTCCATGTATTAACATAAAACAAGAAAAAAAAACACATAGCCAATAACAACATCATGATAAATCATAGAGCATCCCCATCAATAATAATTGTTTTTAATACATGAAAATTTACCAAAAGGCATACAGTACATGGGGAAACATACAATCCGGCAGCATGACGACCCTATGAGTAGTGTAATCACTTAAACATATGGTCGATAGTACATAAAGCAAAACATAAAGAAGGAAATCGTAACGGGAGCACATGAACAAGTGCTAGTCGCGGCGGGGTGGATCTGGTGGTGCTGACGATGAGGTGGATGCGCCTTGAAGGCTAGCCAGGTGGTGTTCGACATCCCGAAGCCGGGATCCCAAAGCTGCCTGACGCATCTGATAGTCTCTGACTACCTCATGCGTCATCCTCTCTGTACGCTCCGTTGCAGCTCTCATGACCACTATTTGACCAGCAGTCGTCTATGCCTGCTCGCCGATGTCACGAGTCCTTCTTACTACCACAGGTAAGGCTCTATCGGCGGGTCCACTGTGACTTAGATCGTAGAAGTCCCGGTTCATACCAAACGGAGGCCGCACCCCTTGCTGGAGGCTCCATCTCCAGATTTTGTGCGCCCACGGGGGCGTAGGTCTATAGGGGCCCATTCAGTATGGGGGCACCCTGGCCATATACAGAGGGTTGATGACTTCGGACCCTGTGTCCGAGTTATCTGAGTCACTGCCCTTTACCTCCTCCTCGTCCGAGTCGGCCAATGGTTCTGTCGTTCCTCCCACGGGCTCCTCTTCATGCTCTTCTTCTAGTTCTTCCTCTTCTTTAGGTTCCTCTTCTGGTTCTTCCAGCCACCCGTTATTTCCCCGATTGGAAAAATAAGGATCCCCGGGGTGGTGAAAACCAACCATAATGTCGGCATGAAGGTGTATAAGTAAATCATTTTTAGATTATTCCTATAATATTTTAATTATTTATGTTTGAATTCATGAGAAGTTTTGAATATGAGGTGAGTTTCTAGGTCAACTTCCCGCCATAATTACCCCCAAACACATGTCGATCAAATTTTGAATAAATATAGTTGATCAGGCTATATTTACCCCCAATATAACTACATAACTGCCCGGGTTTAACCACAATGTTCCATTTCACTTAAAGACTTTTAATGTTATTGTTTTAGTGTATGCACTTTATTCAAAGTGTTTTAGTCCCATTATATTTATAGTTGCATATAATGTATGGTTAGATATGCTAGTTCACTATAAACAATGCTCTGATACCAATTTGTCACACTCCCGAACCAAACGGCAGAACCGTCTGGGGGCTCGTGTGTCGATCAAATTTTGAATAAATATAGTTGATCAGACTATATTTACCCCCAATATAACTACATAACTGCTCGGGTTTAACCACAATGTTCCATTTCACTTAAAGACTTTTAATGTTATTGTTTTAGTATATGCACTTTATTCAGAGTGTTTTAGTCCCATTATATTTATAGTTGCATATAATGTATGGTTAGATATGCTAGTTCACTATAAACAATGCTCTGATACCAATTTGTCACACTCCCGAACCAGACGGCAGAACCGTCTGGGGGCTCGTGTGTCTATAAATTGAAATATCATCATAGTAGATATACATGAAACATAACACAATCATCACCAGCATTACATAATACAATCGTCATTATTCACAACAAGTACATTATTGTACATTACATATTTTAATAGCATAAATTGTACGATGATTGACATTTGCATAAAAGAAACCCCAAAATACTCTTGATGGTTCTTCAGGTTATCGATTACCTGAGAATACAAGTTATTTTGAAAATGCTCAACATATACGACGTTGGTGAGTTCATAAGCATATTTTATTGAAATTTTTTTTATTAGACGCATAACCCAGAAAATCCGATATTTTCTGTAAAATTCTCTGAAAAAGATGTAATGATTATCTATAAATGTATGTGTGATTTCCATTGTAAAATCATGTACAAATACAAGATTCAAATTTCCTTGTGTTATATTGTTATAAGAAGGAGGTAGTGATTAATAGTATTTCCCTAGAAAATCCGATATATTCTGATTTATAAAATGTTGTAGTTCTTGCATTATTGTATGAATTGTTTTGGATTGATATGTGACATCCCCAATTTCACGCCCAGAAAAAAATCGATTTGTTTATGCTTTGTTTTATAAAATCAGAGTAATCCTTTGATTTAAAAGAGTTGCGGAATTTGTTCCCAAAACAAAATATGATAAAAATTTATCAAAGCATTTCTTTAAAGAAATGTATTTTCATTAAATAACAAAATCTCGGGATGTCATGTTCCGATACAGACCAAAAGCCTAAACAATATAAAATAGACCTTACAACAGTTATTCATAACTACTGATCTATAATCCAAAATCCGTCACCAAGTCCACCAACTTATACTCTTGTGCCATTACCTGTAATGCAAAGAAAACTGAGTGAGTCAGGCTTGGGAACCTGGTGAGCATATAGGGTTTTCAACCCACAATAATATAATTATTATATTTAATCATCAAGCAATCAACCCAATTACCCATCCCCATTATCTTCTTTATTTCTTAAGGTTTTACCCTAAGAATAAACTATCCTTCATTCATTCATTCCTAAGGATTTACCTAAGGAATTGGCACGAAGTCCATTGCTGCCAAAGTTTATCTATCAGATACTAAATCCATAGCTATCATGCGCTAACTCCATAGTCACCAAGGTTTACTCAAAAGGCATGAAGTCACATTGTCACCAAGGTTTATCAAATAGGCACGAAGTCGCATCGTCACCAAAGCTTACTCAATAGCCACGAAGTCGCATCGTCACCAAGGCTTACTCAATAGGCATGATGTCGCATCGTCACCAAGGCTTACTTAACAGGAACGAAGTCACATCGTCACCAAGGCTTAATCAACAGGCACAAAGTCACATCGTCACCAAGGCTTACTATATAGGCACGAAGTCGCATCGTCACCAACTATTTCATCTCCCATGTTCTACACAACATTTTGTTAGATATAAATACAAACACAGTTTAAATCATTTAACACTCGTATAAAAACATCAATTCCAATCCCATCTCAAATAGACAAATAATATATAACACATAGCACGTATTTCATAGCTAATACTTTATATTTATGTGTTAGAAGAAAGTAACTATACACTCACTTGATAAGACGATGATCGCACAACACCTCATCTCTTAAAATAATCTTTTTCGATAAAATCGGGATGTTTCCTCCAAACCCGGGCTTCACGCGGGCAGAGCTTCTGCTTGGAAACTTTATTTCTCGGGATCTTCGGGGCTTCGGGACTTGCTTCGGGTCTCGGGAATGATATCGGGGCTTCGGGATATTTCTTGCAGGAAAACGAGGTAAAACGGGAGAGAGAGAAGAGGAAAGGTGCAAAGAACTTGGCTGCCCTCGCATCCCTTTTATAGGGGCTGAAACTGGGATTACACTGGGCGTAACTCAGATAAGTCTGATAACTCCCCTCCTTCGGATAATATCGGATTTTATATTTAAATTAAATATTTTAATTATTTAATAAACTTCAAAAATTTGTATCTTCCTCATACGAGCTCTGTTTTTGATGTTCTTTATATCCACGCGTAGGTGAGACTATGCTCTACAACTTTCGTTTAGACTCCATCGAGTGACTTCGAATTTATTTTTATTATATTATTTTTAGTAGGTCGGGACAGGAAAACTCCGTTATAAATTCATAACTTCTTCATCTGACGTCCGTTTTCGTCTGTCTTTTCACCGTTGGACTACTATCGACGAGATCTTCGATTCTCATGTAGATTGTTTCGGCAAAAAACCGCTCGATCTCAATTCGAGTATTCGGGCTGCATACTGCTAAGTCGAAATTTCGAAAAATCATAACTTCCTCGTACGAAATCAGATTTAGACGTTCTTTTTTATGAACGCTCTCGGTTTAACGTATTCTACGACTTTCATTTAGATCGTTAAGGCCAACTACTGCTCTAACGTAAATTCAGTATTTACGCCGCGCTGTGTCGTGCCGGTTCTGTCACGAAAACTTCGACAGGTCAAAACTTCTTCGTTATAACTCGGATTTCGATGTTCTTTTTATGCATGGAAACCTTGAGACATATACTAAAACTTGGTTGTGATTATTCATTCTAAACACTCTTCTATCAAAAAGTCATTTTTGACGCTTATCGTCTCTAAATTGACTAGCCCTGATCTACGAGCGTTGCAATTATCTCCCCCTTAGGATGATTACGTCCCGGAATCATCAACGAAAATAGGACTTGTATAATGACTACATACGTTATCTCTTCGTCTTAGGTAATAACCGTAACTTCTACGTTTCTTCGAATGAGTATCTAACTCTTGGACTTCTTGACAACAGGCGATGCTCAATCTTGCATCTGCTCTTCGTACTATGTTAGATGCTCAATCGTAACCTTTGAGTTACAAAATAAATCCTTATTGTGGACTCCTTCTTCTTCTTAGGATAAATACTTCCCTTTATCTATTGTAATAGACCGATGGGTCATGTTCTAATGACCTCTCATCGTATGATGCAACGCTTAGACTCAAGTCTCTTAGAGTCAAATTCCAGAATGGAATATACCTTCCTTCATATTCTAATGTGATATAATCACATTTTTTCATGTAGTATTTCCAGCTACAAGCTTCCTTAACAATGAGCGCGATGCTATCGATCGCATTGATTTCAATCTTCTGACTTAAGTCAGATGTTACATCTAACTTGGTTCACCGAACCACGTAACAAACTCATCGTAGTTGGACTCAATTTGATCTAACCACTAGGGTCGGAATAACATCCATCTTACTAGTCATTACCGAAACAATGGTAATGACATACTTGAATAAAACGAGACTCATCACTAGCTTCTTGGTAACCTTGTGACTTTCCCTGATCCAAGCGTGAGTCCTGTGCTTCTAGTATATAGATCTCTACTACCATTCACACCTACTCATACTCATCCCAAGTATTGTCTCGCAGTCCCCAAGTCCTAAAATCACAAAACAATTTAACACATACGAATGTGCCCAGTTATTCATACAAATTTTCCTAGACTCTACTAGGATTTCTTCCATGCATATCTTCAATCGTCAATTCTAATTTAATTCGGTTGGAGATGGAAATTCCAGACGATGGGACAACTTCAAGAATTACACCAATCGTTCCATCATCCAGCCAATCGAAGGTGTACTTCAGACGTACCGTACTCCACTAAACGTTCCGTTATTTTATCAGACATATTCTAAAGGCAAGATACTATGGATGTCAACGGGGGCAAACGGGACGGGGAGTGCATCCCCCACCCCTGCCCCTGAAATTTCCTTGTTCCCCCGTCCCCGCCCCCGAAATGTTCAGCCTTCCTACCCCCGCCCTCGCCCCCGAATCCCCTTTATTACCCCTGCCCCCGCCCCGATTGATTTTGCGTTGTCTTTTTTTTTTTTTGGCTAAAAGAGGTTGTTATTTATGCTAAAATAAGCTATTTTTAAGTAACAAATAATTATGTATAGTAGAATTTTACATGTTAAAAATAAAAAAGTTATGGCATCTTAAAAACATTATACTAACAATATAAAAACATGTTTTTTGGTGAATTTTGAAAGCTCAAAATCATGTTATAGTTTATTATATTTATATATTTAATATATGTGAATATATGTGTAATTTATTAATGGGGTCCCCACTCTTACGATATCTTCTGATAGGTGTCATTCAATATCATAAACCTTTCATTTCCTCCATTTACTCAATTCTCTAACCATAACGTTCCATACACCAAAGCAGGCGTTCGATGTATCGAGACGAGAATATAGATAGAAGAAAGTTTAGACGTGTAATCCTCCTTATTACTCCGAAAAATTACATGCAAGTTCTAATATCGTAATCAAACATTTAGAATCCTAAGCACATAAAATTTCTAGATCCGGTTGGCAACAGACCATAGATCTAAACAAATAATAGCATATAAGGCAAACAGATAGTATTTAGCACATAAAAGCATTTTAGGCATCTTTCCTAAAATATACTAGTGCTCGTGTCTAAAATATGGTAGACACTCATCTCACAATCATCGAATAGCATTCTAAGTTTAAGTCTAGAAATCCTACAAATTCCTAGTTCGCTTAAACTAATGCTCTGATAGCAACTGTGACATCCCCAATTTCACGGTCAGAAAAGACCGATTTGTTATGCTTTGTTTTATAAAATCAGAGGAATCCTTTGATTTAAAAGATTTGCGGAATTTGTTCCCAAAACAAAATATGATAAGAGTTTATCAAAGTATTTCTTTAAAGAAATGTATTTTCATTAAATAACAAAATCTCGGGATCTCATGTTCCGATACAGACCAAAAGCCTAAACAATATAAAATAGACCTTACAACAGTTATTCATAACTATTGATCTATAATCCAAAATCCGTCGCCAAGTCCACCAACTTATTCTCTTGAGCCATTACCTGTAATGCAAAGAAAACTGAGTGCGTCAGGCTTGGGAGCCTGGTGAGCATATAGGGTTTTCAACCCACAATAATATAATTATTATATTTAATCATCAAGCAATCAACCCAATTACCCATCCCCATTATCTTCTTTATTTCTTAAGGTTTTACGTACCCTAAGAATAAACTATCCTTCATTCATTCATTCCTAAGGATTTACCTAAGGAATTGGCACGAAGTCCATTGTTGCCAAAGTTTGTCTATCAGATACTAAATCCATAGCTATCAGGCGCTAACTCCATAGTCACCAAGGTTTACTCAACAGGCATGAAGTCACATCGTCACCAAGGTTTATCAAATAGGCACGAAGTCGCATTGTCACCAAAGCTTACTCAATAGGCACGAAGTCACATCGTCACCAAGGCTTACTCAATAGGCACGAAGTCGTATCGTCACCAAGACTTACTCAACAGGCACGAAGTCGCATCGTCACCAAGGCTTAATCAACAAGCACAAAGTCGCATCATCACCAAGGCTTACTATATAGGCACGAAGTCGCATCGGCACCAACTATTCCATCTACCCGAGTTCTACACAACATTTTTGTACATATAAATACAAACACAGCTTAAATCATTTAACACCCGTATAAAAACATCAATTCCAAGACCATCTAATAATATATAACACATAGCACGTATTTCATAGCTAATACTTTATATTTATATGTTAGAAGAAAGTAACTATAAACTCACTTGATAAGACGATGATCGGACAACACCTCATCTCTTAAAATAATCTTTTCTGATAAAATCGGGATGTTTCCTCCAAAACCGGGCTTCATGCGGGTAGAGCTACGGCTCGGAAACTTTATTTCTCTGGATCTTTGGGGCTTCGGGACTTGCTTCGGGTCTCGGGAATGATACCGGGGCTTCAGAATATTTCTTGCAGGAAAACGAGGTAAAACGGGAGAGAGAGAAGAGGAAAGGTGCAAAGAACTCAGCTGCCCTCGCATCCCTTTTATAGGGGCTGAAACTGGGATTACATTGGGCATAATTCTCCAGTTACCCTGGGCGTAACTCGGATAAGTCCGATGACTCCCCCCCTTCGGATGATATCGGATTTTATATTTAAATTAAATATTTTAATTATTTTATAAACTTCAAAAATTCGTATATTCCTCATACGATCTCCGTTTTCGACGTTCTTTATATCCACGCGTAGGTGAGACTGTGCTCTACAACTTTTGTTTAGACTCTGTCGGCTGATTTTGAATTTATTTTTATTATATTATTTTTAGTAGGCCGGTACAGGAAAACTCCGTTATAAATTCATAACTTCTTCATCTGACGTCCGTTTTCGTCTGTCTTTTCACCGTTGGACTACTATCGACGAGATCTTCGATTCTCGTGTAGATTGTTCAGCTAAAAACCGCTCAATCTCAATTTGAGTATTCGGGCTGCATACTGTTAAGTCGAAATTTAGAAAAATCATAACTTCCTCGTACGGAGTCAGATTTAGACGTTCTTTTTATGCATGCTTTCGGTTTAACGTATCTACGACTTTCATTTAGTTCGTTAAGGCCAAATATCACTCTAACGTAAATTCACTATTTACGTCGCGCTGTGTTGTGTCGGTTCTGTCGCGAAAACTTCAACACGTCATAACTTCTTTGTTATAACTCGGATTTCGACGTTCTTTATATGCACGGAAACCTTGTGACATATACTACAACTTGGTTGTGATTATTCATTCTAAACACTCTTCTATCAAAAAGTCATTTTTGATGCTTATCGTCTCTAAATTGACTAGCCCTAATCTACAGGCGTTACATGATACGGTTGAAGAGTTTGTTTTCTGAGATGATAAGATGGTATTGGATCTCTATGTAATTTGTTATAACCATGCATGATAATGACTAATTTGCATGCCTTTGCATTTTCCAAACGCCGGTATTTGATCAAGGTTTTTTCACCCTAGACTGGCCTAGTCTAACTGTAGCGAACAACTCAGGTGTGGGGGAGTTACCCCTATATAGATCTGTACACAAACACTCGCTCTCCCTCAAGGAGACTCGGCTTTTAACTACAGGTTACGGCCATACACTCAGTGATGTCAACCGACAAGTCCCACTAAATCCCAAATGTTTCCACATAAATATGTATAACATTATATGGTTTTAGTTTTACAAACACCAGATGATATATGAATTTGAAATGATAAAGCCCAACAAACATGAAAAAGGACAATTGTGGCCCATTAGACATGTAAATTGTTTCAAGGTTTGTTAGGTATACAAGAGGACTCTTAAGGCCCATTAAGCATATAACCAAATGATTCAGGCCCCATTATCATGTAAATGGGCCATTAAGGCCTAATAACATGTAAATGATAATTTAGGTTCGTTAAGCATGTAATTGGGTCACTAAGGCCCAATAGACATGAACTGAATATATTGGGCCCATCAAACATGCAAACGGATCACGAAGGCCTAATAAGCATGTATAGGAAGTATTAAGCCCAATGTTCGTACCGTTGTTGTATTTTGTTTGTTTATTATAGTATAGTTCATTTCGTCGAAACATTTATCCATAATGTTATAAAGATACCGTGTTTTGTTATAACGATATTTTTCGTTCGTTACGTCAAAATTCTATAATTTGAGCTCGTGTTTAGTAAAAATTTCACTCTAGTTCCATTAAAAACTTAGTTGAACATTTAAAAGCTTATATTTAGGGCTAATGGAATAAAAACCCTTAAGTTTTCAGGGTTTTGTCGGTTTTGCCCAAAGTTGAATTTGATGTACATTTTTACCCTAACATTTTCCATAAAATGTCTAGTTTTACCCTTTTACCGGTGATAACAGGTTACCATTATATTAACTTCACAAAAAAAAACCCTTAAGTTTACAGTTTTTTTTTACGTTTTTACCCTTACGTTTATATTTTTTTTTACACTTTTACCCTATGTATTTTTTTTCATATTATACGTAGTCAAGCTGAAAAATCATATTTATATATGAAAATTTTTTAATTAAATATTGTATTTATATTTTTTTAATGTTATTGCTTTATATATATATATATATATATATATATATATATATATATATATGTGTGTGTGTGTGTATGTGTTTTTTTTGTTAGATAAACCATTTAAGATGTAAAAAAAACAAATTAATATGTTTTTAGAACTACAAATACGTATTTTTATGTATTTAAAAATATACATATCAATAAAAAAACTTATTTATTCATAAAACTGTTTATATAAGTATATACATATATTTTTAGACGTGTAAATATGTATTTTGATATATGTTTTATTTAAGTATAAATATATTTTTAGAAGTATAGATACATATTAATGTGTAAAAATGTAAAAATATGTATTTATACTTCTAAAAACTATATCTATAAAACACATATTCATAATTCTAAAAATATTATTTATCTTTTTAAATGGTTTAACCATGCAAAAACACACACACACAAACAAACAAACAAACAAATATATATATATATATATATATAACACTAAAAAAAATATAAATACAATATTTAATTAAATATTGTTTCGTATATAAATACGATTTTTCTGCATTAATATGTATATTATGAAAAAAAATATATACTTGGGGTAAAAGTGTAAAAAAATTATAAACTATAGGGTAAAAACGCAAAAAAAATGGTAAATTTAAGGGTGTTTTTTTGGGAATTTAATATAACGGTAACCTGGAAAACCTGTTATCCCCGATAAAAGAGTAAAACCGAACATTTGTCCGAAAATATTTGGATAAAAACGGACATAAATTTCAACTTTAGGCAAAACCGACAAAATCCTGAAAATTTGATGGTTTTTATGACATTAACCCTTATTTTTACATAAAATGTCATTTTTGGTCTATTTTAATTAAAATACATTTTAGCACATTATTTTATAAAAGTTTACATTCTTGCCCCAAATGTTTAGTATTTGACGGATTTAGCCTAAAAATACATATATTGATATTTTCAGCCCATCTTTACAGAAAATTATATTTTCAGCCGTTATTTGAAGTAAAATGACATTTTCGACCCAATTTGTATGAACTTAACATTTTTGGCCCAATTTTGAAATAAAATGACATTTTCGGCCCAATTTTTATGAAATTAACATTTTTGGCCCAATTTTGAAATAAGGGTCATTTTCAACCCTTAATCTTGTGGTTTTTCATTTTTGGCTCAAGTTTTTATTTCAATACATTTTGATCCATAAGAATTGTTATTTTTGCAATTTGAGCCCAAAAGGTCGTAAGGCCCACATTAAGGCCCATAATGCATAATTTTACACTTTTGACCCTTTGGAAGGTATGATTGTTATAAAAACTCATTTTTAAGCAAATGTGACCCTTTTGGTCCTTATAAAACCGTAGGTGTCACTTTTGTCCCAATCTTTTGCTTATTTGTCAAAAATGATCCTTATACAAGATTTGTGTTTTATTGTTCACAACTTAAGCATGTATAACACTTTTATCTTTGTAGTATGATGTATAGCGTGTTTTAGTTTATGAATCTCACCCATTTTTGTTAAAGTTTTATAGATCTATCGAGTTTTATCACACAAACACAACATAAACCAAGAAAATCACACATAACATGCGAAAAATACATAGATCTACACATTTTACTTGTATTCTCCCCCAAAACATGTAAAAACCGAAACAAGGGGGTATGAACTCACCTAAGCTTGTTGTTCTCGGTTTTGAAGAAGAAATGGAAGAGATTTCGGCTCTAGCAAGCCTTCCTTGGATAGATCTCGAGCTTATGGGGTTTTTTAAGAGTGTGATCACCAAAAATGTTTAGAGGGAGTGTTCTTAACATAAGAATGAAGTTATATAACTTGGATATGTAGGGACTTACCAAAGAAAGATGATTTTTGGTGGAAACCTTCTTGAAACAACTCTAGATCTTCGAAAATTTGGAGAAGGGAGGAGGTTTTCTAGAGAGAGTGTTCTTGAAAGATTTTTGAAAGAAAATGAGGTGGTGAGGGTGAGGTTCGGCCGAGAAGAAGAAGAGAGAAGAGAGAGGGAGTGAAGTGATGTGCATGGAGATCCACCATGCAATAAAGAGGTGTCTAATGCTCATTAATTCTCTTAATATCATTTTGTTTTTTTTTACTCATTGGGCCGAGAATGGGCTCAAGGGATGAAGGTAAAATGACTTTGGGCTTAAATTCTTGGCTTTGCTTGAATTTCATAGGCCCAATAATATTTTTCGGCCCATTGTGCCCTTAGGATGGTTCACGACCCTTTTAAATAAAAGAAATGGAGTTTTTGGCCCATTAGGGCTAATTAATTCATTTATGGCCCATTGGGGCTAATTAATTCATTTATGGCCCAATAAGGCCCATTAGGGTTAGAATGAATCATTCTAGAGCCAAATGGTTCCAAATGCTATAGATTTATGAATTTGGGTCCATTTAGAATCCAATTAGGGTATTTAGGCCTAAAATAGTCGAATTGAAGGCTTATTGGCCCATTAGGGCCAATAAGAAAACCCTAGTCCATATTATGCTTGAACTGGGATTTTTAGGGTTTTCAACTCATTATTGACTATTTGGATACTTTGTATAGAGTTTTGAACTTCACTTGTGAATTTTGATTAAGTTTGTTGTCATAGAATGAACATAGTGCATGGGATCAAGTTAGAGTTACAATTCTATCATAGATGACGTTTACATGATCACAGAATTTCCTGGCTAAAATGCCAGTTGTGCTAATATATGAATTTGATTTTAGGTTTAAGGTCTAATTTTACCTTTCAATATGATTTTGAGGCGGTAATTGGTGGTGGTTGATAGCGATGAATGGTGGAGATTGATGGTGGTTGTCGAAAGTAAACAGTGATGATTGTAGTGTGGTGGCTAGATCTTTGAACATTAAACATGTAGGTGGATACTAGGTTGATCAATGGGTCTCAATAACTAAACACACACACACAGACACACACACACACACATATATATATATATATATATATATATATATATATATATATATATATATAGAGAGAGAGAGAGAGAGAGAGAGAGTCAAGATCAAATAAGAAGGAAATTTTGGTAGGAATGTAAGAAGTTTTTTTCTACATATTTTTTTAGCGAACATACAAAATGAATCACTAGATGATTCAAGAGGAAGATGATTCACAAGAAAAAATTCCAAAAAAAAACATCTCTATGATTCATTTTTAAGTAAATTAAGAAAAAATTCACTTTTATGACAATTTTAGTGAATAACAACGAAATCATTGTATAAATGAATCATCGGTGTGTTTTTTTGATATTTTTTTGGTGAATCATGTTATTTTTTATTCATCTAGTGATTCATTTCTTTTGTTCGTCAAAAAGTATGTAGAAAAAAAACTTCTTACCTTCCTACCAAAAAAAATTTCTTACCGGATCTATATATATATATATATATATATATATATATATATATATATATATATATATATATATATATATATATATATATATATATATATATCTTGTGTAAAATAAAATGACATAGTTAAAGTTTTAATAAAATATATGTTGCAAATAATTATGTAATAAACATTAATTATAAAATATTATCTTTTATGTTATCTGATATATATATATATATATATATATATATATATATATATATATATATATATATATATATATATATATATATATATAATCATAATTAATTTGAATAATATTATATGAAACATGTCTAATAGATTAAATCATCTATCTTTACATGCCGACTTGTGTGCGAATAAAACCTAATATGGTTCATTTTAACATTGTGAATAATTAATTTAGAACTTACTTATTTCACTTTTTATTTTATTTTTTTAATTTTGATTATGATAATTAACAATAATATCAATCATTATTTGTAAGTTAAAGTAATATAAATTATAAATGGATGTTATTTTAAGTATTATTATTAGTAATTACTTTATTCTAACATGATATTACTTAGAGTCTAATAGCTATAAAAAACATGTTTATTCTGCAAGAATGATACCGTAAATATTCTCCCACAATGACTTTGATTATTCTTAAAGAGTATGAAATTAATTCAAAGAAATAAAACTAAATCATCATGTTTATAGAATAGCTAACCATAAGTAAAGCTAGTTAAAATAGAGAAAATAAAGACCTCATTAGACCAATACAAACCATATTAACAAACCTACATTGGCTAATTTTCAAATGGATATAAAGACTTATCGGTGGACATCATGTGCAAATAAATGAATGAAATATTTGGTTCAAGCATTTTAACAAACAGTTGGTGGGCAAATTCAGATGTCATTTTAATTTAAAGCTAGATGCTAGTTTAGGGAGCAAGAAAATCAAAGTTTTATGTTAATCCAACCTTTTAAAAAAAGAAAACTTAGAAAGTCGAGTTTTGGGACTGTAAAAAAACTTCGTCATTTAAGAAACATTAACAATCCTTAAACTGAAAGGAATGACCTAGGGATTATTCTGATTGATTAAAAATCCTTCTTGATGATCTTGATATATATTCATACACACACAAATACGCCTTTATACCTCGTCTTTAGTTCTTCGTGCCTTCATTCTTGCATCGATAAAGAAGAGGGGTAGGTTCCTTGATTTTTCTGCTTTGCAAGGTCACTGGTGTTTGCAACAATCTTTTTGTTCACTGGACAGAAAAATTGAACATGATAGAGGTGAGTGATGGCAACGACTAATGGAGGGCCAGCGGTAAAGATTGTCACTGAGGTTTTGTGGTCGACAATCGAAGGATTTAGGGTTATGGTTGAAGTCGACATTTTTCTAGTGATGGTAATGAAAGAGACATCTAATTTAAGAAACAAATTCACTCAATTTAAAGGATATTAAATATTTTAAATATTTACCATAATTAAGTGTAGCCAAGATTACTATTATACCCTTTTATGATTTATTATTGAATTTATTTTTGTTTTATTCTGATTGGTTGTTAGAGGCACATAATATTTATTAAAAACATTTGAACCTAATATATATATATATATATATATATATATATATATATATATAGAGAGAGAGAGAGAGAGAGAGAGAGAGAGGAAAGGGTTATATGGAAAACAAAAAAAACCCTAAAAATCATAAAAATGCATAAAAAAATACTTAGAGATCACAAATCTTTTTTTTTTTGATTTTATATTCTTAAAAATCGCAGGTTTTTTTTTAATAAATTCGTTTAAAAAAAATTAAAAAAATCGATTTTTTTATTTTTTTATTTTTTATTATTTTTTTGTTTTTTTTTTAAAAAAAAATTCAACGAACTTATATAAAAAGTTGTGATTTTTAAGAATATAAAGTCAAAAAAAAAAAAAGATTTGTGATCTCCAAGTATTTTTTTTCATGCATTTTATGATTTTTAGGGTTTTTTGTTTTCCATATATATATATATATATATATATATATATATATATATATATATATATATATATATATATATATATATATATATATATATTTCCGAGTACAAATCACAACTCCCTTGGTATTGAGATGAAATAAAAAATAAAACTTTACACAATCCTATTCTAATAAATAAAACCATTTTTGCCACGTGGCAATCAATAAGCCTCCCTAAATCGATTTTTTCCCGCTCTTTTTCCTAAGTGAATTCCCGAGATTACCATTTGGTCAATTCTACTCATCCTTTAGCAAAATCAGGAACATGATCTTCACCTGTTTAAAATCCAAAAATGAGGGATTTGAATCGGTGCTCTACTTATCTTCCGGTCTTCATTCTCTTCCTGATTTTCTGTAGTGTTTCCTTATATCCCTGATTTTTTGAATTCAACAATTCTTAATCTGTTTGAAATCACGATAAATTTTTTTACAAAACGTAAGCTATCCAAAATTGAAATTGATGGAGCAGGGCTTCTATGGTAAAATTCGGTTCAATACTTGTCCCATTCAAACCCTCGATCTGATCAATGGTTAATGGTAATCCTTATTCTTCTTCTCTGGATTCAAGGCGATGTCTAGGTCATGAAGCTATGGCGCCGTCTACACCATTTAGGTTTGTCTTCCTACCCTTCCCCTTAACGTTTCCAGGAGGGATGAAATTGAAGTCTTTTCAGTATTTTTTTTGGATGAAATTGAAGTATTTTTAGTATTTTATTTGCTAAGATTACGGTTTTGGACTCTGGATTTTTTGATTTACAGACCAGACGCAGTTAAGCACATTCTATCCTCATCCCTCTTCCCGGTTGAGCTCTCTGTCAAAGATATGGTCAAAAAATGGGTCAACCTATTTTTAAAATTTGATAAAGTTGAGGTGAATTCTTTAGAGAAGATGACGGAGCAAAGGCAAAGGTTTGTGAATGGCTTATTTATGCATATTTTTAACTCAAATGGGATTATTTTTTCCTGTTTTAGTTTGTTAAAATTTCATCTGTGCACTATTTTTAGGTGATTTCCACCTGGATTGCAGGTTTCAGCTAGAGTTGCGAAAGTATCTTCCACTTAGGAGACATAAGTAAGATTTCAATTTTTATAAAGAGAGGTAATTCTTATCTTTTCTCTGTGGTTTGTTTTGATTAGGGTTGTTAGTCTTATTTTCATAATTAATAAGTATGATGGGAACAATAGTTGTGATGCAAATAGGCCAGCTCTTTTGCAACTCAGTTGAATAAATTCAGTAGGTTTATTTATTAGAAGATGATTATGAGTCAGAACCTTGTGAAGCTCTTTGATTTCAATTAGTTATGATTGTTGAAAAACCATTTCATTACTGATTCAAATTTCAAGATTGCAGCCCTCAATTTTAGGTATGCCCGCTAAAAAATCTACATATTTTTTATTCCATTCAATTCTACCCTTAAAATCATGCATTACAAATGACTGAGCTAATTGCCATCAATACAAATTATATTCGTGATACTTTAAATGGGTATATTCTTAATTTTTGGTGATCAAATGTCTGTTATCAAGGTAAATTCTTTCTTCAATCCTTACAGTTTTCTATCTTTCAAAGTTTACCCAATTTTTAGTTTCATTATGATTCCATATTTATAGTTATACAAAGAATATGAAATCGAATTCATGACAACATATTTGAAATTGATGGAAGAGAAATGATAAGGAATGAAAACAAATGATTTCTCTGTCAATTTCCAAGTTGGATTGTGGTTTCCTTAGTTTCATACTTACAATTGGCAGCCAAAAATGAAGCTACCATCTTTTTCTTTAAACTCAAAGTGACCGGTATCACTCGGTTTATAGAGTGGAGTATATGACTGACCTCTGATTCTGGATTTTTAATTAAACAGGTAGGAAGAACGGCTTGTCAGTTTGCTATCAGCTTACAAGAAGCATGTTGTGGAAATATTAGATGATAGGTACATTTTTTCATTTTTTTAAAAATATATTACGATCAAATACAGTCAATGTATTTGATGTAATTTTCGTTTTCGGTATGCAAGAAGTTATATTCTACTACCCTTGAAGGTGAACCACACAATCTCCTCTAATAAATTGGATATTTATCACTTAACATACTTTTTTTGTTACGATTCTAAGTATATTTCCATTTATTTACCATATTACCCTTGGCTTCTGAGTTGACAAGGATGACCGGGATTTAGTTGAAGTTATTTATAGAGTTATGACTTGTCTTACTCCTCAGACATACATTTCATCAACTATCATGAACTTTTATATACGGTAAATTTATCATTTCATCTTTTAACAATTAAAAAAAGTATTTTACATATATACCCTTCAAAAATATGTCCAAGTAGCCTACATGACTTGGTTTTTTTTGGCTAGATATCTTCAACAGATGACATCATCAGAAAACATATAAGCAAATTTGCATATCTTTTCAATACATACTTCTATAACAAACTCCAAAAGTTATCCACTTTTAAGTACTTCTCTAAATTATCTTTGTTTACTAATTTTTAGAGTTAAATGCAAGAATTAGCAATATACTTAATTACTTATGCTGATTTGTTTATTATAGCATCTTATTTTTATTCCTCTTTATTATAGCATTCTACTTAGAAATTTTAACTCAGTTAGAGCATATTCATCCACATATTTGCTTAATTTTTTTATTGTTGATTGAAATTTGTTTGTTGGTTTTTAGGTGTGTGAAGAAGTGGGTCAACCTATATGCCAAAGACTACAAAAACTCAAAAAAGACTATTGGGTATGGATTGTGTGTCTACTGTGATTTTGGTTGTATGTCTTAAACAAAGGTAAAAGAAGCTAAAGAGTAAATTTTTAGTTAGGAATTAATTTCAGCGTCAATGATTTTACACTTGCTTTAAAATTTAAAATTATTTCTATCATTTTAAGACGACATGAGTTAAATTTGATTATTACAGTGTAAATGTATGATTAATTTGAACTGCTTGGAAGAAAGATAGTAAAGCGTGATAGGATTTTTTTTAAATCTATTTTAAACATAATTTATTTAATCCTAATCCAGAAAAAAAAACATCATGAGTTACAAACATATTATGTACCAACGTAACCATTTTTTATTATTTATCTTGCATTTAGCCCTTTATTTGGTTAGATTAAAATAATAATAATATACTTTTAAATTATTTTTAATAATATCATTCTACTTTAACTTTTCCTATTACAACATTGTACTTTGAAAAATATCGTCCAAATAAGTCAAAGTATGTTTCTATTTCTTGCATCTATCCTTACAAGTTTAGGCTAAATACAAGAAATATAGACACTTTCACTTTTCAGTCTGTTATAATATCCCAATGCTTTTGTTATTTGTTGGTGTGCGAAGTATGATCTCATCTTCTTCTACTTGGTGTTCATAAATTTGATGTTAGTAATGGATGATGATATCACTGATCACCAAACATGTAAACATTTTTTGTGCAAAACCAACTCATTCTTCTTATACTTACATTAAATTAGGAATGTTAATTTATTTAAACGTTTGAGAATAAAATACTTTTAAATATCTAGAAACCGGAGAATTTCAAGTGATTTATAGACCGATTTCAAAATCTTAAGAACCGATATAATCAATTTCACTTCCAAAATTAGTGTGTTCTAAAAACTAATTAAAGTACAAACTTAATATATTAAGATTAAGACAAGCTTAGAAGTCAGAAATCCTGTTCACCCATTATTTTATTTTCTATTTATTAGGTTTTATTGGTAACCAATTAATTTGGATAACAATGTAACCTAACTTGTTTAGTTTTTATTATAAAAGTAATTATGTTGTTCATTCTTGAAGGAAATGTGTTTGTTTAACACAATAATGTCAAAATTGAAAATTTTCACAATATGCTTTTTGGCACTGTTTTGAAAACCGGACAGGACCGGCCGATTCAACCGGTTAAACCGGAAACCGGTCACAAAACCGGTTCAAAAAGGCCTAAATACCGTTTGTTTTGGAACCGGAAAATACCGTACGGTTCACGAAAAACCGGCAAAACCGGTGGCGGTTTAACCAGCAAAAACCCGGTTTTTATTAAAAATTAAAGCCATCCGGCCACTGAAAGCATGGCCCACGCGTTGGTTCCTTTTAAATGGACATCAGCCTTGAAACTTTTTATCGACAGCCGATGTGGGATAACTTTGCCCAACTTCTACTTCTTTCCATCTATTTATTAAGATATAATTTCTTTTGTTTCTTTTCATCTAGTCGATGTGGGAACTGGGAACATGGAGAAAAGCAATAACAAATTCACAAGTTGAAAGCAGGTTATTTTCTTAACATAAATAATAGAGATTATTAATTTATTATACCCTTTTACTCCCATCTCACCAAAATATGAACTGTAATATATATATATATATATATATATATATATATATATATATATATATATATATATATATATATATATATATATATCCGGTTTTTTTGTCCGGTCCGACCGGTTGGACCAGTTGAACCATCGACCCGCTAACGAGACCGGTTCAATGTCCGGTCCGATTTTCAAAACATTGCTTTTTGGTTTGTTGTTTGGATATGATAATTGATAGGAATTGAGGGGAAGGGTTTACTCTCGGTTTTGAATTTGACTTTGGAGGCCCTACATTATAAGATACAAGGTTAACAAAATTTGTATGTGTAAGAGGCTTTTTATTTTAATTAGTAAGAATTTATTATATTTGTTAAATATGAGGAAGATCAATATGGATAAACAAGAAGGGTTTACATTTACATGAGAGCAGTAAAGAATCTCAAAACAATAAAAGTTAAAATTAATAAACATAAGGGGTTTACGTTTACATGAGAGTAGTAAAGAATATTTTAAATTTATTGTGTTTTGTTAATTTATTTTTATTACGTTTTTGTTATATTAAAATTTTTGTATATCAATGTTATTTGCATGATTGATTGTCTTTTTTTTTTTTTTTTCTTTTACACTTTATTCAAATTTATATCCTTTCTATCAAAATCATTAACTTAATTTAATAAAATTTTAATAAAAATTTGATGTTTCATAATTATTTTTAATCATCAATATCATTTTTTTATTACCCGTGGTTTCCACGGGTTTTAACCTAGTTCAATATATATAATGGCAAACCAGACACCAGTATTTTAACATAAATGATTGAAACAATCTCTAGACAATCTTAATTTCAGAAAAAAAAAAAAAAAAAAAAAAAAAAAAAAAACCCTATAAGAATGTAGGATATGAATCAAATGAAGGAGTAAAACCATTGTACGTATGCTGAAATGGGTTGATCGCAGAAGGGTTATACACTTGAATCTGCAAATCAGTGGCACATTGGTCGGTTGATTCATTGGACGATACGCCATAGCTGTTGGGCTGAAAGTAGAAGTAAGTGTTCGAAACCATGAGAGGTGCAAGAATTACGGAAGCTTCTAACAACACTTCCCAACTCATAATATTGTTATTTTCGTTCGTCTCAAACTCGATCAACGCCTTTTCCTCATTCTTTTCCTGTCCTTTCGAGATACCATCGTCTTCAAACTGCACCCAGTTATTGAATCTCACAATTTGCTTATCATCTTCCATGGAGCTTGATGAAGAGTCTATGGTGGACGCCATTGGAGATCCAGTGGTGGAAGAGGAGTCTGTTAACTGCCACATACCGCTGAGAAAGTTCTCCAGAGCTTGAATTTGCATTTCTGGGATTCGATCAACAAAAGGGTATTCGTAGATTCCACACAGCCCAACGGATTTACACCAATCATAGAATTCAGAAAGATGATCAGCTTGAACCGCGGCTTTCTTGTATACACCAAAAGCCATCATGCAACTCCGGTAGGGCAACTGAATCAGATGGTCGAGGACTGCAACTATTTCACTCCTGAAAGTGGTGTAGCAGAAGAAACTGTCTCGCACGATATATTTTAGGGCACAATGTATAAGAAAGCTTCTTGCAGCCGCTCCTTTTGGCCTGCATTCGATCACACGATCAACTAGGCTCTGAAGTTGTGGTAATACATCAAGTTTCTCTCCCACTCGTTTCATCTTATCAGGAAAACTTTGGAGTATCACTTCTTCTTCTTCTCCTTCATTATTTTGTTCCTCTTCGGTTTGTTCTTGTGCATCCACACTGCCATCTTCACAATCAATTGTGAGACAATCTAATGCTTCGTCAAGAAGATTAGCATACGATGAAATGAAACGTGTGTAATCTTCTGAGTTAGACGATGAGGAATCACGAAATGGACATGGATTTAGAGACAAGAAACCATTGGAACGAGCCCAAAGAAGTTCAGTTCTGAATGAGCTGTTGTAAGGCAATGCTCGGAGCAAACGGTGGAGGAGGATTAAGCATTTCAAAGCAACTCTCCAGCATTTCGTCTTGCTAAACCGCCGGGAAAAGCTAGATGCAAA
Source organism: Lactuca serriola (assembly GCF_051521515.1). NCBI lineage: Eukaryota > Viridiplantae > Streptophyta > Magnoliopsida > Asterales > Asteraceae > Lactuca > Lactuca serriola. The sequence goes on from NC_136415.1 coordinate 48,733,027, forward strand.
AGTCCGGTAAGCTGGAGGCGAAACTGAGAAGATTTTTAAGAGCTGGAGGACATAGCGATCACGGAGAGGTATGTCCTCCGGCGAAGTTGCCTTTACCAGTATCAAATCTACGTCACAAAACCCTCCAACTGTCGCGATCTTGGCATACCTCACAAATGTGTTTTCTTTAATAGATGTGTATGCTCGCTGAAATCGCCTATGCATTGTGTAGTGCAAGTTGAAAGACAAATGCGGTTTGTGGTATCTGTGTTTATGGGCTTGGTGAACCTAAAAAACATCAAATAGCGTTGATAGTTTTATAATTAGACCGTTGGTTACAATGAAGATTTTACAGTTTGAACGATGTCTTCGATGGAAGTTGGACATTGTACCTCTTGAAATTGTCAAATAATTGACCAGCTTCCATAATGTTTCCAAATGTTTTTTGTACGATGCAATGTAATGTAGCTAGCCACATGGTTGGCGTCTGCAGGCAGGCCATGCTGACTCTGTGAGTAAGAAACTCCATGAGTTTAATAATGGTGCAGGCTGATTAATTAAATTAAAAAAGTTGGAGACAGTGATGGCGCAAATGATTTGAGTAGCATCGAATATGTTTGGTGATGTCGTGTTCCTATTCCGTTGTAGCGAAAAGGTTAAGGTACGAATTAAGCTTCGGATTGATCAGTTACTATCATAAAATACTTATCTGTTCTTTTACGGGTTAAGGCTAAACGGTATCACAAATTTTTTATCGATGGACAAGTAGATGGATAGTGATATTTTCACGAATTTTGCAATTTTTTATCGATCGACACGTGTCACCGTTGTTGCCCAATCTTCTTGTAGTGAGAAATAGTAGGTGTGAATGATATACTGGCAGTGGAAACTTACCAGCGGCATATTACCGCCGGTGAAACAAACATAGTGGGGCGGTGTTCACCGCCGGAAACTTACCAGCGGCATCTTACCGCCGGTGAAACAAACATAGTGGGGCGGTGTTCACCGCCGGTAATGCTGGCCAAATCAGCATGCCGGTGGTAATACATTTACGACACATGATGTGACCTTGAATCGGCTCGGTTGATAATGTTCACTTGGATTCTCGACTGCCTCTGCAAGATCACAAAAAGGAAAGTCGTCAGCTGCTTTCCGGGAGGAGCTCCCGAAAGAACGCTCTGACGGTCAAGTTAGAGGGTATCTAGGGTTTTTGGGTATCTACCCTTTAAAGAGTGAAGAGAGCTTACCTCGTTGGTTTGAGAGCGTATCCTTTTATACCTAGCGCCCTTGCCTGATCCGTACCAGACAATATCGTTTTTTGGGGAGACAAGATCAGGGGCGCTGATTGGAGGATCATGCGCCTTCAATCGTTAGGGCGCTCTCATTGGCTCTGACGGTAATGGTCTGATTCTTCGATTTGTCCCCTGACCGTATCTTTTGTCTTGGAGCTGGGAGCGTCCCTTGGCGGGTGCGAGCCTTCCGCCTGTGCATTCCGCTCCCAGGAGCGCCAGCAGGCGCTAAGCCCGTTGGGCTGAGCCTGGTTGGCGTGTCCGGTTCATGGGCTAGACGCGATTCTGTCGTGCTGCCCTAGGCACGTCATCAACACCCTACACCCTAATGAATATTTACTTCTTTCCTCGTTAATAATTGTCATACTACTAGACGGCTCATAGTAGTTCCAACAAACATATGGTCAAGTTACATTACCAAAAGGCTTATAGCTCATTGGTATCCGATGTGTTTTTTCTAAGGTGATGGTTCAAGTCTCTATGAGACATGGATGAAATTAAGGAGTAGTTTATAGAAGTAGATTATATTTGTCATTAAAAAAAATTAATCAGATATAACACATAAAAACCGGTCCGACGGGCTTTTCAAAATAGATGGTGATTCAATCAGGCTTTTTAATATTTGATCGGGGGGAGTAGAGCTCAGAGAAGGTCGATATATTATTGTATATGACTGGTCCCAAATCAGGCCTTAACCGGGTTTTTTCTAAATAAATTGTTTTTTTTCTTTTTATTCCAATTGATCTTCATTATTATAAAAAGAATGTTAAACTATACCATCAGAGTGGCTCATAAACAATGTCTCATGAATCTTCACATTGAAAGTCAATCGCGGAAGACTGGCAATTTTTTAGGCGTGCCAAGAATTATTTCAAACCCATCTTGGAGGGAGTTACGCAATAATATCTTAAATCATTGAAGAAGGCTCGACTTAGCGTTATAGTTCACAAGATACTGAGTACATCTTGTTTCTAGGGGTTTAATAAATAATATGGAATTTATTATGAAGATATGTGTGCTTCCTTTTCTACTAGATTTTCTAACATCTAATATATGGGAAATATCAGAGTTTATTCTACAATTGTGGAATTCTACTCAAATTAAAATGCTTTACTTCTCAGGTTTAATCATATGTTTACAATAAAATCTATACATAAAAATGAACAACAAGGAAATATAATAAATAGCATCCAACTATCTACTTCTTGTCCTTGCGATCATGTCTTCTCTTCCGGTACCACGGTTGCTGCTACCTGAACCTGCAAAACATAAACATCTATACAACATGAAACACAATGTGTCTAGTAAGTTGTTCCTTCTACTTTTCTTATCTTCTCCTTTCTTCTATCACTTCTATCTTTATTCACTAATCTTTCTCTCTACTATTCCAAATCTTATCTAACTCTTTTTCCATCATATACTTTGATTCTCATACTTTTCTCTTAGCCTTTTCTCGGGCTCTTTTCGTACTCTACTCATGCTCTATCTCTGTCTTTTCTCTACTTGTCTCTTCTCTATCTCTTACTATGTCCTCTATTCTTTCTCTCCTCAAATCTATCTCATCTCTACTCTTTCTATATTGTACTTGTAACATCTGGTTTCTTAAATGAATCGAATTAGGGTTTCATAGAGTCAAAATGTTGGATTTCTTTTTCAGCCATGAGACGGTGAAGCCTCACCACGATGTGGCGATAAGCTTTTGGGCTGCGGGAGTGTAATGACCCACCACGACGTGGTGGCGGCTGTTGGAGAAAACCTTAAAGTTTAGGGGCTAAGCCCTATTTAAACTCTTTAACCTCTCATAGTCTCCCTCTTATCAGCCTCCATCTCTCCAAATCGTCCATTGCAAATCCTAGATCTTATATGTGAGTTTTTCGCCTCTAAGTGTGTAAGTGTGTTTCGTGCTTGTGAAGGAAGAAGGTGGTGGAAGATCATATTGGGAGTCTAAAGCAACTTAGGTCCAAAAGTTTATCTTCCTCAAGCATCTCAAGAAGGTATAAAGTCTTCATCTTAATGAGTTAGTTGATAGATCTATGGATTTTGTCCACTTTTCTCTATGCTTTTTTGTTTTGGAAGGTTGAATCTCATAAATCTTGCAACTTTATGAATCTTTACACCATTTGGAGCATTTTGATCTTTAGATCTAATTTAGATTTGAGTTTTCAGGCCATGCGTGGAATCTTGGCCCTTTTGACCTAATTTGACCAAATAAGAGTTTATTACATGCATTGGACATGCATGTTTGGAAAGCACCGGTTTTTATGATGTGTTTGGTGTTGGAAACTCTTATGGAGCTTTTAAGTAAGTAATCTTAAGGATTGAGTGAACATTGCTTAGGTTATGTGATGTTTTGGACCTTAAAGTTGAGATCTATTCACTTTGGAGGGTTCTATTGAATAAAGTTGGAAACTTTGTCCATCTAGACCCTATTTTAAACCGGATTTGAGTTAGAGACCCTTTTGGATTGAAGGAAATGGTTGAATACGTTAAGCTACTGAAAATCCAATTACCACGACGTGGTGGCGGGGCTGGTCGCGACTATCTTGTCGTATTCGATGCCATGACATGGTAAAGGGCTACCATGATGTGGCGGTCACCTGAGTTGACTCTTTTTGAGTTTTGACCATTTGGCCTAGTCTGGACCAAGGGTGTATTTTGGGTACTTTGGATTATGTTTGAGAATTGGTCTTTTGATGGGTAGGTGTCGGTTAGAGCTGAGATTTGGAGTCGGGGACTCATCTATTGTTTAATGCAGAGGTGAATTTTCCTCATTATACTTGTCGGTCGAAGGCACCAAGATTGGTGCATTGGATGATATCATGATATTCATTGATATGTTGAGTATGGAATAGATTGGCATGATTATATGCTAGCTGCTTATATGCTTAGTCTGGTAGATTTGTAGGACTACCTATGATTCTTTCTGCATGATTATCTGTGTGTTAAATATATTTGTTATCGGTTATATATTGTGTTGCTTTGAGGTTGTACTGCTTTGTGATGTAGCCAACAGACCCTGGGTGTAACATCCCGACTTCCAGGTATGAGATTTATTTCTTAAAAGGTAAATTCCCCTTGTAACTCATCGAGTTGATGGTCTCAACTCGACGTGTTGAAGACTTTTGGGCCACCCATATTTTTGGACCAACTCAACGAGTTTGTGAGGGAAAACTCGATGAGTTGGTGGCTGATTAAGAAACCTTAATTTTTAGGGTGTTGCACCCTATTTAAAGACCTTATACCCTTTAGGTGGCCTCCTTATCCGTCTCCTATGTCTAGAAAACCCTAGTTCATGCATCCTCTCCCATATTTATGTGTGTGTGAGCTTGAAGAGTGATTTCTTGGTGTTCTTTGAAGGAGCTTGAAGTTTGAAGTGGCTTGATTGAAAGGAAAGCTTTAGATGCAAAACCTACTCTTTTGTTGCAGCCAGTTTAAGGTATAAAGTCGACACCTTGCTCATCTATTGCTTAGATCTCTTTCTTGGAAGTTTATTGTCATATTTGGCTTATTTTTGCGATTGTTCATGGGTTGAGTATTTCATGAAGTTATCACTTCATATATGGACGTCTTATGGCCTCATTGGACTTAAAGCTGCAAGCTTTATCGAGTTCTAGGCCTCTATCATGCTTTAGGCCCCTTATTAAGCCTTTCTTGAGTCTTGGAGCCTCCTTGTGTCATGCATGGACGTAAAGTTAGCAAATTTACGTGGGTTTCCAACTCTTGGGTATCATATCTACATTTTTAAGAATTAGATTAGATATGAAGGGCTAAATATGTTAAGATTGGGAAAACTCGATGAGTTGTCCTGACAACTCGGCGAGTTGGATCGGGTTTTCCCGCTTCTCTGTATACTATAGGAACTCGACGAGTTGTCTTCACAACTTGGTGAGTTGGCTCGGGTTTCCCGATTCTCTGAGTACTATAGTAACTCGACGAGTTGGTATGTGCACTCGATGAATATGATCAACATGGACTGTTGACCTTGACTATTGACTTTTACTTTGACCACGGTTAACCAAGTTTAACTTTGAGGGCATTTTGGGTATTTCGGGGTTTTGATAGAAATGGTCACATGATAGTTGTAGGCATTTGAGTCCGAAGTTGAGTTTTGGAGTTGGAATTTACTGGTTTAGCACTACTTGTGAGGTGAGTATTCCTCAGTATACTTGTTGGGTCGAAAGCACCAAGACCGGCCCTTCGAACCGCTTGCTGGGCCTTCGGCCTGACTAGATTTGCCCGGCCCGGGCCTGCAGTCTACCTGGTCCGCCCAGGGTGTCTTGGCCTACTGCACACAACAGGACCTGCCTCAACCCTTTCCCCCAACCAGCATACATGTGCACATACATATAAACAATTAAGCATGCAGATCTAACATATCACTAATCATGGCAATCATCCTATACCCAGGATACTGATCTAACCGATCTCTAACATAACAACCATCCTAACTACCAGGATGTACATCAAATAAACAAATCATGCGATAAACCTGGATGCCAATCCGAATTGGGCCGTCATTGGTGCCTTAGACCCTATTGATATAGTGAGGAGAACTCACCTTGCAAGTTTCGCCTCAAAAGATAAACTCAAACTCTCTGATCGCTGCCAAAAACTCCACCACCTATATTCGCCATGCAACCCTGTTCATAAATTCCTAAAATGCCAAAAGTCAACCCTTGGTCAAGTCAAAGTCAACTGCCAAGGTCAACAGTCCAAGTTGACCTGAGCTCGTCGAGTACAACCAGGCACTCGCCAAGTTCCTTGCATAATTCGTCTGCTTGCTGAGTCGCCAGAGTGACTCGTCGAGTTCCTAAGGCTCACGATCAAAACTCCTTGGCCACTCGTCGAGTTTTTCCCCTTGCAACTCGACAAGTTCACACGCATCCAACGGTTGGGAAAAACCCTAACCGACTCGCCGAGTTACTCTACTGACTCACCAAGTCTACGACGGTCTTCATTGGACTTGCCAAGTTGTTCGTCCTACTCGTCGAATTTAGGACCATCTTCATATGACTTGCCGAGTCGACCATGCGACTCGCCGAGTCCCTTCAATCCTTCATCCATTCAAATGCTTTTTAAGCCATGAAAAGGTTCCATGCTGCAAATCCAAGCTTCTATGGCATGTTTATCACGTAAAGACTCAAACTTTACATGCATGCAAGATGATAATGGCCCAAAACAAGCTAAAGGAGTGGCTTAAGGTGAGGGAAAGGTCATAGCTTGACAAGGACTGAAACTTTATGACAAAGAGGGGCTAAAGGAGTCCAGATCTGAGATTGCAACCTCAGATCTTGACCCAAATCGGAGAACCACACACATAAAACCCTAAAAAAAGGCCCCAAACCCATACATGAAAAGATCTAACTACAAGAGAGCCAAGGTAACAACTTATTATCTCTAAAATGATGCCAAGACAGAGAAGAATCTGGATCTACAATAGTCCCTTGCTCCAACTTCTTGGACTCCAAGCTTTTTACTCCAAGAATCCCTCTTCCAAGATAAGAAGCACACCAATATAGAGAGCAGACACGAATTAGGGTTTCTGAACTCAAGGGAGGCTGTAAGAGAGGCTAAGGGGGATAAGTAATCCTTAAATAGGGTGCAAAACCCCGAAAATTAGGGTTTCATCCACCAGCACCTACTCGTTGAGTCCCTTATTGGACTCGGCGAGTAGGTCACTTAAACACGTGGACCAACCCGCTACTACTCGATGAGTCATGGCAACCAACTCGTCGAGTAGGCCTTGAAATCAAGAGAAATCCTTATATAATTAATACCTGTGAATCGGGGTGTTACAATTCTCCCCCACTTGAGCTAGACTTCATCCTCGAAGTCCGTTGAGGTGAACAATGACGGGTACTGCTCCCGCATCTCTGCCCCCGGCTCCCATGTCCACTCGGATCCCCTCCGATGCTCCCACTGTACCTTTACCAAAGGTATTTCCTTGTTCCGCTGAACTTTCATCTTCCTTTCCAGAATGGCCACGGGCCTCTCTATGTAATTCAGGCGCTCATCGACCTGAAACGACACTACTTCCTCCTGATCCATAATGCACTTTCGGAGCTGCGAAACATGGAAAGTGCTGTGATTCCGGCTAAGCTCCTCTTGTAGCTCTAGCCTATACGCCACCTTGCCGACCCTGGAAAGGATCCTGAATGGACCAATGAAACAGGGACCCAATTTCCCTCTCTTCCTGAAGCGGATCACACCTTTCCATGGTGAGACCTTCAGGAGTACCATATCACCCACCTGGAACTCTAACTCAGATCGGCGTCTGTCGGCGTAACTCTTTTTCCGAATCTGAGTGGTCTGCAATCGCTGCCTAATCTGCTGAATCTTCTCGGTAGTTTGCAGAACTACCTCCGTCCGACCCATCGCCCTGTGTCCGACCTCACCCCAACAAACCGGGGTTCGATATCTCCGCCCATACAACAGCTCAAAAGGCGGGGCACCGATGCTAGAATGATAGTTGTTGTTATAGGTGAGCTCCGCAAGGGGCGGGTTGGAATGCCAACTCCCACCGAAATCAATAACACACGCCCTCAACATATCCTCAAGGTTCTGAATGGTCCGCTCGCTCTGACCGTCGGTCTGCGGATGAAATGATGTGCTAAAGTGCAATCGTGTGCCCAGATCCTCATGGAACTTCTGCCAGAAGCGGGAGGTAAATCTAACATCCCGGTCATAAACAATGGAGACCGGAACCGCTTGGAGAGCGACGATCTCGCAAATTAACATACACGTCGGCCAACTTCTCGGCCGACGAACTCTACCGAATAGCTAAGAAATGAGCACTCTTGGTCAATCGATCCACGATGACCCATATGGTGTCAAAACCCTTCGCCGTCCTCGGAAGCTTGGTAATGAAATCCATCGTGATATGTTCCCATTTCCACATGGGAATCTCCAGGGGCTGCAACATACCGTGAGGTCTTTGGTGATCGGCCTTGACCATCTTACAAGTCAAGCACCTCTCAACATACCAAGCTATTTCTCGTTTCATGCACGGCCACCAATAGCTCAAGCTCAAGTCCCGATACATCTTGGTGGCCCCCGGGTGAATAGAAAAATGAGACTTATGGGCCTCTTCCATAACTGTCTGTCTGACCCCACCAGACATCGGAACCCATACCCGACCACATCGGGTCAACAATCCTCGGCTATCCCGCACAAATCGGGTGTTCTCACGCATGATCCTCTCCATCTTCCAATTCTCTAGCCGCATGCCCTCGGCCTGAGCATCTCTGATCAAACTCACTAGCGGAGAATCCACCGTTATCCTTATACATATCGTTGGGCTGGACGACCCAACTAACTTGCGGCTCTGAGCGTCCGCCACCACATTCGCTTTACCGGGGTGGTAAAGGCTCTCACAGTCGTAGTCCTTAACTACATCCATCCACCTGCGACGTCTCATGTTCAGGTTCGGCTGATCCATGATGTGTCTCAGGCTCTTGTGGTCCGTTTATATGGTACAACGGACCCCATATAGGTAATGTCTCCATATCTTGAAAGGGAACACCACCGCTCCCAGCTCTAAATCATGAGTAGGATACCTTGTCTCATGCAGCTTCAACTGCCGCTACGCGTAGGCCATCACCCGTCCTCTCTGCATGAGGACTGCCCCCAAACCTGTGATGGATGCATCACAGAACACCACAAAATCCTCAACTCCCTTGGGGAGAGTCAAGACTGGAGCGTCGCACAATCGCTGATGGAGGGTCTCAAATACCCTCTGCTGCTCCGGGCCCCACCGGAAATCCACCCCCTTCCTCGTCAGACGAGTGAGGGGTACTGAAATCTTGGAGAAGTCTCGAGTGAATCTCTGGTAGTACCCTGCCAATCCCAGAAAACTCCTAATATCCGAAGGAGACCTCGGTACCTCCCACTACATGACTGCCTCGATTTTGGCCGGATCGACCAAAATCCCTTACTGGTAGACGAGATGTCCAAGGAACTGGACCTCTCGTAACCAAAACTCACACTTCGAGAACTTGGCATATAACCGTTCTCGTCTCAAAACTCCCAACAACTCCCTGAGATGCTCCTCGTGCTGCTCTCGGTTCTTGGAATATACCAAGATATCATCTATGAACACAATGACCGAGCGATTAAGCATCGGTCGGCATACCCGATTCATCAGGTCCATGAATACTGCTGGCGCGTTGGTGAGCCCAAATGGCATCACCACGAACTCGTAACATCCATAACAATTCTGAAACGCGGTCTTCTCTATGTCCTCCTCTCTGACCCAGACTTGATGATACCCTGACCTCAAACCAATTTTGGAGAACCAAGATGCACCCTGTGACTGATTGAAGAGATCATCTATCCTTGGGAGTGCATAACGGTTCTTCACCGTCAACTTGTTCAACTCCCTATAATCAATGCACATCCGGTTTGAACCGTCCTTATTCCTGATGAAAAGAATCGGTGCTCCCCATGGGGAGTTGCTAGGTCGAATGAACTGCTTGCCTAAAAGTTCCTGTAACTGTGATGACAACTCCTGCATTTCGGGTGGCGTCAATCGGTACGGCGCCTTGGCGATAGGAGCCGCACCCGGCACTAGGTCGATCCGGAACTCGACCTGCCTCTCCGGAGGTATCCCTGGCAACTCCTCCGGGAACACGTCGGCAAATTCCCTAACCACTGGAACCTCTGAATCTGAATTCTAATCCTTGACTTGCGTATCCACCATATACGTTAGATAACTTGCACACCCATGCTGAATATATTGTCGAGCCCTGGCGGTTAAACAAAACCCTGATCCAGCTCTAGTTCCCTCGCCATATACAATCAGTTCTGCCCCACTTAGGGTTCAAACCACTACCCGCTGACCCTCACAATCAATCATGGCACCGAATTGACTAAGCCAGTCCATCCCCACAATCACGCATACTTCCCCTATGGGAATAGGAATCAAGTCTATCGGAAAAGACACCCCGAAAATCTCCAACTCGCATCCTTGGTAGACCGAAGAAGCAGAAATCTCGTGTTCGTTAGCGATAGAGACTCGCACCGGACACTCTAGCTAACCTACTGGCACACTGAACTCCGTACTAAATGTCTGAGATACGAAAGACCAACTTGCCCCCGAGTCATATAAAACCAATGCAGGCAAGGAGTTCACTAAAAACGTACCTAATCACAGGTACAACAGATAAGCACCAAATAGATATAATAAATGAGATAAAGGATAGAAACATTCCAGCAACCACATCCGGTGCTGCCTTGGCCTCCTCGGACGTGAGCTGAAAGGCACGTCCCTGAGCCCTCGGGGGCTCTGCTCTACCCTGCCTCCCATCGGTAATCCGCAGTGTAGCCGGTGCTGGAGCCTGTGTCGGCATAGCAGCGAGCTGTGGACAGTTGGTCTTCACGTGACCAACCTGATGATAGTGGTAGCAGATCCTCATATCTTGAACCGGGGCTGTCTGGCGGAAATCGCTCGTGAAGTGCCCCTCCTGCCGCATTTTTGGCATCCGCTACCTGACCTACAAACCCCTAAATGACCCGTCCTACACTTGCCACATGTGCGGCCCTACTGTCCCCCTGCTCTAGAATCAACAGTCTTAGACCGCTTTGGCGTTGGCTGAGACTGTGTCGGGGCCCGCCGCTACTCCCTCAACTGCAGCTCTATCTCCAACTCTTGCCACCTGGCGGCCTCCTGTAGCTCTAGCAGGGTATCACACCACTGAGTAGCAACAAATTGACGAATGTCAATATTGAGCATGCTCAGATATCGCGTCATCTGAGCTTGCTCAGAGGCAAACTCTGGGCAAAACATTGCCCTCTCAGTGAACAAATGTGTGATCTCCGTCACCGACTCACCCTCCTGCCTCAGGTCCAAGAACTCCTGTGCCAATAGCTCGCGCTCGACACGTGGAATGTAGCGTGCGCTGAACATATCCTTAAACTGCTCCCAAGTCACATCAGCTCTCTAGTCATTCGTATATAACCCTGTCACCAGCCTCTACCAATCCTTTGCCCCAGTCCGCAAAAATTTCAGGGCACATCTGACCTTCTGGTCAGCAGGACATGAACATGTGAAGAAACACCCCTCCGCATCATACAACCACCTCATAGCCTTGATGGGGATTGGATCCCATCAAAAGTAGGGGGCTTCGTATTATCGAAGTCCCGGTACTGGAAGCCCATACTGGCTCCTCCCCCTGCCGCGGGTACAGCTGATGTAGTTGCTGCAGCAGCCGTCTCCGCAAGGGCTACATAGCGCTCATCAAAGTACTCAACCATGACGATCTTAGTCAACCCAAACATCTCTGGCAGTTGTGCCCGGAACATAGCAGAAACATCATCATGCATGAGCTCTCGGATCCTGGCATCCAACTTGTTTGTACCCTTCTGCACCATAGGCTTAGGTGTTGTTGGCCTTTCTTGGCCTCCGTCTCCCGATCCTGATCCTGATACTGACCCAGTCGTAAAACGTCTCGTAACCACCATATTGAAAAATTACTAGGAAGATATCAGGTAACCACATACAAATAGGGAACCAATTCCCAACCCAACCCTAGGGGTTGTAACTTCCTTGCTACGCATATGGGTCCTGTGCGTTCAGTAGTATGGGCCCATACTACCTTCCACACCTACCCATATTTGTCTCAAGTATCATCACAACGACCTAACAATACGCATAATCATAATGAGCGCTCAGCCCTCACTCCTAGAGGAATGCTAAATATCACATAACTGGCCTCCCGGCCTCACACAACCCACCCATCCATGAAACTTCCACCAACCCTGTAGCATTAGTGTATGATAGCCATACATAACGCTGGACCCCATAGACTTTCGAATATCCAATCCTACCCTAAGCTCCCAATCAAACAAGAATAGAACACAAGGCCAATCAAACATTCTCAAGCTATAAGATATTAATTATGTATAACCGTGATGCATACACTAAGCAACTACAGTAATGATGTCAATCTCATATAAAGGAAACCCTAGGTTAGTAGGCATTATGCAATCAGGCAATTTTATCATGCAATTTCTAGAGATCCCTAATCTAGCACTAGCATGTTATACTAACATATCACAATATCCAATAACTGTATGGTAATTTTGTTGGATTAGTGTCTAAGCTCGTAACCACATTTGGTAAGTACTTGACCCGATTGTGCATGGTCCTTTTGAGTTTCCTTCACCAAAGCAACTTGACTGGAGATATAATAGAGAAAGAGGTTATTATGGTTTATTAATATATTATAAGAATAATATATTAAAAGAGAAATCATATTTATTTAGTTAACATTGGTAAAGAATTAATTATGAATTAATTTTGTGATCCAAAGAAGTTAATTAAACTAGGGGACTGAACTGTAATTATGTGATAGTTACAGAGTAGGGCAAAGGATTCCCTATATGATAGGGTGGACGAATTCAAGGGGATAAGGCCTTAGAATTCGTCCATGATAAGGTTTCTAGGGTTATCCTTTGGGTTGCTTGGTGGCTAAGCAATCAGATAAGGATAAGAATTGAAACCCTAATTCCTACACCTATATAAAGACCCTTTGGCATAAGAAATTCAGCGACTTGATACCTAGGGTTCCTAGAGCCAAATTTCATACCTCCTCTCACTCTCTCTCTCTCTCTCTCTCTCTGTCTCTCTTGCCTCTCCATTTGTTCTTGTTGTTTGTGATCCATTAGAGGTACTACACTTGTGGTACTTGTTTTCAAAGACAAGAAGATTCAAGATACAAGTTGTTATTGCAACATAACAACAAGAGGTATGTATTCCATTCTCCTTTATGATTTTCGAAATTACCTAGGAGCATGTTAGATTTCTTTTGTGTTCATAATGTTGTATAACTAATTGTGTAAACATACATCCGTATCTAGGGTTGCATGCATAGATAGGATTGTTTGTATAAAAACCACCAGTGGTATCAGAGCGTTTGGTTTTGTTTTCAATTAGCTTTATACAAATGTATGAATTTGACAGATTAGGGTTTATAGCCAATAAACCCTAGAGGCATGATTTTCGAATTTAGGGTTCACAAACCCTAGATTTCGAAATTTGATAAGGGTTTCCCAAACCCTTTCCTTAGCCTCCAAGTTTTCGAATTCTAGGGTTATCCAACCCTAGGGTTTTCAATTTTGCCTCCTTCCCCAAGATAAGATTCCAAAATATTAGGGATTTGGATATTTCCATATCTTTTAATTATCTCTTTAATAGTTTAATTTGGTAATTAAAGATTTTGAATTATCCCATCCCATATTTTTAAATTTTAGGGGATTTAAGGGATTAGGTTAAATTAATTGTTTAATTTTATAAGATAATCCTTCAAGATTTAATAATTCAATTTAATAGTTTAATTTTGGGATAATTATTAAATCAAAGTTTTAAACCAAAGTTTTAATATTTAAAATTTAAAATTAAAAGGTTTTAAATTTTAGAAATTTTAAATATGATTAAAAACCTGTTTTTTGAAAAGTTCAAATTACACCCTTATGGTTTTATTAAATTAATTAAGCGTATAATTAAAAAAAAGTTAATAAATCCATAGTGATATGGTTTGTATTTAATTAAATTAAAAGTGTAATTTATTAAATTAGACCACATAGTATTTTAAAAGTGTAAAATGCACCCTTATACTATATATAACATTAAAAGTCTAATATTATATATATGTATAACTTAAATGCTAGTCTTACCGTTAGTAGGCCTCATTCACGAAGCTAATCTATAAGGGGGAATAAGTTTATGGCCTATAAAATGGCCGTTTAATGGGTGTTCACTCTCACCCACCGCTTCCTTGATTAGTGGAGGGTCGTTAGCCGAACGGGTAGGATAGGGCAAACCCTTTCCATTAAAAATATAATGAATTATAAAGTAACTAAATGTTTATAAAATTCCCAAGGTTAGTTACTTTAGGAAAAAGTGAATTTGATGCAATTCCATGAAATTACACTTTGTACCCTTGCTAAGACGTTAGCGGAGCATGTGTGGTTAATCGGCACACTAACTGGACTATAAGCAAAGGTGGCAAAGGGTGACTCGATGTTTGTCATAGATCAATGGAGGGTGTGTGGCTATCCGGCACGTCGATTAGGTGATTGTAACATTGGGGGCACCATGTATATTTGCATGGTTATTTACACCCTGTTTTGTGATCCTCGGCATCCCAGTCACAAAACGAGGGGCATATCGAGATTTAAACATGCCATTGAAAAGTTTAATGAATCTCAAAAGATCTAGGAGTTTCCAATACATTTAAAACTTAATCTCTATTTTCGTTTTTCATGGTGGAAAATTAGTGAATCGTCATTTACTTACCTTCAAATATTCTGCGATCGGATTACGACGTCCCTCTTCCGTGGTGTAGAATATTGTGTTGGGTCCTAGCCTTAATATCTCATTTGGGTGTTTTATTAAGGACTCAATCAACTAACTTGAATTTTCTCCCATTTTGTAGATGTCAAAGTATGACAATTATGGTACTCCCAAATTCCTTGGAACAAGCTTTCCACATGAAGATGATATCCCACGATTCGATCAAGGAACAAGAGATCATGCTTCACTTCCTCCACCTCCTCCTATTATTCTCCCTGAACCACAAGTTCAAAGGCTTGAAAAATTAAAGCTCACTCAAGCCCTTTGGCAAGTAAACATGAAGAAGGAAAGTCAGTGTGTGCACACGTCTTAGAGATGAAGCTTCACATTGACAGGTTAAGAATGTTGGGAGTCAATGTCTGTGAGAAGTTGGCTATTGACTGGGTTCTTCAATCGCTTCCTGACTCATATAGTGAGTTTGTAAGAGAGTACTATATGATAGACCACGATGTAACCCTTATGATCTCACCTGTTTGATTGTTGCTGCTGAATCAGCAATGATTTGGCGTACTGGAAAAGCAAAGTTGATTGGTAGATCTGCCTTCCAAACCTCCATGGACATAGGCAATGGCAACGAAAGGCATTTCATGGTAGAAAAGTTTGACCATAAGAGAAAGGCAAAGTCAGAGGTAGTTCTGTATGTTGTTCCAAAGGAGTCAATTTGCTTTTATTGCCAAGAGAAGGGGCATTGGAGACGAAGCTGTCCTGTCTACCTAAGGGATCTAGGAGATGGGAGAGTCAAGACGTTTGGCTCTACTTCAGGTAAAATCCATTAACTAACTCTATAAGTTCCTAATTTTTGATTCTTAATACATGATGTGATAAGATTACATTTGATGTTTTTTAGGATCAAAGAAAAGAGAGGATGCTTAAAGGAAAAAGTGAGCTGAGTCTGATCGCGAAGAAATGGATTTCGATCGCATGATTCGATGATCGGATTTTTGGAGCTGCTACTTTTAGAGTTATGATAGATTGCTTAGGAATATGTAATAGCGTAGTTTTTCATTTGAATTGCATTGTAAGGACAAGTTTTTCCGCACCTTTTATAAATAAAATAAATTTTTGTTTTTGTCTTATTTATTTATTTATTTCCTTGCAATGACATGTATGAAAAATTGACGTTTGTGTATTTCTAGTTTTAGCAATGTTGAAATGGATGTGATTCTTAGTTATGTTATTTGTGGAAATGTCGAGAATTTACCAAATAAATAAAGATTCTTGTCGCCCGAGTTTCAATTGGACAGAAACTTGGAATCATACAAATTATATTGTATGATGAATGAGAACCTTCATATTTGGAAAATCAAGACTAATTCCTTGACAAAGAGTCAAGTGAAGGACTAGGAGAAATGGTACACAATGTTGTGCACTAGTCAAGTCCACCACAAAGAACAATAAGATTATTCGTCATGATTTACTAAAAGTCTAGTAAATGTGGTTGTGCTTACAAGATTAAGTATAATTCTGAATCATTGAAAAGTTTCAATATATGGCAGAACGAATAAGAATAATCAATTAGGCATAAAGATAAACGTTTCTCCAACCTAAGAAGAAGGGAGAGTACTTTTGTATTGTGTTTTATGATCATCTTGTTGATTATGAAACCATATCACAATTAATCCTCTAAGGACATCTTAGTGCACTAGTATGGCTAAGAAGAGGAATCGGAAATTGTTGAAATGGTTAAATCAAAAGGATGAGTCATACTTCGTTCCAAAATCAAGTCTTAAAGTCATACTCCAATATTGTGAATTGAGTGACACATCTTAAGAAGTTCTAACACACTCTTCAAATGTGAAGTAGAAAATTGTTTTTCTTACTCTTGAACGTTTGAAATTGGTAAATTGTGATGTCTTGGATAAGACAAAGACCAACTAATACCAATTGTGTATAGTGTTTATCTTGATAAAAATCTGCACTAACTCTTGAATATTTGTTTGTCAAGAAATGTTTTCTTGGCAGGAGAATCTTATATGTCAACAGGTCAGTGGGGGTCTAAATGATATTGAAAAGTTTCAAGAACTAATCAAGAGTAAACCTATTATTAAACACTAGCATACGACTTGAGGTTTGTAACTTATCGTGTTGACATATCCTTGTTTATGTTCCATTCCATTTTAGTAAACTATGCATATGAGTTCTACGAGTTCTCAATAGAATGCATAAAGGCAAGCACCTTGTTCAATGAAAGAACATTGACAAGTATAGGTGAACTGCTAAATAACTTGGAAGCAATGATGGGACCCTTGATGGCAAGAAATCAAGCATGAACAAGTTCTATCCATAAGACTTTGGATTTGTCACAAACATCATCTTACGATTATGGTTATGACAAATTCACATGGATATGAACACATACACCATAAAATCTAAGTGTCATAAGGTTTCTATCCTTCATGAAAATGATTGTGAGGAAATGCTTTCACTAAGAGAAATTTTAAGGAGATAGCAATTATGTAAATTGCATTCTCAAATTCGATTATGATTGTGGCATCCCTCTTCATAGTTCGAATTGTGAGATTTGGCGATTAGTATGAACATTTGGGACTTAGTAATATAAGTTCTGAAATAGTTTAGACACACATGTAAGCTATCTAAGGGAAAGTGTATGATTTTGAGAAGCTTGGATAAAAGCTTATCAAAGCATATCGTATTAGAAACAATGAACTTTGGAAGTCAATAAGTATTGTTTTCTAGAAATTTAGCTGGTTTCTGAATACGTGTCAAAGATAGTGAGAGCATAAATGTTATGTTGGAATGGATATAATCATCATGTTAGTGGAAGAATGATTATTATTTTAAGTGTTGCAAGTTAGCAATATTAATTATAGAAAACAACAGTTTCACTTTGCAAAGTTGTAGGGCTTAAAAAGTTGTTTTGCTATAATTAAGGGAGAGAATGTTATACTTCGTTTCCAATCTAAAAGATTAGATCGAGAAATTTTAATCAAATTTAGTCAAGAATATATTAACTGCGTTCTCAAAAATTCGATTATGATTATGGCATCCCTCTTCATAGTTCGAATTGTGAAAACGTGGCAAATAGAAATATTATGGAAAATGGTTGATAAAGTATCATGCTTTTATGTAAGACATTATGAATCGTGTCCCATACGCTTTTGGTATAGGATCAATTGCATATGCTGTTATATTTGACCGTTCTAAAATTTTCCAAATGCCTAGGGCATTAAGAGGGAAAAAGGACTAGAACCAGATTTGACTAAAATAATTAAACAACTGTCAAGGACAATCTAAGGTTCGCCAAAGATTGGTCGCTTGTGGACAGTTGGAAGTATACTAATGGATTGACCATATTGACTTTATTATGAATAGATAAGACTCTATCTATAATGAGTTATCATATGGAAAATATGGAAATGTTTCCTTATTGGGAGTTGGACGATAAGAATTTATGTCTAGATTAGAAAATTTTATGCAAGAAGGATGTTCAAAGGAATGTACTTTGAATGTGAGATTTCACATCTATGGGATTGTCTTGCAACAATATCCATTAGAACACTTTGTAATTTCATTGGCAAAGTCTTGGTCACTTTGGCGCTGTGATATTATGAAAGGACTGTTGCATAAGATGTTAGAATCTGACATATTCTAGTAGTGGCGAGAATTTGTATTCTTACACTAATGATTAGGATTAGGAATTGTGAAATGAGCATCATTAGAAATGTGTTCAATTGATCTATTTCACAAAGTAAGGACCATAGGTAAACATAGTGTGCATGCTTGGTGCATGGGACAACTATTGTTATAATTCAAGTAATAAGTTGATTACCGAAACAACAAATAATGAGTAATCAATATGGTGATTTAATAAAAATGTTTTATTTATACCCAAAGTTTGGGGCCATATGGGATTAGTATGATTCTTGTGTTTCACTTTGCATGTTTTGACTTCCTGAATAATAAGATTATTCAAATCCTCCATAGTTGCTCATACTTTGGAAGCGGGTATGAAAGAAGACTGTCATGAATCCGTCTGTAGATTGTCTAAAGCATTTAGACATAGCACAAGTTTGCTGCAGAGTTCATGAGTGTTGCTATAAGATTAGAGTATTGGATTAAACCCACGCTCAGTTGGATCACTATATGGATTTTATCACAAGTGATTGGTGGGACGATAATATCTTATATTCTTGAAACCGAGACGTGTGAGTTGTATTCTGCAAGTCGGTTGCACATTGATAATATGTAAACGTACCATTAACTTGGTGTTATAAAACATATTGTTGTGTGTGATTTGATGAGTAGATACAAGCGAGCATTGGAGTCAAATTTTATCCTTTCCTTTTACCCAAAGTGGATAAAAGCGATATTTATGGGCCCCTCGATGATTTAGTGATGACACCTAAGCACTTGTCCAAGTCGGGACTAAGTTGATGTGTTTAATTATAGTATGTTGTCAGTCATCATAAATCGGATATCATGAAACAACACAAAGACTGAGAGAATGATTATAATCCATGTCTCATGTCTATACGATATCTAGAATGGAGGGATATATGATCCCTTATCTAAAGGACAGGTTGTTGGTAAGATCAGAGTTCGACAGCGTCTTTGAGAGCTACGATTGTTAATAGGATTCTACTTGCATTTATGGTTACTAGACTTATCCAAGTGGGAGACTGTTGGATTAGTGTATAAGCCCTTAACCATATTTGGTAAGTACTTGACCCGGTTGTGCATGGTCCTTTTAAGTTTCCTTCTCCAAAGCAACTTGACTGGAGATATAATAGAGAAAGAGGTTATTATGGTTTGTTAATATATTATAAGAATAATATATTAAAAGAGAAATCATATTTATTTATTTAACATTGGTCAAGAATTAATTAAGAATTAATTTTGTGATCAAAAGAAGTTAATTGAACTAGGGGGACTGAACTGTAATTATGTGATAGTTGCAAAGCCTCTAAGTTTTTTGAGCCATTAGAGGTACTACACTTGTGGTACTTGCTTTCAAAGACAAGAAGATTGAAGATTTGAGTTGTTATTACAATAGAACAACAAGAGGAATGTAATCCCTTCTACTATCTAGATTTCGAAATACCTAGGAGCATGCTAGGGTTTTTCATGTGTTCATAATTTTGTGTATCTAATAGTGAAAACATAGATCCAAATCTAGGGTCGCATGCACACATAGGATTGTTTGTATAAAACCTATCAGTGGTATCAGAGCGTATGGTTTTTTGTTTTCAATTAGAATTATACAATTGTATGAATTTGATACTTTAGGGTTTATGGCCAATAAACCCTAGGTGGCAAGGATTTCGAAATTAGGGTTCTTAAACCCTGATTTTCGAAATTTGATAAGGGTTTTTCAAACCCTTTCCTTAGCCCCAAGATTTCAAAATCTAGGGTTTGCAAATCCTAGGGTTTTCAAAATTTGCCTCCTCCCCAAGATTAGATCCTAAATTTTAGGGATTTGGATAATCCGTATCTTGTAATTATCTTTTAATGGTTTATATATGGTAATTAAAGATTTTGAATTATCTCATCCCATATTTTCAAATTTTAGGGGATTTAAGGGATTAGGATAAATTAAATTGTTTAAAAGATAATCCTTGAAGATTTGATAATTAAAATTAATTGATTAATTTTAGGATAATTATAAAATCAAGAGTTTTAATATTTAAAATTTTAAAATTTAAAAGTTTTAAATTTTGAAAATTTTAAAATTGAAATTAAAACCCTAGTATTTTGAAATGTTTAAAATACACCCTATATTATTATATTATTACAAGATTAATATATACATATGTATAACTAAAATGCTAGTCTTACCGTTAGTAGGCCTCATTCACGAAGCCGATCTATAGGGGGGGGTATAAGGTTATGGCCTATAAAATGGCCGTTTAATGGGTGTCCACTCTCACCGACCGCTTCCTTGATTGGTGGAGGATCGTTAGCCGAACGGGTAGGATTGGGCAAACCCTTCCTCATTAAAAGTATAATGAATTATAAAAGTAACTAAATGTTTTTACAACAATTCCCAATCTTAGTTACTTTAAGAAAAGTGAATTGGTGCAATTCCATGAAATTACACTTTGCACCATTGCTGAGACGTTAGTAGAGCGCGTGTGGTTAACCTGCACACTAATTGGACTCTAAGCATAGGTGGAAAAGGGTGACTTAATGTTTGTCATAGTTTGATGGAGCATGTGTGGTTAACCGGCACATCGAATAGGTGACTGTAACAATGAGGGCACCATGTACATTTGCATGGTTATTCACACCCGCTTTGTGATCCTCGACATCCCAATCACAAACTAGAGGGGCAAATCGAGATTGAAACGTGTCATTGAAAATTTCAATGAATCTTAAAGGAATCTTGGAGTTTTCAATACATTTAAAACTTAATCTCTTTTCATTTTTCATGGTGGAGAATAAGTGAATCGTCATTCACTTACCTTCAAATTATTTGCATGTTAGATTACGGCATCCCTCTTCTAATTTGTAAATAATATTGTTGGATCCTAGCCCTAATTTTTCATTTGGGTGTTTAATTGGGGATTCTTTTCTAATCAAACTTTGTCCTTTTCTATTTCAGATGTCGAACTCAAACAACAACAATGCTTTAGGCTCAACCTCATCTCCGGCTCGTTCTCACTCATGAACTTGTGTGGGAGGTAATCTTTGACGGGTCCAATTACATGATTGAATATGTAACATCTGAATGGTCACTCGTCATGAGAACAAAGAGTATGTCCTTGATAAGGAGCTGAAATAGGTGAACATCAACACTGCTACTCCAGAAGAAATCGCTGCCTTTGAGGCTCATGAGCGTGATGCCACGAAAGTCCATTGCATCATGCTAGCGACTATGACTGTCGAACTCCAAAAGTCCTACGAGGACTACTATCTCTACGAGATGCATCAAGACTTGTTGGACCGGTACCACCAAAGTGTGAGGCAAGAAAGGTATGAGATCATCACTTCGATGATCACTGCCAAAATGGGTAATGGAGAGTCCCTTACCGCTCATCTGCAAAATATACAGAGATATGTTGATCGTCTGCTGAAGTTAAATGTTAACTTCGACGAAGAGCTGGCAATTGACATCATCATTCACTCCTTGCCTCCCTGCTACAACCAGTTTCGCATGACCTACCATATGAATAAGGAAGAGGTCACCTTGAGCAAGCTTCAAGGCTTGTTAAGGACTACTGAGAGCAATCTCAAGGACAAGCCTGTTGCACCAACTCCCACTCCCACTGTTGCGCCTGTCTTGGCAATAGGTCAAGGGAAGGGAAAGAAGAGGAAGACTCCTTCAAAGATCCACCACAAAGGAAAGTCCCAAGATGGTACCTCTTCTAGTGGAACCAAAGTTGGTTCTGCTAAGCCCAACTCTAACCTGAAGGAGGAAGAGTGCTACCACTGCCACAAGATAGGGCATTGGAAGACAAGCTGCCCGGAATATCTGCAAGCAATCAAGGATGGGAAGATCAAGCCATCTTTTGCAGGTATTTACACGATTAAATCTAATGATTCATTACATGCTATTTCTTGGGTTCTTGATACAGGATGTGGTTTTCACATATGTTCAAATTTGCAGGTACTAAGAAGAGATATGGATGTGGAGCGTGGAAGGATAAATCTAATCGTGGGGAACAGAAGATAGTCGCATGTCACCAAGATTGGAATGTATTCTCTAGCGCTTAGTAATGGATTAGGATTAGATTTAAATAATTGTTGTTATTCGCCAAATATGGAAAGAAAAATCATTTCATTTCATGGTTTGTTTAGACAAGGATTTAGATATTTATTTGATAATGAGAAAGGTTCTATTTATGCTTATCTAAATGGTGTTTTATATTTCGAAGCATTGCCTTGTAATGGAATATATGAAACTGTGATGGTTGTAGATAACTTAGGAAATGATGTGTTGTGTATCGATTTTTCCAATAGTATGGATAAAGCATGCTTGTGGCATTGTCGTCTTGGATATGTCAACAAGAAACGCATAGCCTAACTCCAAAAGGATGGAGTGTTGGAGTCATTCGACCTTAGGGACAATGACGTGTGAAAGTCTTGTTTACTTGGAAAGATGACCAAGTCACCCTTCACTGGCACTTGTGAGAGGGGTGAGGGTCTATTGGATCTCATACATACCGAGGTGTGTGGGCCCTTTAGATCCACCACAAGGAATGCGAACCGCTTCTATGTGACTTTCACCGGTGATTATAGCAGATATGGGTATATCTACTTAATCAAGCACAAGTCAGAAACCTTTGAAAAGTTCAAAGAGTTTAAAAAAGAAGTGGAGAATCAATTGGGCAGGAAAATCAAGATGCTTCGATCCGATCGAGGAGGAGAGTACCTAAGTCTTGAATTCCACGACTACCTCATGGAATACAGAATAGTTTTGCAATTGACGCCACCTAGGACACTGCAGTTGAATGGTGTGGCTGAGAGGCGTAATCGAACCTTGCTCGACATGGTTCGTTCCATGATGAGTCGTGCTTCACTACCTATCTCATTCTGGGGTATGCCTTAGAGACTGCCACCCATATCCTTAACTTAGTCCCTTCAAAGAAGGTTGCCAAAACACCTCACGAGATGTGGATAGGGAAAACTCCCTCGTTGGCACATATCAAGGTTTGGGGTTGCGAGGCTTTCGTAAGACGAGAGACTCACGACAAGCTCGAACCTCGTAGTGAGCGATGTATTTTCATCGTCTACCCACAAAAATCCTTTGGATATCTCTTCTATAGACCGAGTGACAATGTTGTCTTCGTTGCGAGGAGAGGGGTCTTCCGAGAGCGAGAACTCATAAACCAAGGGGACAGTGGGAGGCAAATCGATCTTGAAGAGATTCAAGAGTCGAGTGATGAAGGAATGTCTAACGTTGGCACTCAACCCGAGGAGGAAACTCCAGTTGAACCGATTGACGAGTCCTTACCTCTTATACGTTCCGAAAGAGTTAGGGTTCAACCCCAGTTTTATGTTTTTCATGTTACTATGGAAGGGGATACGTTCATTACTGATAGTACACTAGTGAATTTGGACAAACCTAACAGCTATAAGGAATCCATGGCAGGCCCAGGGTCTGGGAAATGGAAAGAGGCAATGGACAGTGATATTCAGTCCATATATGACAACTAAATTTGGAATTTGGTTGACCATATGCCCAGACGTAAGACGGTCGGGTGCAAGTGGATCTTCAAGAAGAAAACCGACATAGATGGGAATGTGCACACTTATAAGGCGCAACTGGTTGCTAAGGGCTTTACTCAAACTCTCGGAGTTTACTATGATGAGACCTTCTCACCAGTTGCGAAGATAAAGTCTATTAGGGTGATGTTGGCCATTGTTGCATTTCATGATTATGAAATATGGCAGATGGATTTCAAAACCGTTTTCCTTAATGGGAAGTTAGTTGAGGATGTTTACATGGCTCAGCCAGAGGGTTTTGTCAATGCGAAACATCCCAATAGAGTGTGCAAGCTTGAGAAGTCCATTTATGGACATAAGCAAGCATCTCGTAGGTGGAATCTTTGTTTTGACGAGAAAGTCAAAGAGTTTGGTTTTCTGCGAAGCGAAGATGAATCATGTGTTTATGTCAAAGCCAGTGGGAGTATAGTGAGCTCCCTCGTATTGTATGTCGATGACATACTGCTCATAGGAAACGACATCCCGACCCTGCAGGAAGTTAAATCCTAGCTCGGGAAGTGCTACGCTATGAAGGACCTCGGAGAAGCTGCATATATTCTGGGAATAAGGATAGTGAGAAACAGGAGTAAAGTACTAATAGGACTCAGTCAGAATACTTACTTAGACAAGGTACTAAAACATTTTAGTATGGAGAATTCCAAGAAAGGGGAGTTACCAATCCAAAGTAATGCCAAATTGAGTAAGACTCAAAGTCCGAGTACCGAAGTCGAGATAGCAGAGATGAGCCGAGTACCTTACGCTTCCACAGTTGGCTCAATCATGTATGATATGACTTGTACTCGCCCTGATGTAGCCTTCGCTTTGAGCATGGTCAGCAGATATCAAGGGAACCCTGGAAAAGCACATTGGACTGCAGTCAAGAATATTCTTAAGTGCCTTCGGAGGACCAAGGAATGGTTTCTAGTCCTCGGTGGGAGTGATGACTTAAAGGTGTGAAGGTATAGTGACGCCAATTTTCAAACCGACAGGGAAAACTACCGTTTGCAGTCGGGCTGGGTCTTTACCCTAAATGGAGGAGCAGTGACTTGGAAAAGTTCCAAACAAGAAATTATAGTTGATTCAATGTGCGAATCAGAGTACACGGCAGCGAGCGAAGCATCAAAATAGGCAATATGGCTGAAGAATTTCATTGGAGACCTTGGAGTTGTGCCAGACATACAGGAGCCCATGGAAATTTTCTGTGATAATGAAGGAGTGGTTGCTTTGACCAAGGAACCGAGGGATAATGGTAGATCTCGACATATCGACAGAAAATATCACTTTATTCAACATCGGGTAGAAGAAGGACTCCTCGTAGTGAAGAGGGTATCGTCAGAGGATAATCCAGCAGATCCGCTTACGAAGGGACTGAGTAGGGTTAAGCACTTGCAGCACGCTAGGAGCATTGGGCTGAAGGACGATATTAGTTTAGATTAGATAGTTTAGAAACATGTAATAGATAAATGTAATTGACATTTGATGATTAAGTAAAGGAATATTATTTATAAGTAAAGCTATTGTCTTATGTTAATTGTTTAACTATTGTTTTACTTTGCATGTTTTGACTTCCTGAATAATTGAGTTATTTAAGAATAATCGACTTATTCGAACGATCCACAGTCGTTCATATGTTGGAAGTAGGTATGAAAGAAGACTGTCATGAATTGGTGTGTAGATTGTCTAAAGTTTATTAGACATACCAAAGGTTTGTTGCAACGTTCATGAGTGCTTATGAACAAGTTTTGAGCATTGAAATAAACCCACGCTTGCTGGAATCACTTCATGGAATTTATCACGAGTGATCGCAATACGATAATATCATATGGTATTAAAACCTAGATATATGGTTTATTGTTTGCTGATTGGTTGTGCATTGATAATGCGAAAACGTATCAGTAACTTGATGTTATAAAATGCATTGTTGTGTATGATTTGATTAGTGAATAGTAAATTCATATAAGTCAAAGTTTATCTGTTCCTTTTATCCTAAGAGGGTAAAAGCGATATCAGGGCCCCTCGATGATTTGATTTGACTTATGTGTCAGGCCCGATCAGGACTAAATTGATGTGTTCAATTAAGTTCTATGTCAAACGAATCTGAGATCGAGAAACAAACTGTTGGACAATAAGTATGATTATGTTCCATGTGATTTTCCACACGATATCTAGAACAGAGGATCATACGATCCCTTATCTAAAGGACAGGATATTGATAAGATCAGAGTTCAACATCGTCTTTGAAAGCTACGATTGCTAACCGGGTTCTACTTGAATTTATGGTTACTAGACTTATCCAAGTGGGAGATTGTTGGATTAGTGTCTAAGCCCGTAACCATATTTGGTAAGTACTTGACCCATTTGTGCATAGTCCTTTTGGGTTGCCTTCACCAAAGCAATTTGGCTTCAGAAATAATAGAGAAAGAGGTTATTATGATTTATTAATATATTATAAGAATAATATATTAAAAGAGAAATCATATTATTTAATTAATATTAGTCATAAGTTAATTAAGAATTAATTTGGTGACTAAAAGAAATTAGTTGAATAAAGGGGCTTAAACTGTCAAATGTGTGATAATTGGATTTTGGGCTGGAAAACCAAATGGGACATAGGGATGAATGAAATTATGATAGGAGCCCATCATATTTCTTCCATGGCCTTATTCTAGAAGGTTCCATGGGCTGCTTAATGTCTAAGCTGTCTATTAGGGTTTTGGAGGAAACCCTAGCTGCTCACAGTATAAATAAGGACCCTAGGCTACAAGAATTAATCCACTTGCTTCTCTAAGAGAACCCTAAGGCCGAATTTTGTAGCCTCCTCCCTCTCTCTATTTCCTCTCCATTTGCTCTTGGTGTTTGTGAGTCATTAGGGGTACTACACTTGTGGTACTTGCTTTCAAAGGCAAGAAGATTGAAGATTTGAGTTGTTATTACAATATAACAACTAGAGATATGTAATCCCTTCTACTATCTAGATTTCGAAATACCTAGGAGCATGCTAGGGTTCTTCATGTGTTCATAATGTTGTATATCTAATAGTGAAAACATATATCCAAATCTAGGGTTGCATGCACACATAGGATTGTTTGTATAAAACCTATCAATATACATACATAAAATGTATATCATCATTTAAAGAGAGAGTGTATGATATAACTCACCTTATTAGTTAGTGAAGACTAATTTTCCTACTTTGGCTTATTTTCTTCAATTGATGCATCTTAATTCATCTTCTTTTCTCTTAGGCCTATTCTTACATACATACAAGTATCTTAATACTTCTCTTAGCCGATTAAGAGCTTAATGACTCTTTAAGTCAAAATAACCACTTCAAGGATCAAAAATCCATCTTTTCATTCTCTATCTCTTAATCTCAACCAATTAACGAATTAAGAATACCATAATACCTAATTCATTATAACTAACATCTAATGCATCAATTACACATAATCATCGGTTAAGGTTTCAAACCCTAACTCCACGTACATATATTTCACCATGAAATCACTTTCAAAGCTTGATTAAAGCATCTAAACACTATCATTAACATCATAATCAAGCTATAGGCTGATGAATTTAACTAATGTACTCTAATAAAACATTTCACCAAAATGGAGAAAATCATACCTTGATGTGGAGAGGATGAAAAATCCTAACAACCCACCATCTCTAGCTTTCTTAGCAGCATTTAGGCAGAAAAATAGCCCCTTTGAGCTCCAAATTGAACTCTCTGTCTAAATGGATCGAATGAGCTCTTAATACGTTATAACATGCATAACCATGTTGTAGTGAGGTATTCACTATGTCGCGATGACCAATTGACTTGTGGTCAATGACAGTATACTTTATGACACCAGCAGATCAGCAAAGTTGATTGTTGATTCTATTCCAGCTTTGGGGACAACCTTTTTCCTAACTTCTAACCTTCACAACTTCTTCATTTCTAACCCTTTTCTATGACTTTTATATCCGTACGTAGGTGGAAACATACTCTACAACTCTATTAAGTCGTATCTCACTGACTTAATTTAGTTCTTAATCTATTAAGTCACAAAGTTGGCCAAAAAACATAAAATTTTCCTTTTTACCCTTTTGGTCAAAATGCATCTTCTCATGCATTCTTTCTCTTGAACTTACTCATCTAAACTCTTGTAAGTGATTTAAAAGTACCTTGGCTATTTTCACGAAGTCGCAACTTCACTTTCTCATCTTTTTCTCATAATGGATCATTTTTCCCTTTTGGTTAATATTTGACTAATAGTCAAATCTTTCTAAATTACAAGTTATTAAAACTTTTCCCCCTATTATCTCATTTCGAAGCATCCTAATGATCGTTGTGGCTCATTGTTGGTCATTATGTTAAATAGACATAAAAATGTTTTCCTTAATGGTGATCTTCTTGAGGAAGTTTATATCATGTGTCTCCTAAGTAGTGCCGATCACCTCTAAGGTTGTTTTCTTCGTTTTAAAAAAAATTATGTTGTTAAACATGCAATATATAATTGTTTCAAAAACTTTAACACCAATATTATCATTATAGGGTTCTTATCTATTCCATATGGCTCAATACTCTTCACTTGTATCATGGATATTTGCATTTGTCTTCGGTTATTGGATGTTAATGATTTGATCATATTATTAGAAGTAAATAAGATTATCACAAGTCTAAAATGGTCTCTTAAATCATATTTCAATTAAGGTCATTAGAAACTTCCTTATTTCCTTAGACTTGAAATTCATCAGACGCCTCCAAAATCTGTCTCTACTAAACAAAACACAGCTCTTGTCTATTTTCCTAATCATGTCTTATGGATACTAAAGTGCCTTTCACCCCTCTTGACAAAAATATGCATTTTGTGCTTTTAAAAGTAATCTTCCTAATGAACTTATAGTTTATAGACATGATAGGCTCTTATATGTACCTCATGTTTATATGTCTTAATCTTGGCTATGCAATTTACATAATTATTTAGTTTGTCAACTATTATAGAACCTTTAACTTTTCTCTAGAAGCACTAACATTTAACCATTAATTTTAGCAAATATATTACATTTTAAGTTGAATTAAATATTTGTAATTAGATAAAATGTTTATTTGAAGGAGTAGAATAGAAGTTTAAACAATTAAAGAAAACATTTCAAGATAAGAAATTATAGTTTAAGACTTGGATTTTTAGATATGTAATCTAACCTAACCCTTTATCTAATATTTGGACTTAACTTATAAAAATATTAGATTCTGAGGTATACTAGAAACTAAGAGACCTAGTTTGTTAGTAAAGATCCCAACTTAGGTTAAAATTGCAAAAATAGAGAAATGAGGGACCACTCTTGTCAAATATTTATAGTTTATATCTGTTAAGCCGCAAACTTTATTTCCTCTCTCATTAGAATGATGACACTTAAAAGTATGAGGGGTGGGCATGAAACGTTATGGTGATCTCAAATTTATAGAGCATTTATTGATCTAAATCAAGTTCTAGCAACAAATCTTTGTAGTAAAGATCTTATGATAACTTTCTTCTCCATTTTGATATTTAGTTGTAGAATTGTAACTTTAATATATGGTGAACTTTAATTTGCTTCGTTGATTTCAAATTGATGTTCAAACTTGATAATTTTATGTGTTTAGGAATTATATTGCAGTAATCCATCACTATGCCAAATTTAGGTTTATGAATTGAATCACTCCTTGATCCTACTGAATCCAAATTTATCTTGGAATTAGATTCATATTATTTTTTAGAATTAGATCTTAATATTATATGTTCAAGTCATTGAAGTGAATCCATTAATTTAGTTAAGTGTAATGTTATAGTGCTTAAATGCAGCTTTTGAGACCTAATAATTAGATCGCCCATGAATCTATCTACATTCTTGGTTTACGATGACTTATTATCCTACTATGATTTGTATTAGGATTTGAGTGTTTCAAGATTAAGTCATAAGAGAGAACCTAAGTTAGTGGTCACTACTAGTGTTTTGAAGTTATAGGTCTAGTGGAAGATGATGATGTTGATATCTATATATTGATTAAATTGATTAATGATGTTTATTATAATGTTATCACTTATTAAACAAAGTTTAAGGTAAATATAAATAACCACAAATAATTAGAATTCAATTTGGAAGTGTTAAAAATCAATTTGATGAACTAATTGTCATTTTTAAGAGTTTTGACTCTTTTAGCGTGTGAGAAGTGCATATGTCATGTATATTATATATGGGTTTTGTTAAAATCTTCCAAGTATCATAAATCTTTCATATTTTGATTTTGGGGCATTAGGTGTGTTGGAGATATGCTCGTCAACACAACATGTTAGTGACACAATACTAATTACATGGGCATATGTGGATTACACACTTGGCTTAACCAGAAAAGAAATAATAATTATTTAAATGGATTAATTTGTTATTTATTAATTTGTTAATGAAATAACTATAAAACAATTAAAATGGTTACTTATGTGTATTATGACAATGTTATTATAATTTGACTAAATCTTAGGAGACTAAGAAACACTCCTTAGGGTTTCCATTCCTAGTTGGACGACGCAATAATGAACCCACAAGGGTATCGTGGTTTTTCTTGTACACCAAGGAAGAGGGAAAAACTTTCTACTTTGAATCCAAAGGGTGTGATTTCATTACAAAGATTCTACTTGCATCCTTGATCATCTTAACATCATAAAGATAATTCTTTTAACCACCTTGTATATAGTTAGTTTCTATTAATTGTTCAACAAGGATCCATGGTTCAATCATGATACTTTTGTGTTTATGCTTCTGCTGTTTATGTTATGATAAATAAAATATGCATCATGATCTAATATGGTGGTCATTTGGTTGCTTCCCTTGCATCCTACTTATGTTGTGATAAATAAAATACGCATCATTATCCAAAATGGTGGTCATTTGGTTGCTTCCCTTGCGGCCTTATGAATACATATTAATTGTTTTAAGTTGAAATATGTTAATTAAGCTTAGAAATTTATAGAGTATTTAGGAGTTAAATTTGTTATAATTATGTTCTCAATTAGTTTTGCTAGCGAATAACACTTGTGTCTACAACTCATGACTTTCGAATAGGGATGTCAAAAAGTTCCGTGGAGGCCCCGTCCCGTTTGGGGGAAAAAATTTTAAAAAATCCGGGGCGGGGGACGGGGACGGGGGCAAGGTTAACCCTCGTTTTAATTTCGGGGGTGGGGGCGGGGATAGGCAATCCCGTCCCGAAACCCCCATAGGGACCCTGTTAATAAATTACACATATATTTACATATATTAAATATATAAATATTATAAACTATAACGTGATTTTGAGCTTTTAAATTTCATCAAAAAACATGTTTTTAAATTGTTAGTATAATGTTTTTAAGATGCCATAACTTTTTTATTGTTAAAATGTAAAATTCTACTATACATAATTATTTGTTACCTAAAAATAGCTTCTTTTAGCGTAAATAACAACCTCTTTTAGCCCAAAAAAAAAAAAAAAAAAAAAAAAAAAAACCCAAAATCAATCGGGGGCGGGGGTAATAAAGGGGATTCGGGGGCGGGGGCGGAGGTAGGAAGGTCGAACATTTTAGGGGCGGGACGGGGACGGGTGAACAAGGAAATTTCGGGGGCGGGGGTGGGGGATGTACTCCCCGTCCCGTTTGCCCCCGTTGACATCCCTACTTTCGAACCCCTACCAATATCAAAGTGATGGTCTGATGGACGTGGGGCTTGAAAGAACTAAGAATTCAAGCTCGATAATCTACAAAAGAAACAATATATCTTATGCTAAAATGTAGAAAAGTGTGCAATCTAATATGCAAACAAATTTCATAAAAATCGAGTCAATTTACAAAACATGAATGGTACCTACAGAATTGGGCTGCTTTTGTGTAGATCTTGGTTGGGTAGGTCCTACACTATTTGGCCCTATTGGGTCATTAGGTGTAGGGTTGGAAATGGGCCAGGTATCCTTATCCTGTTGAGTCAAGACTAATCTGTTTTGGATTGGACTACGAGTCTACCGACTAAGAATGGATCCGGTTTGAAGGCCAGCTTGTTTTTTTGATTATTTAATGATAAATTGGATAAAAGTTTCTAGTTTTGGTGAAAATAACTTTTGTAATTATAATATTTACGATTTGGCCACTATTTTTTTTAGTTTATAAAAGGCTCAAACACTTGTAACAACGCAATATTTGGTATGTCCAACGAATCAAATTAAATAAACTAAAAGTATGTTTTAGACGTTATTATGGTTTAAAATATAGATTTGTATAATAAAAGATAATAAAGACCCCACAAGGTTAATAAATCTCGATTTGTATAATCCCTATTCTAATAAAAGAATAGTTTTATTCTTCTTTTGACATGTGTCACAATATTAGACCTCATAATTAATGCATATTTTATTTTTCTTTTGTCATGTGTCACTCTATTATGTCTCCTAATTAATACATGCCACTTGCTAACCTATTGAATCTCCATTTCAAATTTCAAATTTTAAATTTTCCACTCTAATTACATTAAATTAATAACATTAGAAAGAAAATTAAATAAAATTAACACAAATTATAAAGTGATATAATTATACATATTTATTTAAAGCAATGGCTATAACTTTATATAACTAAAAAATCTCTTAATGAATAATTTATTTAAATTAAGTGATTAATAATTTTGAGTTTTTAATATTAAAGTTTAGATTAAGTTTGTAACCGTGGTTTTCACGGGTTATAAACTAGTAATAAATAATAAAGATCCCTACAAGGTCAATCGAGAAGATGCTAATTGATATCATTTTTTTAGCATGGTTACAAAACTAAAGTGGCTTAGCTATAGCTTATAAATCTAAGTTATTTTGCGAGGTTTAAATTATTTTGATCAAGAGGATGGAGAAGATTTTCCATTTGGGTTTTTGCTCATCTTTAAAATCTCAAAATCTTCTCTAAAAAAACATTTTCTCTACTAATATAATTGTCGGCTATTTTCAAGATTATTAGTGATTAAATCAGTTTATGAATGATACTATTTATCACCATCTTTTAAATCGTACTCCTTATTTTCCCAAAGTTGTCGAATGAAACCCATTTTGAACCTTTGTTACAAAACACTACTGAAAACAACATTTTTTACGTATATTTTTTTTTTTTTTTTGATCACGACAAAACATAGTTAAATTCATACATTTTGACCAAAAGTCAAGGGGTAATATCGTCTCAAACATTCAGAAAGGGGTAAGGAAGTAATTATCGACATGCATACTGGGACCTTATAGCATCCAATAGAGACTAGTGTACGACTTTTAACGTGTAGGAAAAACTGTCGCAAGTCAATGGTCTTCGTCAACTCTCCCAACGATCACGGCCGCCTTTAAGTATATACCACCCAACAAACCACCAAGACCAACCTCCAACGTTCAAACCACCACCGCATTCCCGCCGGCGCCACCACCATGTCTACCCCTGACCCCCTCCTCTTCCTCCTCCCCCTCTTCCTTTTCTTGGCTTCTCAAACTTCCTACGCCCAACTACGAAACCAAACCTCTGATTTTCCATGGGTGGCGTCGCAAAACAGAACTCTAGTTTCGAATAATTCAGTCTTCGCCGCCGGATTCCTCCCAACGAACTCCACCGACCGATTCATCTTCTCCGTTTACTACGTGGGCATCTCCATACGACAAGTAATCTGGTCGGTCAACGATGATTCTCCGGTAAACGGATCATCCTCCCTCAATATCACCGCCTCCGGTGAACTCCGTCTTGGGGAAATACAATTCCCCGGAGCTCCGACATCATCCAGCAACTCCACCCACTTGCTCCAGCTCACCGACGGCGGAGAGTTGCGATTTGGGAACTGGAGAAGTTTTCTTCACCCGACAGATACGATCGTTCCGGGACAAGATATCAACGGAACAACTTTGACTGTGAGAGGCGGAGCTTTCAGATTTGACGGGAAAAAATTGTTATTCAACGGAAGTTACGATGCAGAATCGTCGTATTATTCAAACGACAACGCGTTTCTAAGCTTCGATGATACCGGGAAGGTTCAGCAAGAAAACGGCGCTTCGTTAATTACCTCAGACTACGGCGACAAGGTGCAGAGAAGATTAAAGCTCGACGACAATGGAAATCTCAGGATTTACAGCTTCAATCAGAACATCAGTCAATGGATTGTTGTATGGCAAGCTATCCCGGAGTTATGTAGAATCAAGGGAACCTGCGGACCAAATTCTATATGTATGTACGGTGACAATTACGATACTACAGTCTGCGATTGCCCGCCGGGATACCGACGAAACTCCGGCACCGGTGCTGAACAATGTTCGAGAAAAATTTCAAATTTGACAGAATCCAAGTTTTTGCAGCTTGATTATGTGAATTTCAGTGGGGCATCGGGACAAGGGAACCAGTGGTCTATGGTGGCTCTGAACTTTACATCGTGTAAAGCCGGTTGCTTGAATAACCCGGATTGTGTCGGGTTCGGGTACAAATTCGATGGGCAAGGTTATTGTGTTTTTGTGAAGCAGTTATTCTACGGGATATGGTCTCCGGCGAATGAAGCTGCTTTCTTTCTTCGTGTTGATTCGTTGGAATCCGATCAGACAAATTTCACAGGCTTAACAAGCATCTTAGAGACAACATGCCCTGTTCGAGTTAGCCTTCCGTTGCCACCGGAAGAATCAAAGTCCACCACTCGAAACATTGCAATCATATCGACTCTATTCGCGGCGGAGTTAATCAGCGGCGTCGCATTCTTCTGGGCTTTTCTCAAGAAATACGTGAAATACCGAGACATGGCTCGAACATTCGGGCTCGAATTCCTCCCCGCCGGTGGCCCAAAACGATTCAGTTACGCCGAGCTAAAAACCGCTACAAATGATTTCTCCACCACAAATGTCGTCGGAAAAGGAGGGTTTGGTGATGTTTACAAAGGCGTGTTGACTGATCACCGGATTGTTGCTGTGAAATGCCTGAAAAACGTCGCCGGAGGGGATAACGAGTTCTGGGCTGAGGTCACCATTATTGCGAGAATGCATCATCTGAATTTAGTCCGATTGTGGGGATTTTGCGCTGAGAAAGGTCAGAGAATACTGGTTTACGAGTATGTCCCAAACGGATCTCTAGACAAGTTCCTGTTCCACTCCGGTAAAGTCGACTACACAAACGGCGAAGAAGATCTGGAAGATAGCAAGCTGTTAGATCGAAAACCCATACTCGATTGGGGGATTAGATACCGAATCGCCCTCGGAGTAGCTCGTGCGATTGCGTATTTGCACGAAGAATGCCTGGAATGGGTTCTCCACTGCGACATCAAACCGGAGAACATTCTCCTCGGAGCTGATTTCTGCCCAAAAATCTCAGATTTCGGATTATCAAAACTGAGGAAGAAGGAAGACATGGTTAGCTACTCAAGGATGCGGGGAACTCGAGGGTACATGGCGCCGGAGTGGGTGAAGAGCGACCACATTACACCGAAGGCCGATGTTTACAGTTTCGGAATGGTTTTGTTGGAGATGGTGACAGGGGTTCGTAATTTCGACATTCAAGGTTCGAAAATGGATAGTGAAGATTGGTATTTTCCTCGATGGGCGTTTGATAAGGTGTATAAAGAGATGAATATTGAGGATATTTTGGATAATCAGATTAAGAGGTCGTATGATAGTCGGCTTCATGAGGAGATGATTACACGGATGGTGAAGACGGCGATGTGGTGTTTGCAGGATCGGCCGGAGATGAGGCCGTCGATGGGGAAGGTGGCGAAGATGTTGGAAGGAACGGTGGAGATGATTGAACCCCAAAAGCCGACGATATTTTTCTTGGGAGATGAGTAGGTGGTTCATCGTTATGTATGAAGATTTTGTGACGCAATCAGATTTTAAGAAGAATTAAAAGGAATTGTTTTCGTATATTTACATGTTGTAAATGCAAATATAACAGGAATAATGTTATGGATAAGACAAAATAGATTAGATTCTCGAATTGTATGATTACACGACTCTTAAAATTAGGATCCAACCAAATCTTAAAAAAAATCGAAAAAAACCGTGTAAACCGAACCGGAAAAAAAAAAAAAAAAAAAAAAAAAAAAAAAAAAAAAATCGAAGGTGCAGTTTTTATTTTTCTAAAAGTCGAAAATTTCAATGCAGT
The DNA here is from genome assembly GCF_051521515.1 of Lactuca serriola. Classification (NCBI taxonomy): domain Eukaryota; kingdom Viridiplantae; phylum Streptophyta; class Magnoliopsida; order Asterales; family Asteraceae; genus Lactuca; species Lactuca serriola. Next base: position 48,768,954 of record NC_136415.1, read on the forward strand.
GTGGTGTATATATATATATATATATATATATATATATATATATATATATATATATATATATATATATATATATTATAATAAAAAGAAACACATATATGTATTAGTCTTTAAAAAAATAGGTTTAATAAAATATCATAGTAGTATTTTTCTTAAGGAATTGTTTACAACTACAATTAGGTTCAAAAGCATATATATTTTTGTCCCACATCAATGGAGAATGTAAAGTAGATGATAGATGGACATTTATATAAAAAGATGGGGGAAATTTAATGGTTAATTTTTAAAAAATTTTATTTTACAAAAATGGTTAATAGGGTTAACTATTCTGATCTATTTTTTTTTAACCGTGTGGTTTTTTTGCCGAACTCTTTGAGTTTGGCAGGTTAAAAACCCAATGGTTTTTCCACCTTGCTGAACCTGTGGCTTGAACAGTTTTGTTTTAACCTGTTGAGTTGGTTAATTCAGTTTCATAACATGGGGTTGCTATCGGCACCCAAAATTGGGTCAAAAACCACCTCAAAAACCATTTTGACTTTATAAATCAATTTGAAATTGACGCGACTTACAATAATAAATCATTTTAATTTATCTAACAACCTCTTGGTTTTCTTCATACCCCTGGAACAATCAACTTATCAAAATTAAATAATTTTAATATTTTACCCTTCAAGTTAACACATATTTTCAGTTTATATTCCTTTTTAATTTAAAAAGATTACTTTCGGTCCTTCTTACTTTATATATATATATATATATATATATATATATATATATATATATATATATATATATATATATATATATATAACCTTAGAAAAATCCAAAGTATTTTCACCAAATGCTTAAAAAAACCACTATATTATTTTTTAGCACACTAAAACCTTTATATTTTCTAAAATTTTTATTTAAGGTTTTTTGAGCTTAGAAAAACCTAATCGATTTTCATGAAATGATTAAAAAAAACCATTATATTATTTGTTTTAGTGCATTTGAACCCTCATATTTTTTATAATTTTTTTAATCCAATGAATTGTAACAATAGAAACATTAAGAATCGATTACCTAACATTTTTGGCTATCTAGGGTTTACCAAGTTCAATGCCTTAAATGAAACATTTAAAAAAATATATAAGGGTTTTAACGTATAAAAAAATAATATAATGGTTTTTTTAAGACTTTGATGAAAATATGTTGGGTTTTTATAAGATTATCCCTATATATATATATATATATATATATATATATATATATATATATATATATATATATATATATATATATATACACAAGAATCGCATCCGATCTATAGAGTTTTGTCACTTTGACGTCACAACATATCAGAACGTTTTAATAGATGAGAAATAATGTATAATGCTCGACGTAATACATAATTGTAATCTTCATATAGTTGATGTCTCTGATAATTAATTATATTAATTTATATATTATTAATATTACATATTTTATTGTTAATATTAACATATTCTATGTAAAAATTAATCAACTGGGTGGGACCAAGACAACCCACATCGGTTAAGGAATAATCGTAGATTAATACGGGCTTAATCAATATAAAAATTAAAACAAATTATTAATATGAAAATAATCAAAGATAAATAAAAATACAATAATTATTATAGTTTATAACAAATCTATTTTTTATGTATAGATAAATAAAAATACAATAATTATTTTATGTTTTTTTGTCGTTTTCGTTACATCATTCGTTTATGTGTTTTACTTTTTTATTCAGTTTTATTGTTATTTTTAAATGAATAATCTTAACTGTTATGATAAACAACTATCAAAACAACAATTATATTTTAATAACTATTTGTTAAATGAATAATCTTAAATAAAATCCACCGTTTATTAATACCCATTAAGTATATATATTGTATGAAATAAAAAAAAATTATCTAAGTATTTATTTTAACAAAAGAGATAGAATTCAAATTAAAATACGAGAGGAATTTTTTAATATTTCTGACAATATATACTTAATGAGTATTAACAAGTGGAAGATTTTATTTAAGATTATTCTTTTAACAAATAATTGTTAAAATATAGTTGTTATGACGGTATAATAGTTGTTTTTTCTTATACATATTTGTTTTTTCTTATACATATTTATACATATTCGTTTGTACGTTCGTAGATTTGGGGCTAGGAGGATTTGATCATATAAGAGCTGGAGGATTCGACTCTTTTGTTGTGGGCATCAGTTTGAAGTTAACAAGTTGATACCTTGACTCTATTGCATTTAGATTTATTCATGAATGAGATTTGGGGCCATTTTAGCATTTTTAGGATCCATTTCGGGTATTGAGTCCATATCTGCGGTTGCAGCTCCAGATATAGACTTGTCTTGGTCCAAGAAGTAATAAAGTATCAGCCCAGATTGGTTGTATTATGTAGTGACCTGGTTTAGGATCTGTTAGATCGGCGTCCTGATAATTAGGACGGTATTATGTAGTGACCTTATTTAGGTCGGTATCCTGGTATATAGGATGATGCTATGTTAGTGACCTGGTTTAGGTCGATATCCTGATATATATGATATGCTATGTAGTGACCTGGTTTAGGTCGGTATCCTGGGATATATAGGATGATGCTATGTTAGTGACCTAGTTTAGGTTGGTATCCTGGTATATATGATGATGCTATGTAGTGACCTGGTTTAGGTCGGTATTCTGGTATATAGGATGATGCTATGTTAGTGACCGGTTAGGTTGGTATCATGGTTAGGATGTTGTTATGCTATATGACCTGCAAGATTGGTTTGTTTATATATAGACTGTTATGTGATTATCTGTTTATGTGCACATGATTGCTAGTATAAGGGTTGGGTTGAGGCGAGTCCTGCTCCGTGCTGTAGGCCAACATACCCAGCGAGCGGTCCAGATAGGCTGAAGGCCCGAGAGGGCGGTCCAGACATGCCGAGGCTTGGAGAGTGGACCAGATAGACTGAAGTCCCGGTGCGGGCGGTCCAGTCATACTGTAGACTCAAAGAGTGGACCAAGTGGACTGAAGGCTCGGTGCGGGTGGACCAGTCACTCTGTAGACTCGAGATGAATGGTTGTTATGTATTTGTTGATATGATATGATTATGGTTATATGAGGTTGGTATTTTGGGGGTAACTCAGTAAGCTTTCTGGCTTACAGTTTCAGTTTATTGTTTCAGGTTCAGCGGATGGCCGCGGGAATGTGAAGGCGTGACCGTACACTTCCTCGATTGATGATTTTGATTTCTGGGAACATTGATGATTAAACTATTTTGAAAACAAATTGTAATAACTGAATGGTTTGAAGGGATTTATAAAGTTTAAAATTTGCTCGAATTTTATGGATGTTATAGTTTTTTGACTATTTTTTACAAAGTAATTAGTGGATTTGACTATTTTTGTAATTTTCTCAATAAAAAAAGTAAAACATATATATGGATGATGTAAACGAAAAACACATAAAAAATATTAAATAATTATATTTGATGTTTGATAGTTATCCGACATTCTATTTTAATTTGTTTATTCGAGCAAAAACATAGATAAATAAATTTTAAAAATAATTTATATATTATGACCAAACAAAACATTAAAAAAATAATATTAAATCATATATTTGATTAAGACGTCAAAAATATTAAAATATTTTTAAACTACAAAAACTAATATGAATAAATAAAAGGTAAGAATAAATAACAATATATATATATATATATATATATATATATATATATATATATATATATATATATATATAATTTATATAATTAATTTTAAAAAATAAAAATAATTTTATAAGAAATATATATAAATTAAATTAAAATAAAGAACAAATAAAATTGTTATATAATAATAATAATAATGATAATAATACATTGTTAAAAAAAGATGAAAAAGAAAAAGAAATAATAAGTTATCTTTTATATGAAACAATGATAAAGACTGTAATATTTATAAACTATAGGGATATAATCTATTAATTTTTAAATTTAAAGGCTAAAACTATAAATCAGACCAAAGCATGAGGACCATTTCTGTAATTTACTCTAAAAAGAACGGTGGAAATAGTTGCGAAAAGAAGTGGACGGTCATTCATTACATTTTTTATAATTTTTTAATTGAATTTCCTGTGAATGGTTTTGAGTTAAGCGGTTTTGATTTTTTATTAGGTGTATTCAAAATCCCCCGGGTTCAACTATAGAAAAAAAAATACAACATAATTTGCATGGTTAATGACCAAACAGCAACCGCATGAAAACCGAACCGCATAAAAAACCGAAAAAACTGCACCGTTAAATAACTGCACCATTTGGCTTTATGTTTGGAAAAAACTGCATTTGCGGTTTGCGGTTTGGTTTTAGTCAAAAACTGCACTATGCTCATCCCTACTTAAAATGTCATCAAAATATTTTTTTTCAAATATATAAATGAAATAATATAAAGAATATAAACTATTTTCATATAATTTTCTGTTGCAATTGGAAAAGTTTGTATCAAACAATGTTAATATTATTAATTTCACATAAAATAAAAATAGTCATGGATAGTCTTTATAAACGGTCTTTATGAATTTTACAAAACATCAAGTTTAGTCTTTTAACTTTTTTTCGAACATATAATAGATCTATATAATTTTAATTTTATGGTGGTTAGTCCTTAAAAATATTATTATATTATTTTAAATTTATTTTAGATTTTTTTTTCTTAAATTTATTTATAAATAAATAAATAACAGCCTTACCCCCCCCCCCCCCTTTAGTGGTGGTTGCCCCTTTTGTCTTTCGTGGAATCAAAACACTTGACAAATATGGGTTGAAACTCAGGAATCAGAGATGAAAATTGGTGCGAGGTCTCAAGAAGAGGTGACAATGGTGAGACAAAAGTATCTGAATGTTTGTGGTTCGGAATGTCTCCCATAAAAGGTAGATTTTATAACTCCTTCAAGGGACGAGCAATTGGTTTCGAAAACTCGCTTCCAAACCAGGTGCTTTGGACCAAGGATGATGAAAATTATGACTCATCCGTTCAGTGGCTTCAAGAATATCTATGGCATGATGTAAAGCATTAATTTTAGCATTCATACATTTGTTATCATAAATTAAAACATTCCTTTCAGAATAAGTGATTTCACATTTGTATTTAAGAATGATGCAATCATCTTGTGACATTACAAGTTCACGTTCTAATGACTCAATCTTAAGCTTCCTATCCTCAAAACGTAATTTAAGACGACTCAGTTCACTTTCCATCTTCTCACTCACTTCAATGGCAGACTCATAGGCTTTATAGATGATGTTCATATCTGATTGGAATTGGGTTAGATATGATTCAGAAAGAGATAAATAAAAATTATTATCAGTAATCATAGATTTTACCTATTGAACGATGCTTCGACCTGGTGGATCGTTGGTTGCCATGTAGCAGAAATTTGGTTCAACATCTTCATTATCTCCTTCTGATCCAGATGACCAGTAGCCTTCATCGCATTCGATTGTCTGTCTAGCCATTAGACACATGTTTCTACCAAAACTCACATCATCTTCATCTCCAGATGACCAATATCCTTCCACATCTCTTGACACGGTGGTAACAAATGCTTTTTCACTTGCAGCCATTTCTTGGGCTCGACGGGCATGGTAAGCAGAGTCCTTGATCTTTGGTTTCGGTGTGGCATCAACCATACAATCCTTGGCAAAGTGATTTCCATTACCACACTTGTGAAAAACGACCTTCAGTTTTTCTAACTTCATATTATCATGGGATTTCGAGGAGTGACTTGGTGTTGAGATATTTGGCTTGTAGGCAGGTGGGTTCTCTGAGGGTTTAGGAAATGATTGGGGATTATTTTGATGAGGAGCTTAGAAACGATTGTGATATGGTTTATGAGTGGGGTTCCATGGTCGCTTAGATTTCATGGACACTAGAGCAAACTCCTATTGAAAGCGAAGTTCGAAGTCCATTGCTTCAGGGTTGAGATCTCCATCAAACTGATAGTTGGAATTAACAAGAACAGGTAAGTTTAGTGGAGAGGGTTAACCAGATGGAATAGGAGGGTTAACAACTTTGAAAGGGTCCGAAACATAGGAGTTCGAGACTTGAGGATCAAAAGAACCAAAAAGAGTTAGAGAACCTCCTTAGAGTTCTCTCAATGTTTGAGCAACATTTGATTAATGTCCTTGAAGCTCATCAAAAAGCTGGTAAAGCTTCAGCTTCTTCAAAGATCCATTACTCTGAAGACATGATTTCATGTTTCCCCATCCTTTACCAAGACTATTGATGAACTTGAGATTGTATTCTAGCAAAGTTCGTACAATCTCATGAGCTCCTGATGTTCATGACAATATGATATCTGTTGGAAGCCGAGGCAACTGATTCACCAAGAGTTGTGGTGAAATTATCGAACTCGTTGACAACCGAAGTCAAACGCTTATCCTTCATGTTTTCTGATCGCTCGAACAGGTCTTGGAGAGTGTCCCAAATCTCTTTAGCAGATTTGCACAACTTAATGTGCTCAAAGAGTGAAGGAGGAACACCAAACACCATCTCGGAAAATGCAACTTGATCTGCATGTAGTTTCTCGATGTCATCAGCAGTAAGAGGTGCTAGACGCTATTCTTCTTGGCCCATGAGAGTTGCAGCAACATCTCTCACAATTTGTCTGACTGGAACATGTGGACCTTCTTTCATGGATCTCCTCTCACAGTTTGTCTGACTAGAACATATGGACCTTCTTTCATGGATCTCCATATTGTTTCACCTTTTTCCTTACCAAGTAAGAATCTTTCCATTCTGACTTTCCAGTGATCATACTCTTAAAAAACTAGCAGTAGCACACGAGAAGGTCAACCCACGCTATTTTTTATTTGCATTGAATACATTTGTTGAGAATTAGGAGCAACCATTGAAGTTAAGATATTAGAGCAGAAGAGGTATATAGAAGAACTTTTATCCTGAACATGGAAATGATTGAAATACCAAGGTACTTTCAAATCAACTATAGTATGTTCTTATGGATTCAAAGGACAACCACTCAAGCTATGATGCCAATTATGAGAACAAATAATCAATGCACAAGGACAAGGTGTGAAGACTCAAACATTGAGTTAATCTTTAAGATCAATGTCTGCTCTTAATGTATGGTTCCAGTCGAATCCGGTAATACCAGTTAAGACTTGAATGAGATATTCAACAAAGTATTCAAGTAATAAATGAAGAAAACTTAGAGTATAATCAATAAATTTATATTTAAGGAACAAGAAGAATGTTTTGAAAGAACTTGACTTAAAGGAAAAGTGAAAATGATGTGAAGAGAATAATTTTTATTCTTAGTGTAAAACTTTGAATTGTTCACTTTTCTATTAATGGTGAAGACATTCACTCCTTATATAGTGGAGGAGGAACATAATACAAACTGAGAAACATTCCTAGGACCAAATAATAGTCAGTGTTTGACAAACTGACATCCAAAAGACACATAAAAGAAAGTCATATGAGCTGTTACATCAATAAAAAGATAAAATGCATTAAATGCTTAAACATACTTCTATCTCGGAATAGCTTGATCTCGGATGGATCTTCGTCTCGAAACTTCAACTCATCTGGGACTCAGCTGACATCAGAACTTGATTGCTTATGATTTCTAGAGGCTCACTTTTCATGATTCAATAAAGGATTTAACAAGAAAGGTGAAAATGATCGACAACATTTATCACAAAAATGACAATGAAATGCCCGATGAAGTTGAAGAAATAATTTCGGAGGCAGTGAGGGAGCAATATAGAATCAAAAGTGGCGGGTTCGATTTTGCACACAAAGATGCTTGGAATATCTTAAAAGATATCTCGTATTTCTATTTTGTGTTTTTTTAACTATGGTATGTAATAAATAATAATTATCCTTCATCATTCCAAATCTAAACATAAATAATTTCATTGAATATAAATTATTCGGTTACATAGGGATTAAAATGATGATTGTTGGGTATGGTATTTCCCATTCAGAAGGAGGTGGTAGAGGATGCACAATTCTCGTTTGTTATGCAAGTCGATACACATCATACCTTCAATAAACCTGAACCATGTGGTAAAACTCTGTGTAGGTTAAACAACGTGTTGCCGCAATAGCATGATTGCGCCCTATACCATGACTGCTCCTACATGTACACCTTCAAAGTTTCCAATCTACAACACAAGTATTCCTACAATTTGCTACTTGATAAATGTCGGGCGACATCTCAGATGACATATTTATTTCCTGCCACCATACATACTCGTGCATCCTTCTTTAAAGCTATAACACCTCTTTTCTGTATGTATTTGCTAAGTTTTCTTTTAATTTTAAATTGAAGATTTGGGGTTTTAGGGGTTACGCGATGCGTGAATATATGAACATGGCGTGTAGGTGCCATGTAGATGTGACACATACTTTATTTAAGTACACATCACATAGCCTCCTCAGATACAAACCCCAAGTATAGTGTTTCGGGCCCTATTTAATGGATCTAACTTCTAGAGTTTGATCTTATCTTCAGCCTTCACCCCTATGAGAGAATCAAGGAAACCATAGCCTCCATTGTTGCCTCCTTGAAGTTTGTAGTGTTCGTTGTGTGTTTTCTTAAAAAAGAAGAAGGTGTTGGTGCTTTGAAGCTAGATCCACTCAAGTTTCATCCTTCTCATATTGCCTTGGACCATTGTGAGTCATCAAGTTACAAACTTTATGACTTGTTATTGATAGATCTAGGTACTTATCATCATTTGGTCCATTATGGTTGTATATCTTGGAGTTTGGGAGACTCCTTGTCCAAAAGATTGTGTATTTATGATCTATGGGCATTTTGTGGTGATTGTAATGCATTAATGAGTCCCCTTTGTCCCATGCAAGTTAGTTGTTGGAATTTTGAGCTTATTTTGGACCAAGGGTTAAAGATTTACAACTTAGGAATTTGTTTGATGGATAAAGTTGGAAACATTATCCATTAAGTGATTATTTTGTAAGGATGTTGAGTGGATCAGCCACTGTCTTGTTGGATTAAGCACTTAATAATAAGGGTTTTCAAGAATAGTATACGAGGCGCATACAATCCTTATATATGTGGCGTATAGGGCTGAGAAACCCGACTATTTTTTCGGGTAATACACGCGGTGCATACAAGCCTTTTACGTGGCGCGCGAGACCGTTGAATTTGACCATTGAATTTTGGTCAAACTTTAAGGAATGATCTCCAGGTTGAGGAGTGACTTTTGTTTGATTTTAGGCAGTTCGTGATTAGGTGATTTTCCGAGTACTCACGAGAGAGTGTGTATTTCAGCTCTTTCAGATTCAAGTGAGTTTTCTTACCATATTACTTTTGTCATGATTGGATCCACTATACGTAAGATGTATGTGTGATGTTATGATATGATTGTATCCTAGACTAGTAGGGTTTCTCTTGTTGCTTGTATGTTTACATGCTATGTTTGGGATGATGACGATAACGATGTCATGAAGGAGTGTATAGGCCCGTTTGGATGATGACAATACCCGTTTTGTGTTGTGAGTCTACAAGTATGTTCAGATAAGGACAATATCCATTTCATAACATGAGTCTACATGTTGTTTGGATGATGACGATACTGGTGTCGTGCCATGTGCCTACAGGTCCATGGGATGCCGACAGAAGCCTACTGACCCATTATTATATACATAGTTGTTATATTTATGTATGTGATACTTTAAGAAATTCACTAAGCTTTCTACTTACGTTGTTAAGTTAAATGTGTCACACCTCGAAACCGATGGCGGAAATGTTCCGGGGCGGAGGTGACGTCATGCATAGCATCACAACCAATGAATAACAGCAAGCATAGTAAACACAACCATACATTGAATACATATGTGAAAAAGGTTTACATTGTTTAATACATAGTTTTGTTCTTATCAAAAGTAAAATAGAAATTCACGACACTAACGCTTCGACTTCTCCGAACTCCTGGAAGTACTTGTCTACTAATTTCCAGAGAATACAAGCAGTTTGAAAGTCAACATAAAGCTGGTGAGTTCATAAGCATTTAGTTTTGGTGGAAAAGTGTTCTTTGAATCCTTTTTGAAAAGTGTTCCTCAAAAAAATCCTATATTTTCTTATGAAAATCGCGTTTGAAAACCCATTCATTCCATGACTTCCAGGTTCGTACAGAACGTGTACAATCCAATGTGTCGTGAAATGAATATGAATATCCGTTGGTTGAAAAACAATTCGTTTTGAATAGCCGGTTTATCCCGGGAAAATCCTATATTTTCCCTAAAGGTGGTTGGTTGATTATCCGTTTTAAACTGAGGTTTGCAAGTATCTACCATACTCGTGTATATATATATATATATATATATATATATATATATATATATATATATATATATATATATATATATATATAAGTAGTTTTCTTTTAAAGACCCTGGTTACACCCAGAGATATATTAGTCTTAAAAGCTAAATAAAAGAAACCGTGATGAACTAAGTCCTGAAGGTATTATTAATACCCTCCAGTAATCTAACGGTTGTTACTTTGAGGTTAGTTCATTTGATTCATAATTACAAAGTAAATTCCTGTTATATAGGTTGTGAGTTTCGTAACCATAACTGACTGGACATGTCCCGCAACGGCCGATATCCTTAATGACTTTGTCACCCGCAAACCTGTCGGTCCAACTGTAGCTAGCAGTGAGGTGCGGGATTGTCAGTCCCGTATAGATCTATACACAACAGTCACGCTCTCCCTACAAGAGATTCTGGTCACGAGGGCTAGTCCTTCACTCTGTTTAATGTGGTGAGTGTTACCAAGGACGTGTCTCAAACATAGCCTAACAAATTTACACGTAATAACACCGAAAATCCTGCTTATGATTTGCATGAATCCTTTATAAAATAATACATTTTACTATATGCTTCACAAGTTCCTTGTTCTAGTTTAAAAAAAAAAAACTGTTTCTACGAGTTGATTTCTTAATCGTTTGGTAAAATTGTTTTTCGTGTCAAAAGCATGTTGAAATTTGGTTATCTTAAACAAAATAATATATTTTGAGCACAAGTTTCCTTGTACTTTTGCTTGTATTCCCCCCCCCCTTAAAACATAAAAATAACTCGGAAAAACGTAGGGGTATGAACTCACTGTTGTTTCATGGAGTTGTTGACTGAAATGAAGATTCCCGAGTTGTTGCGCGTGACACTTAACGAAATCCGAGACTTGCTTGAATTGAAGGAATGAGTTGACAACCTTAAAGCCTTAAAACACGGATTTACGGATTCTGAAGGTGAGTTTACGGCCTTAGAACACGAGTTTACGGTTTCTACAGTTTGCCGAGTTTACAGCCGTAAACTCAAGAACTGAGTTTACGGTCTTTGAAGGTTGGACCGTAAACTTGGAAAATGGGGTTTGGATGCTGATTTCAACGAGATGAGTGACTCCAGATGTTCCAAAATACTCCAAACGTGTTTTTCTCGATGCTCTCCGAAGTTTGAAGGCATTTTGAGTGTTTACGGTCGAGGTCTAGAGAGAGAGAGAGAGAGAGAGAGAGAGTTTTTGGCCAGAAGTGTTCTAATGAAGGTGGAGGCATCGTATTTATAGGGGTGAGGTGAACGGTCCACTTTCCACTGACCATAAACAGGTTTACGGTCGTAATCCCATTTTAGACCAAAAATGTAGTTTTCTTGAGATATTCGGGTTTCCGCGTAATTTTTGGTTCCGACTCGTAAATAGTTTAATTAAATATTACTAGATTATTTTATTAAACCAAAATTTTGACGGAAAAATTAATGAACTCGAAACTTTGTTAACGGAAATCGCGTGACAGAAACGGACAAAGTTTCGGGTTGTCACATCATCCCCCCGTTAGAGGGAATTTCGTCCCGAAATTCGAACATGGAATACAAATCATGGATTTGGAAAGAGATGCGGATACTTTTGTTTCATCTGATCTTCTTGCTCCCAAGTGAATCCAAGTTCCTGTTTAACATTCCAGTGGACCTTCACTATCGGGATGCGACGTTATTTCGTTCGCTTGACTTCCCGATCCGTGAGTTCAGGTGATTCTCACACAAAGTGTAGACTCTTGTCTAACTTGTGGTTTTCGAGGGGAATTCGCAGGTGTCTCATCGGATGGACACTCTTTTTGGTTCGACGCGAGGAAGAAGGGATGAACTTTGCTGAGTTCTCGGGGTAACTGGCGTTTGTATGCTTACAGGACCGATCCTAGCAAGGATCTTGGACGGTCCAATGTGTATTGATTTTAGCTTTCCACGCTTTCCGAAGCGTATCAGGCCTTTCCAGGGTGAGACCCGCAAGAGACACGTCCACCCATCTGGAACTCTAATGGTTTTTGTCTCTCATCGGCGTAGCCCCTTTTGCACGATCTTCTCAGTCGTCTATCGGATGATTTCAGGACTTGCGAAAGTGCTGCCGGGGACTTGACTCTTGACTAGTTGCGTGTCACCTACCTCGGTCCAACACAGATGGAATATGTACTTACGACCATAGAGGGCTTCGAAGAGGGATGAATTTTCGAGGTTCGCATCTAACTTGCCGTTACGAGCAACGGGAGTTTTGCGATTAAACGATTTTAAGACAAAAGGGTTTAGTATGACATAGAATCGATCAGACTAAACAGGGCGACGTCATAAGATCGCGCGTTAAGTTCGTCCGGAAAGATCGTTTCGTTAGCACATTGATGCCTCCGGGTGCATGTCTCTGGTGTTTGTTGTGTTTGATTTGAAATTAACAGGTACTACTAACACGAGGGTTCTGATGTCTTGAATCTATGAACTTTCATGAAATGGTTCTTACTAGATTTCCCTATGATCGTTTGGTGTACACAAGCCGTGTATAATTACAACTGACCCTAGCGTATTCACTAAGTTATCATAATTTGTTCATTAGGGCTTTTAAATCTTATAGGAATGTCGCGATTGAATTTGGACAAGAAATTAATCACAATTATGAATGATTATAGGGGTTTTCGAAAACGTACCAAAACATAGTAGGGTTCTTTTATGCTTCCTCATTCTCTGAGGTCAGACTCCTCCTATTTCCCCATTGTTCTTTTCTGTTGGGCAGTCTCTTTTGAAATGTCCTAAACTTCCACAGAGGTAACAGGTTGGACTTGTCCCAACATTGGTAGTTAGAGTGATGAACTTGACTAGGGTTCTACAACCGCGGGACGTGTGTCCCTTCCTATTGCATCTGGTGCAATGCAGCACTCGGCAGACCCAATGATGAGTGTAGTTGCATTTGTTGCAGTGTGGGAGATTTCTACAGTAGGGTATGGTTGGTGTGGGAACAGCAGGGCTGAATGGGGTACTGACTATCCTAATTCGTTGCCTCTCAGTAGATCTTTGGGTTGAACAACCCCCGTTTAACTTTCGTTCTAGGATGTTAGGTTGGAAATTAGGTGTGTCCTTTCTAGTAGGCACTTGTTGTTGAGATTGGTTAACACCAAGATTCGGATTGCCATTCACACTTCCACCCACATTCGTGTTATTAGCGTTAAGAACAACTAGAGCGGCTGCTACAGCTGCTATGACGGTAGCTTGGAACGTAGTTGGGTCCATCTGGAGGATTGGTGTCTTAGTGGTGGGTTGGTTACGTTTCTTCGGAGGCATGATCTGCTACATATCAAGGAAAGAAGATTGTGAGCAACAATGGTTGCCCCCAGATATATTCTAAATGTTTATCTATGCGTTGAGATTTCCCGTTATGCTATCGGTCTCTCAGTGATTTGACTCACATCCCCATGATGTGGTTTTAGCTATGATAGAAAATATTTGAACACACAAAGTTCGCATATAATAAATTTACGAACTCCTGGTTGCTTAGCTCATCGGACTGGCTGAGTAACTCTCACATTTTTGTCGGCTTTTGACGATATGGAGATTTAGCTATAAGGGTAGTTCCGAGGATCAAGTCGATACGGGATTCAACTTGGCACTTGGAATAAATCCCTGGAATGTCTTTGGGAAAGACATCCGGAAAGTTGTAGACTTCGAAGATGCTCTCGAGGTCTTTAACTTCTTGTGTCTCATTGTCAACATGAGAGAGGAATGCATAGCATTCCTTCTGCATATGCTCCTAGACTTGACGCAGGAAATGATACGAAGGTTTAAAAAAATCTTATCACTGAGACCAGTGAGGATTTCGTTGAAGGGAAGATTGAGACAAATCGCTTTCCCCGAAGCAAGGGATATCAACATGAATTGAGGTTTAACCATTTCGTGCCAATTAGGATATCGAAGCTGACACGAAATTGATGGGGAAAGGAATAATCGTCTAAGTACATCTTATGATTCACGTTTTGAGGATAAAACAGTGATGGGACCTTGATAAAGTTGCTTACTTTTCATGTTATCAATCTAAGGTACACTTTTGACAATGAAAATCTTTAACTGAAATATGACAGTTGCCACCATTATCGATATCAAAATTACACATAGTTTGAAGAATTTGACCTAGGAGTAGGTCTACCACATACCAACAGAGGAACAATTTGACAACATAAAGAACTAGCAAATCGGTACTTGCAAGGCAAGAATGTCTACAGAGAAAGGAGCTACTTGGAACATAAATAGGGAAGCTATTCTTTAGACCAAAAGGAAAGACAAGTAGAATATTTCCTACTGGCGACGGGCTTTTCTCGGGCGGAACCTTAGGTTAGTCAACTGGCACTCCATTTCAAGCAGGCGACTCTCATATACTGATTGGCGTGCTCGGAGCTCCACGACTTCAGCTCAAGTTGCAGTTAGTTCTCACTGCTGGGCTTCGTTGTCTCTCAAAATCCTCCCATAAGCAACCTCGAGATTGCGAATACGGTTTGTGTTGGCATCCGAGTCTGCCTCGAGTTCCACAGTTTGTTGAATGGCCGCCATGTTCATCTTGACATTGTGGGCCACTCGGCGGACTATGATTGGAAGGGCTCTATCTGCGGAGCCTCCTCCGTCCACATTGTAGAAGCGGCGATCCCCATTATACGGGCGGGTTTGGCCTTGTTCGTGACTCCACCTATCCAGGCTTCCGACCCACATGGGCGTTGGGCCTCCGAGTACAAGCTGAGGGTTGGGATTTGGTATTGGGGCCATTGGGGGGTAAGTTCTCGACTTCTGGTTCCGAGTCAGCCTCTTCAGGAAATGGTTCGGCAATGCCATCGTCAAAAGGGATTTCATGGTTTCCTTTTGGCTCTGGTTCGATCCATTCATCATCTCCTTGGTTAGGAAAGTACGGGTCGCCAGGAAGATGGAATCCAACCATGCTATCTACGCGAGGCGAGGGTAAAGGAATAGTTAATAGGCATCGAATCTATAATACTTCTAATGTATTATAGTTACATGATTGATTCTCCTGGGTAAAACTCTGGTTCGGTCGTTATAGCACCCTAAAATATTCCTACAGTATTTTAATCCTTATGCTTGATTCTATAACTCTTTTGGTATCTAGGTAAGTTTTAGAGTTGTTGCAACGCCATAGTTACTCCCAAGCACATGTTGGTCATGTCTCGAATGAATATAGTTGATCAGGCTATATTGACCCTAGACATGATTACATAACTGCCCAGGTTTAACTGCAGTGTCCAACATCCAAATACTTTTGTTTTGTTCTTCTCACGGCATAGATTCTGATACTCGGGTATACTTATATACTTTTATAAAAATACTTGTATTTTCGAAAGTATATACTTTTTAGTTTAGAGCACTTAGGCCCCTTAATATTTATAGTTGTATACCATGTAAGGTCTGGTATACTTAGTTCACTATAAATAAGGGCTCTAATACCAATCTGTCACACCCCGAAACTGATGGCGGAAACGTTCTGGGGCGGAGCTGACGTCATGCATAGCATCGCAACCAATGAATAACAGCAAACATAGTAAACACAACCAGACATTGAATACATATGTGAAAAATGTTTACATTGTTTAATACATAGTTTTGTTCTTATCAAAGGTAAAATAGAAATTCACGACACTAACGCTTCGACTTCTTCGAACTCCTGGAAGTACCTGTCTACTAATTTCCTGAGAATACAAGTAGTTTGAAAGTTAGCATAAAGCTGGTGAGTTCATAAGCATTTAGTTTTGGTGGAAAAGTTTTCTTTGAATCCTTTTTGGAAAGTGTTCCTCAAAAAAATCCTATATTTTCTTATGAAAATCACGTTTGAAAACCCATTCATTCCATGACTTCCAATTTCGTACAGAACGTGTACAATCCAATGTGTCGTGGAATGAATATGAATATCCGTTGGTTGAAAAACAATCCGTTTTGAATAGCCGGTTTATCCCGGGAAAATCCTATATTTTCCCTAAAGGTGGTTGGTTGATTATCCGTTTTAAACTGAGGTTTGCAAGTATCTACCATACTCGTGTGTGTATATATATATATATATATATATATATATATATATATATATATATATATATATATATATATATATATAAGTAGTTTTCTTTTAAAGACCCTGGCTACACCCAGAGATATATTAGTCTTAAAAGCTAAATAAAAGAAACCGTGATGAACTAAGTCCTGAAGGTATTATTAATACCCTCCAGTAATCTAACGGTTGTTACTTTGAGGTTAGTTCATTTGTTTCATTATTACAAAGTAAATTCCTGTTATCTAGGTTGTGAGTTTCGTAACCATAACTGACTGGACATGGCCAACAACGGCTGATATCCTTAATGACTTTGTCACCCGCAGACCTGCCGGTCCAATTGTAGCTAGCAGTGAGGTGCGAGATTGTCAGTCCCGTATAGATCTATACACAACAGTCACGCTCTCCCTACAAGAGATTCTGGTCACGAGGGCTACTCCTCCAATCTGTTTAATGTGGTGAGTGTTACCAAGGACGCGTCTCAAACATAGCCTAACAAATTTACACGTAATAACACTGAAAATCCTGCTTATGATTTGCATGAATCCTTTATAAAATAATACATTTTACTATATGCTTCACATGTTCCTTGTTCTAGTTTTGAAAAAAAAACCTGTTTCTACGAGTTGATTTCTTAATCGTTTGGTAAAACTGTTTTTCGTGTCAAAAGCATGTTGAAATATGGTTATCTTAAACAAAATAATATATTTTGAGCACAAGTTTCCTTGTACTTTTGCTTGTATTCCCCCCCCCCCCTAAAACATAAAAATAACTCGAAACTACGTAGGGGTATGAACTCACCGTTGTTTCGTGGAGTTGTTGACTGAAATGAAGATTCCCGAGTTGTTGCGCGTGACACTTAACGAAATCCGAGACTTGCTTGAATCGAAGGAATGAGTTGACAACCTTAAAGCCTTAAAACACGAATTTACGGATTCTGAATGTGAGTTTACGACCTTAGAACACGAGTTTAAGGTTTCAGCAGCTTGCCGAGTTTACGGCCGTAAATTCAAGAACTGAGTTTACGGTCTTTGAAGGTCGGACCGTAAACTCGGAAAATGGGTTTGGATGCTGATTTCAACGAGCTGAGTGATTCCAGATGTTCCAAAAGACTCCAAACGTGGTTTTCTCGATGCTCTCCGAAGTTTGAAGGCGTTTTGAGTGTTTACGGTCGAGGTCTAAAGAGAGCGAGAGAGAGAGAGAGTTTTTGGCCAGAAGTGTTCTAATGAAGGTGGAGGCATCGTATTTATAGGGGTGAGGTGAGGGGTCCACTTTCCACTGACCGTAAACAGGTTTACGGTCGTAAACGAGTTTACGGCCGTAAACTAGTTTACGGTCGTAATCCCATTTTAGACCGAAAATGTAGTTTTCTTGAGATATTCGGGTTTCCGCGCGATTTTTGGTTTCGACTCGTAAATAGTTTAATTAAATATAACTAGATTATTTTATTAAACCAAAATTTTGACGGAAAATTAATGAATTCGAAACTTTGTTAACGGAAATCGCATGACAGAAACGGACAAAGTTTATGGTTGTCACAAAATGTTTTTCTGGTTGTTCTTCTGATTGTGGAAAGGTCCCAATGTGACTGTATAATATTCGCATCGATGATGACTTATGATTTTAGACTTATATCAACTTTTATGGTTTATTACGATACATTGATTTGACGTGGTTTTGTGATTGACAAACTATTAATATTTCATTTTTTATGAAAATGGTTGTTTTTACTTATGTTTTTTAAAAGAAAATTTTGGTTGAAATTATTGTCGCTACTATTTGGTATTAGAGCCCTGGTTTAAGTGATTCCAAACTCAAATTAGGAGCTAAAAATTTTTACAAACCTTTTTGAAACAAAATTTAATAAAAAGGAACAAATATTGCGATACGCATAGTCCGTAGGAGCTTAGAACGAAAAATGATTCCCAAAATATCCATACTAGTTTTATATGTTGATATGTGATCAGTTGGAATGCATACTAGTATATAGGATAAGGATCTTTCGTGCCTTGTAGCCTTAGAATTTGCTTGTTATGTGCTATTTGAAGTTCATGTCAATGTTAACTAGTTGCTAAGTGAATGCCTTAGGTTGTACAAAACTAGGATTGCATGGCCTGAGATTGCATGATTTAGCCTTACTTATTGTCTCTTGTTTTGTTGTGGGTTTATGGTAAAATCATTTATTCAATCGTCTACTTGATATTTGATAGCGTATGACTTGCATTCACACGACAATTACTGATGTTGGCAGAGACATCATGTGGTATGCGAGCAAAAGTGGACAGAATCCTAGAATGAGAATTTATGAAGTTTAGTTATATGTGCTCGTTTGAGCATTTAGGTGTTTTTAGAAAGCCTATGTTGCAGTTAGTCGCCACTGAAAGGGACACTGCCTAAGAAAATAGCAAGGAGCGTGCACGTGGTGAATGTATGAACCTACATTTTTTGGGCAAAATAAAACAATTAGTTGTAAAATTTATAATAAATTTAACTAAACAATTATATTTTGGAACAATATTATATTACCACACATCCAATATCAACAAAACATAGTTGAAAATGATCAATAATATATATTAGGATGTTGGTGTAACTATAGATGTTGGTTCTTCCAAGGTTATACAAAAAATAGACAAGTTAGCAAAACTTTCTTCGTGATCGTTATTTGTGTAACTCATTTTGAAGCAGTTAAAAACACAACTATACATGTTATTTAGAGGAGATTTTTTTGGTGTTGAGAAAGCATTCTTTACTAAAACATATTAAGGAGTGTTGGTTCAACATATACGGTTTGACTACAATAGTCCGGAATTGACTACGTCAGTCCGAAATATAGATTAGTCATTCTGAAAAACATAGTCTACCCATTATCGTTTACTCCGTAACACCAACCAATTCTCCAAAACGGCTATATTCGCCATAGAACAAACCTCATTATTAACAATATTATATCCTTAATCTTGTTTCTTCCACTCATTAGAAATGACATTTGTCATAATTAACCTAGTTCTTCACTTTTAACGCATTTAATGCAAAAAACTCAAATGAACAACGTACTTAAATTCTAATCACGTCTTAATATCCATATAACGAAGCTTTTATCTAAACTTTTCTCTTTGTTTACTTATTAACACCCGGGTTACACTAATAAATAACATTTTAACTTTTGATGACATTTTTCACACTTTACATGTTAAAATGTCTAGCTAAAATCAAGTATGTTACAGCTTGCACTGTTGCAGTGGCGGATTTAGGGGGGTTCCGGGGTGGCACTGGCAACCCCTAAATTTTCCGGCCGCAGTGGAAAAATTTCCGAAATTTTTAAAATTTTTTATTTTTTCTACTATTGTGCAACCCCTAATCTTTCCATGCAACCCCTACTATTAAATCCTGCGTCCGCCCCTACACTGTTGCACATATAATCCAACACCTCGCAAATCATAAAAGATCCAAATATATGCTCGTATTCTTTTTTTACCATTTCCCACTTGTCCATAAATAATTTCATTAACACTAATATATTTCACTTTCTCCTCTATATAGTTTCTTCCATGCCCCTTTCCTTGAATGTTTTTTTTAAAGAAATCATCATAATATTCAAGGTTTGTTTGTAAATAGTAAATCAAATTTAAGAGTTGGATTTCCGTTTTTCAGGAGTTTTTTAAGATTATGTAGCTCCTGAAACGGATCGTTTATGTCATTTGCCTAAAGATGCGGGACCAAAGTGTAAAAAAACATTTGGTGGGGTCCAAAGAAAGAAATATCCATGGAATCCCGGAATTGAGGTAAGTTTTCCTTCATTTTTATGTTTTTTCGTTTGCATCATTTAAAGTTTGTGGTAAAGATTATTTGATATGATGACATCACAACAATATAATCTCCATAGATTCTATATATATTTTCTATTATATTAAAGTAATAAAGAAATAAATAAATGTGATTAACTTAACAAATCCTCCACCCCTCAACCTATTGGCTCAAAAGCTCACTTTTACTCTTCGCATCACAATCCCCACACACAAACTCCACAGGTGCACCTTCATCATCCTCTATTCCGCAGCATCTCGTATGCCTCCACACGTGGCACTCATCACACGCCACCATCCTTTCTCCATCATCATCACGTGCCCCACACAAACAATCCACCCTTGATTCAACCGCATCCCCATCATAACCCTCATACCTCAGCGTCGTACCCAAGTCCAGCCCACTCCCTCTAACCCAAACCTGCGCCCCCGCCTCCACCGCGCACGATAGCACCACCTCGTCCTTTATCCCTTTTAACCCTCCAATTTGACTCACCACAAATTTATCCATTACGCAGTAAGTATCCCTCAGCGCGTACTGCGCCACCTCCCGGAGTTCCCCAACCGTAATCCACGGCGACACCACCACCACCTCCCCCGGCGGCAGTTGACGAGTCAACTCGGTTTCCAACTCGTCGAAACTCGGTAAAACTCGACAGGTTAACGTCATTGACTCATTACTTTTAACCTCAAATTCCCATTTCTTCACGAAATATTTACTGTTTAATACAACTCGACTCGCTTCACTCACTGAGTTCCACCACGGGTAACCTAAAAGAACGTTTCTATACAAAAACAAGATATCTCCGTAAACATCTCCATCTTCTTCATGAAATTCCTCATTGTTTTGATCTCGGATCTCGAATTCCATCAATCGGGTTAATGGGTTTTTCATTCGGGTTATAATCTGATTCCCGATTGATAATTTATCGATCGATTTCAATACGAAATCGATCAAACCCGTGTCACCAACGTATTTACTCGCCATGTTTCTTAAATCTTTACGTGACATTGCTCCATTTCTTCTTGTGTTCATAATCTTGTGTTCTTTTAAAATGTTTGCGATAACTTTAGCGGTTTTTTCGAGTCTCTGTTTAGGCCATCTTGGCTCTAATTTCCATAACGATGACACAGATTTGATGTTCTTGGGATCTTCAGCCATTTCATGGATTTCAAACTCGACTAATTTGGTCAATGAATTGACTACCCGACGAATAATGTAATTATCGTAACATAAAACGTTGATTGATTTTAGAACGAAATCGATCAAACCTGTGTCGCCGATAAATTGTCGAGCACTCTCTCTCAATTCGTGTCTTGACATTGCGACATTCTTCTGTTTTAGTAACTTTACGATTACGTCAATGGAGTATTCGACTCTCCTTTGAGGCCACCTGCAATCTGAATTCGTAATTGAAATCAAGAATTCGTCGAGACATTTTGGGTTTTGAATATCTTCTTCGAATGTAGCACGTTCATGTTTTGGTATTTTTCTTGATGGCGCTAGAATCTGTCTTTCAGTATCTACCGAGAGCTTGAATTCAAGCAGAAATTGAAGAAGATCACTCAATGAAAACAATCGAGTTTCACTTAATTCCCGGTATTTAGAGATAATTTGTTGGGTTTTCTTTCCATGGTAAGTGTTTTTCAAGTCATTGATGATGTTATCGAGATGTAATTCTGCTAGAAATCCTACAGCTACCGTGTATTTGTCTTCTGTAACACCAAAGCTTCCATGGCCGAATTTATATCCCCAATTCCCAAACCATGAGCTTCTGAATGCGATTCCATGAATTAACCTTGACTCCATTGATCTCTCCAACTTAACATCAGCTACTGATACTTTCCTGCATGATGCAAATTCATACCAAATGCAGAATCAGATTATGCATTTTGACCTCGTTTTTATCTTCATAGTTGATTTGATTCCTTTTCAGTTATACGAATTGGAGAATTACGTTCAATTTTAAGCAAAAATTACAAACAGTGAAATGTTGTTTATAATAACAAGTGTAGAGTGCAAATTATGATTGTTTAACAATGGAACATGAAATTGAGATGAAAACATACCTGGTTTTTAGAGAATTGCAAATGCTGTCCCAGAGATTCATGACATCGGTTTCAGTGAGAGAATTTGAAGAGTCTAATTCTAATTTATTGATAGAAATTAGATGACCAAAACCATTGCAGTGAATTAAGCCGTGTAAGATATGTGATTCATCGAGCTCCAAACTGTTCTTCTGATCATGATCTTTCAATGGTTGCTTATCACCATACGATGGAATCATAAACCGGTATCTTCTCTTACAAACAAAATGATGACCCCATCCTTCAAATCCAATTCACAAAATCACAATTCATTACAAGTTAAAATCACACACACACACATACAGAGAAACACACGTAGCGAGAGTGAACTAACCAACTGATTTGCAGTGACAACAAAACGGGCGAAGAGATTGATCATTTATGTGTTCTTCAATAGTGTAAAGAGGGAAAATAGCACCGTTTGATTCACAGAGAAGAAGAGTAGACCATACATTGTTGGAAACGGCGCCAGTTAGTTGGCGTTGTTCAATCTGCTCACCATATTCATCAAGAAACGATCGAATGTTATCACGAAATGGACCCGAAAAATCAGTTATTGATTTCCCAAAACTCTTGAACTCGAAGATTCGTTGCTTCCTCTTTCTATTGGTATTGTTCTTAATGCAAGCTTCCAACGTCGCCATTGGAGAGAAACGAAGAGAAATGAAGAACCGAAAATGGAGGAATAGGGTGTGTGGGTGGGGGGTTGTAAATGTAAAATGACGAATTTGGGTCTCTAAGGCGGGAGATTATGGAAGAGATGGTAGGGGTGAAATGGTAAATTGAGAATGTAACGAAATATACTCATGCGGGCTTGTGTGAGTAAAAGAGAACCGACTTTGTTGTGATAGGCTAGGGAGTACGTGTGTGTTATTGTGGGCCCCAAAAATTGACCACGTGTAACATACTTTTAGCATCCCTTTAGTTTGGGGTTTTTACCGTTTTTGACCCGTTGTTTTCATATTTTTGCAATTTAGTATTGATGTGGATTTCTTATCGATACAGTTAACAATCTACAAAGCGTTGTCTCTTGATGCCACGACACGGATCTTATAGCGAGTTAATATGTAGAAGATTATCATAATATTTCCAAATTATAGAGTTGCCTAAACCTAAACTTAAAATCTCACTTATAGATTTGAATATTTTTGAAAAAACTACAAAAATGATCAATGTAGTTTTCATTGTTCTTTCACCCGAGAGTAAAATAGTTTTAACTTGCAAAAATGGACCTTTTTCTAAGTTTTCATCATGGAAATGGTCCGTATTTCTAGCAGTCACTAAATGATCTTTGTTTTCTCACCTATGTACCCCTCATATGAGATATGAGGGCATTTTAGTCTTTTCAAATATAGCTACCATTTTGCGGTAGATGGTTTGTGTATTATATCTTCATCCCTAAAGACTATTTCACATTTTCTCGAACATCATGATGGTGCTATGCTTCTGTAGAAATCTTGTTGTGGTATGCGCCTCTTGGACATCACTAAATATGAAGATGACTACTCTTCCCCAATTTGGCATATGCTTTCTCATAAACAATCTTTTTGATGCTTGGAAAGGTTCTTCTAAAATCTATTTATATAATCTAATAAAATAAGACAAAGGTGTTGATTATTAAGTAACACGATTGTCAAATATTACAAAATGTTAAAATTATATTTATAAACGTACTTAAATTAGATAAAAGGTGATTTCGATATTACACCAACAATAGACATGATCCTACTTCTTAAAAATAAGTCTAATTTGGGCTTAAGCGTATTCTTTTAAAAACATAATACATTTAGTTTGCTACTATTCCAATATTTATTAAATGTAACATACGAATTTATATTCGTAATATTTAACTACAACGTGTTACAAATTAAAATAAAATTAAAAATTGAAGGATAGATTATTGAATAATTATCAATTAATAAAACTCTTAAGTAATTCAATAGAAAAAAATGTAGAAACTTGATAGTTGATATTATTAGTCATGTATTCTTTACACAGTTGTATTAGCATAGCCCTATTCTTGTATCGACGGCCCCTTTGTATTCTCGGCCCACATCTATTGCAATATTGTATATATAATGTTTGATATCAATGAAATCATTTAAGGGAAATAATCGCTTTTATGGTATCAGAGCGGTATAATATTTTCCCTCAAATTACTCCTCAAATCTCTCTCAATCTTCTAACCTTCCTTCTTCTTCTTCTTCCCATTCTAACCAAGCTGACCCTAGCATCTTCCCCTGTGTGATCATGACAAACAATAACACTACCACCGACAAAGATGCAACAAAAAAACCCTTTGCAAACACCAACATTCAATCCTATGTTCCTATTACACTTGATCTAGAAGAGTTGAACTATGACTCATGGCGAGATCTTTTTTGAAGCCTGTTGTATCACTTTCGGTGTCATCATCTCATCGATCCCTTACCCGCTAACCCATCTACCAACTGGTCCAAACTTGACTCACTTGTCAAGATTTGGTTGTATGGTATTGTTCACAAATCTTTGATTTAAATGGTCTTCAAGAAAGGAATGACGACATGACTTCTGGAATAGCATTGAGGATCTGTTCAATGACAACAAAGATGCTCGAGCCTTGGAACTTGACCAAGAACTTCGTACCATCACAATCGGTGACATGACAGTCCATGCTTACTATCAACGAATCAAGGTCATTGTTGATCTCCTCGCTAATATAGATCAACCACTTCCAAAGAAAATTCATGTTACTTACATGGTCAATGGTCTCTGTGAAAAGTTTGATCAACTAGCTAGAATCATCCGCCATCAAGACCCGCTTCCGTCGTTTTTGAAAGCACGCTCGATGCTTGTTCATGAAGAGCTTCGTCTCTCTTGGATTCAACCTCAACATGCAGTTCACCGGGACAATACTTCAGCCCTAACTGTTCTTTTTACCGACTTCAATCTGACTTATGGTAACGTCGGAATTGTTGGACCAGCCCCCTGCAGCCCCTGACAAAATAAAAAGGAAAACAAGGAAGTGTTCCCTGTTGTTGTTGCACACGAGAAGAAAATGAGAAAGCAGATGGAGATGTTACTTTAATCTGGACTCTACTTCACTTTATTAATTAAAAAACAGCTGGCTATAAATAGCCTACAAACAACCAACGGGAATAAACAACCTAAGGCCTAAAAACTAGCCATTACTCCTAAAGAAAAGCACCCTACAATGACCAAGTATATCCACACGTTTTCTCTATATTTGAACTTGGTCAAAGCTATTTTATTCAAACATTAAACAAATAAACCATAAACTAACTATTTGACTCATACCCATTATTCAAATCAACCCATTATGTCAAGATTACCCAACACAAATCAGGATCGTCGGCAACAAAGTGACCATCGTAATCACGATCGACGACAACAGAATGACCGTCGACAACAGGGTGATCGTCGACATGGTGGGGGTGATGATCGACGTCAAGGTAAAGGCGGTGATAGGCATCAGTAGCATATGACGAATTTTTCCCCATGACAAATGGGGGTTGTTCCACCTCCATGGGATCCTCCAGCTCAATGGATCCAGTCTTCATCTACCTGGCCCAACTTCAATTAGCAAGCTCCTTGGGCCCAACATCAGATGAATTTAGTACCTTGGGCCTCTTCTGGTGCAGGCTCTTCACGACAGTAGCAACATCAGGACCAACAACCTGCTATCTTTCATGCCACAACACCCACAAACACTTCTGATCAAGCGACTTTTATTTCCGAGGCTTTTCATACCATGAGTCTTCAGGACTCGACAAACCCAGGCTGGTTCATGGACTTTGGTGCAACAAATCACCTCTCCACAGGGACATGTAACCTCCGTAACGTTTTTAATAAAACTCCTTTTTCGTCAGTTCTCATAGGTGATGGGTTGCCCATACCCGTCACCAACACGGGACATAGCATTCTTCCTACTCCCCATCGTCCTCTTCATCTTCATAATATTCTTGTCACTCCAAATATAATCAAAAACTTAATTTATGTTCGTAAATTCACCGCCAATAACAATTATGCTGTTGAATTTGATCCATTTGGTTTAATTGTGAAGGACCTTAGGACGCACCGGATTCTTCTCTGCAGTGACAACATCGAGGACCTTTACCCAGTTTATGACCTTCAGTCTCTTCCATAAGCGTTTGGTTCTTTCAGTCCTACAACGTGGCACCAATGGCTCGGGCATCCCGGGAACAAAGTGTTTCGTCATTTGCTTTCTAATAATTCCATTTCATGTAATAAAATTGCTTCTGATGTTATTTGTAATGCTTGACAGTTAGGCAAACATGTCAATCTTCCATTTTATAGCTCTAATAAAGTCATGAACTCCCCGTTTGATATGATTCATTCCGACATTTGGACATCTCTTGTACCAAGATTGAGTGGTCTTAAATACTATGTCATTTTCTTAGATCATTATTCTCATTTCTTGTGGGTCTACACCCTTAAACGTAAAATTTTTACATTTTCAAAAGCTTGTCAAAACTCAATCCAATAAAGAAATTAAAGCTTTTCAATGTGATCACGGAGGTGAATTTGACAACAACACCCTTCAAACCATTTTTGACACAAATGGAATTCTCATGTGTTTTTCATGTCCAAAAACATCCCAACAAAATGGCAAATCCGAACGCATGCTTCGGAAAATTAATAACCTTATTCGCTCTCTTCTTTTCCAATCTGACCTTCCTCCCACATATTGGGTTGAAGCTCTTCATATGGATTTTCACCTCGTCAACCGCCTTCCATTCAAGTCTATCCATAATCACACCCCTTACTTTAAACTTTACCAAAAGAAACCAATATATGATCATCTTCACATCTTTGGATGCTTATGCTACCCGCATTTTCACCCACCTCACAAACTCGCTCACCATGGATTTCGTTGCCTTGACCTACACTCCAAAAAGATCATCATCTCAAGACATGTTATTTTTAATGAACATGTTTTTCCTTTTGCCTCAATGACACCCAACTCACCACCATCTTATGACTTTCTCAACACGTATAAGCCCCTAAACTACATTGATTCCAACCGTCATTCCCCTCTTATGTTGCAACCTCCACACCATCCTTGGCCACAACCACATCGACAACCGACAACCACCACCACTCTCCTACTATAACATATGATTCTTCTACCTCAAACACCAACACCCCCTTTGCATCACCATATGCACACCCGATCTCATAGTGGCATCGTTAAACCCATCACTCGCTTAAATGTTCACACATACTCTCTTTCTCCAATACCCAAAACTCACATTCAAGCTCTTTGTGATCCAAACTAGAAAACCTCTATGCTTGACAAATATAGGGCTCTTATTAAAAACGGGACTTGGGTACTTGTTCCACGTCCTCAAGGGGTTAATATTGTTTGCTCAATGTGGCTATATAAACAAAAATTTAATGTTGATGGTTCTCTTAGCAGGTACAAGGCACGACTCATTTCTAATGGTAAGAGTCAACAACAGGGTATCGATTGCGAAGAAATTTTTAGTCCGGTTGTCAAACTGGCCACCATACGGACAGTTCTTAATCTTGTTGTCTCTCGACAATGGCCCATTCACCAGCTCGATGTCAAAATACGTTTCTCCATGGCCATATATCCGAGACTGTCTCTATGCACCAACCCCTCAGTTTTGCTGACCCTTCAAAACCAGGCCATGTCTGTCGACTTCAAATTTCGTTATATGGTTTCAAGTAGGCTCCTCAGGCTTGGTTTCAATGCTTCACCACTCAGGCCACGCGACTTGGTTTCGCGCACAGGAAGTCAGATTCATATTTATTTGTTTTACAGCAGGGAAAAGACTTGGCTTACTTACTACTATATGTCGATGACATCATCTTGACAGCTTCAAGTTTTATGCTTTTATGCCAGCTCATCTCCTATCTTAGCAAAGAATTCGCCATGACAGATCTTGGTGACCTGAACTACTTTATGGGCATTTCTATAACTAGGTCCAAGACTGACATGTTTCTTTCTCAGAAGAAATATGCATATGAGCTACTTCAGCGCGCTTATATAACCTATGCGAACCTTAGCCTCACTCATGTCGATTCCTCCGTCAAATTGGGAGATGGCGACACTCCTATAGATGACCCATCATTATACCGTAGCCTTACGGGGGCATTGTTGTATCTCACGTTCACTCGACCATATACGACTTCGTTGTTCAACAAATATGTATCTACATGCACGAACCTCGAGAACCATATTTCAATGCTCTAAAACGCATCCTACGATACATCAAAGGCACTCTTGATTATGGTCTCCAGTTGTACACCTCCTCATCTACAACTCTAACTGCCTACTCTGATGCAGACTGGGGGGATGCCCAGTCACTCACAGGTCCACCTCTGGTTACTTCATTTTCCTCGGAGAGAACCTTATATCATGGTCATCCAAACGAAAACATACGACATCTCGATCTAGTACTGAGGCTGAATATCACAGTGTAGCCAATGCAGTTGCTAAAACGGCTTGGCTATGCAACTTGCTTCGTGAACTGCACTTACCCCTGTTCAGTCACTCTCATCTATTGTGATAATGTGAGTGCAATTTACATGTCGTCAAACCCGGTTCAACATCAACGAACCAAACATATAGAGATTGATATTCACTTCGTTCGTGACAAAGTTGCTACTGGTCAGGTTCGAGTTCTCCATGTTCCATCCAGATACCAAGATGCCGACATATTTACTAAATGGCTTACCTTTCCTCTATTCTCCGATTTTCGCTCCAGTTTAAGCATTCGTGAACCTCCCGCTGAAACCGCAGGGGCATATTAGTCATTGGTGGTTGTCGAGGCCAACAGAATTAATAACCCTAAATCTTCTACACCAAAACCGTGTATAGTGGTAAAGGGATTGTATCCACGGAGATTGGTTCAATTTAAATCTCTATGTAAATCACTTGTTCAAGTACTTGTAAAACAAGAGTAAAAGTAAAATGGGTGTGGATACCTTCCTTGTCACAACGCGTTTTAAAGTCGTGAGGGCAGCAAATCTCATAAGATCTCTACAGTTAAGTATGCCCGAGCGAGAGCAATTCAGGGATGGGTGACTCCCTGAGAAGTTTTCATGCCGGGAGCCCAAAGCGGCCAATATTGTTATATGTGCCAGAGGGGGATGTTACAAATGGTATCAGAGTTGGGGCACGGGTCGATGTGTTCGACAGAGACGTCGAACCCTATAATAGGGGGTGTAGGTGGGTTACACCTGATCCTACATCAGTTGGGAAGGAGAATGAAACATTCCTTATAAGGGGTGTACATACATTCCTTGTCACAACATGTTTTAAAGCCGCGAGGGCAACATATCTCATAAGTACTCTTCAATTAAGCGTACCCGGGTGAGACCAATTCAGGGATGGGTGACCCCAGGGAAATTTTATGCCGGGAGCCCAAAGCGGGTAATATTGTGATATGTGTCAGAGGGGGATGTTACACAAAAGATACAAATCACGTGTGAATATCACATTATATGATCACATGTGAATATTACATGATATATACATATGAATTTTTGTAAGTGTTCTTATATTAATCATTTTTTTTTAATTTTCTTGTATATTTGGAAGAATTTGTAGAAAATATTGAAGAGGTGAAAAGTGATATAAAGAAAATATAGAAATCTTGACACGAAGACATGAAACACTTTAATCTTTGTAACAATTTTTATATTTTATTTTTATCGAATAAAATAGTTGTCCTATTGTGTTTATAGTTTAGTAAATAAAAATGAGTTTTTATATGGTAAACTTACAAACATTATAGTATAAGAATTATGTATATATGCATTTGAAAAAATATGCACCTATGCATCTAAAACATTGATTTTTTTTATTAAAAAATTATAGTTTTCTTTTTTTTTTATATACCAACTTTTTTTAATTTATTGATTAATAAAATTATTGGTTTTCAACATATATATATATATATATATATATATATATATATATATATATATATATATATATATATATATATATATATACACACACACACTAGAAATGTTTAAGGCTCGTGCCAAGCACGAACCATCTAGAGTGATTTGTGTATTTCTTTCATATATCGTTATCTAATGTATATTGGCTAGGTTGATTTTCAATGTAAAATGCTTGAATTAAAAATTAAAACATAAATATATTTTTATAATCACAAGTGCGTTATTATGATTGGCAAACAATTATAAACAACTATAAGTACATTGTTATTTTGGGGAAAATATTTAAGTTTATTGCTATGACATGTAAAAAGTAATGTAAGATCCCTATATTAACTAATATAAAAATCGAAGTATGTCATTGCTGCCATTTACTATTTTTAGTTATATTGCAGAAAATATCACATGATCAATTCACTTTTTTTGCATTCATCAATAAAATTTGTA
This sequence comes from Lactuca serriola, assembly GCF_051521515.1. Lineage (NCBI taxonomy): Eukaryota > Viridiplantae > Streptophyta > Magnoliopsida > Asterales > Asteraceae > Lactuca > Lactuca serriola. Next base: position 48,799,640 of record NC_136415.1, read on the forward strand.
ATTAAATATCTTTGCAGGCACCAACGGGCTTGTAGCCTAGCGATATCAGGTGGTGCCCTCCCTCTTTAAGGTCGAGGGTTCAAGTCCCGTCATGGACATAGGTGGAATATGTGTTGTTAACTTAGGAGTAGATTAGATTTGCCGGTTCAAAAAAAAAAAATCTTTGCAGGCATATATCCCTATTCTAATAAATGAATAGGTTTATTCTCCTATTGACAAATATCATAATATTAGAACTCATCATTAATATTATATGTCCCTAATCATGCCACTTGTCAACCTATTAATTATCCATTTTAAATTTCAAAATTTTAAATTTCCCACTCTAATTACATTAAATTAATAATTGATTCTCCACTTTAAATTTTAATTTTTAAATTTTTTCAATTTAATTATATTAAATTAATAACATTTGATTAAAAAATAAAATAAAATCAATACAGATTATAAGGTGATATAATTTCACGTATTTGTTTAAATCAACGATTATAATTTTATATAACTAAAAAAATATCTCTTAAGTAATAATTTATTTAAAATAATTGATTAATAATTTTAAATTTTATTATGAAAATTTAATTAATTTTATAATCGTGGTTCCCACGGGTTATAAACTAGTGAATCATATAATGATACATAATTATAAGTAATAATGGAATTTAATGTTATGTAGTAACAATATGCCACTTATGACCAATTAATAGACAAAATAAAATATTACATGGAAAAAAGAAATTCTAGGTGATGCATACAGTAATTTATCTTCCTATTCTAATAAAAGAGTAGTTTTTAATCTTTTTTTGACATGTGTTATCATATTAAGCCTCATAATTAATGCAAATTTTATTTTTCTTTGCCATGTTTCACCTTATTATGTCTTATAATTAATGCATAGCATTTTGTCAACATATTGATTCTCCATTTTAAATTTCAAAATTTAAATTTCTCATTTTAATTACATTAAATTAACAATACTAGAATAAAAATTAAAATAAAATTAATACAAATTATAAGTCATATAATTTTACATATTTATTTAAATCAGTAATTATAATTTTATATAACTAAAAAAACCTTTTAATTAATAATTTATTTAAAATAAGTTATTAATAATTTTAAATTTTAACTATTAAAGTTTAATTAATTTTATAACCGTGGTTCCCATGGGTTATAAACTAGTGTTGTAATAAATAAATAAAGTTGCATTAATTTACATAAATATAAACAAATATCGTTACTAAATAAGCACAATAAAATGCATAATGTTTGCTAAACTGGTACTCTCACAAAGTGACGATTCGGTTAAAATTAAAATACCATATGATGTTTAAAGCCAAAAAACAACCATATCATAATCAAATTCAGTAATAAACATACATTTTCAATATGCTACATTTCTACGTAATTTGACATTTTAACTGGTGGACCTAAATTTGTAACTATTCTCCTATTAATTCTTTAAGTTCTTTGTCTTTCTCACATATGATTTCATATGAATTGGTTGAGTTTACTCCTATAGTATTTAATCTTCCTTTTGTTGTTAAATAGGACATTTGTATTTTCCTCTCCTATATTGTTTCTTATCTACAACAACAACAACTAAAGTTCATCAAACTATTTCTTCCTTACATAGCAGTTCCTAGTCATAATTAATAGATTAATTACAAAAATGATGCATGTGCTTCATTATTGAGAAATCAAGATAAAAGATGGGTGAGAGCCCTAATGCATTGGTGTAAGTGTATGTCATAATATATTTAATTTATTATTTAAATCAATAATAGAAATTGGATGTCAATTCACAACATCAAAATCATCAATATCGGTTGGTTCTCTTATATTTTTATCAACCATGGATTCAATTTTATTGAAGCATCAAGTTCAAATTTTTATCATAGTAAAATGATAAAATTGCAGATAAAAGGATATCATAAGAGTTTTTTCACATAACTTCTGTTTAGATGAAACATGATCATCTGGATATCTCTTTACTTACTTTCTGGTCAATGTTAAAGAAAATCAATCTTAAGTGTCAATAGTCAAGTAAAAAAATTAAAAAGATAAGAGGATATAAATCAATAAAACCCTTTGACAATCCTCGAGGGCTTCTTTAAACTTTTCTATTGCAAGATATGCAACATCACATTGGTAATAAACTTAACAAAGGACGAGGTTTAATGAACTTGAGAATTAACTCAATCTCCTGATACTGCACTTCAGAAAGTCGTTTTTTCATCGAACGAATTGATCCACCGGTATTATTTCAATGACTAGTACCCTTTCAAATTCCATAATTACCACTATCAAAATGGAAAATAGTTCACCTCATTCAGATAGGCATGTCTATCTTTTCTTGCAACCAATCATTTTAAGTGGAACCTTCTATACACATAGAAACATATGATCTGGACAGAGGGTATCCTAAATGAACACTTAGAAACACTCTTAATGAATAATCAATTCACATTTCTCTCGATGTTCATAGCATGTATGTAGCAAAGGGGGGGGGGGGGACATATATGTGGAAAATTGTATAAAACCTTTATCCACTTCAATTCGAACATCATAAAACCTACAATATGTAACACATGTGAAATTACTTTAAGATGAAAACTAGGGAGGGCAATCCGCAGAGGATAGTGAGAAGAGAAAATTACCAATGGCCACAACAAGGGCCAGTCGATGACGCGATACCAAATCAGGGAAAATAAATCTCAAATTGTGATTCACTTTTTTACACACATTTCTTCCCTCTTTTCCCTTCCTTGGAATTCAAAAAAAAAAACAATACCGCTCCTGCCACAATAATCATCTTCCTTCTCTTTTCTTTCCATTCGATAGATAAATTATCAAAAGAAAACCCTAACGCTGAAGGGTATCGGTCTCGCTTGAATATGTTGTTGTATACAACGAGGGTCGGATCAAGTGGGAATCAAAATTGTTCTTCTTTTCTTAGAGTTGATAGAGGTTTTGGAAACATCGGTCGATAAGGTGTTGGGGAGACGAAGAAGAGAAGAAGAGATTTGTTTTTTTCACTCTATGTGTAACACCATAAAATTTCAAACATATTTTTTCATTTCAAAACACAATAAAACATATGTCACATTTGCTCAAAATCACAAGTAACAATTACCAACACATTTGATCTAAAATTGTTTATCACAAATCCAGGATACTCCAAACATAACTCCTTCTCTCATGTGTACAATTAAGCTGGCGCCTTCCCGATATCATGAAACATACCTGAAACACATATCACATAACACGGTAAGCACAAAACTTAATGAGTTCCCCGAAATACAACGTACACCGCAAATAAGACCCTCCGGTCAATGTGTCTCAGTGGAGACCCTCCGGTCCCATAACTCGGATGGACCCTCCGATCCTAACTCAGCAAAGCATAGCATAATCACAAGCATAGCATAATTACAAAGCATAATGTATAATAAATATCACATAACTCAACATAAGCACATACAACAACATTTACACTGAATAACATAACAACATAAGTCACAAAGACAGTATGCACAATAACGCATATCACAATATAACAATGAGACCGTCTGGTCCAGTATCTCTATGAAGACCCTCCAGTCACACAATAACTACTAATCAAATATTTATAGTGGGAAGACTCACCTCGAAAGCAAGCAAGCAATAATCCTTGTACTCAAATCTTGAAATAGCCACCGCCTAACACGTAGAGTAATTATCTCAATAAATACTCGATTCTCGACTCTAAGTAAACCAAAGGTTATTGTTCCTCCTTCTAACTCTTGAAGTGGGTAAAAGACCATTTTACCCCTCCATGGTCTCCATTACTCATGTTTAACCAAACCCTAAAGTCAACAGAAGTCAAACTCTAGTCAACAACCTATGTTTGACCCGACTCGCCGAGTGCATCCATGTGACTCGCTGAGTCCACTCGTTTACTTAGAAGTCTCGTGAAGGTCCAGTTCAGCTCGTCGAGTTGACCCCAACTCGCCGAGTTATCGAGTGATCCAACTCATCGGGACAAACCCTAACCAACTCGTCGAGTCGGCTCATTTACTTGGTGAGTCCATTCAAACCCATTCCTCATTCAGACGATTCAAAGCAGATCTACCACTCCAAACACTAGATCTAGCATCTCAAGACTCAATTGTCACATAAAGCTTCGATCTTTATGTTCATGCATGATATTTTTGATGGGTTTTAGCCATAAGAACATCCTATGTGCTCATACAAACCCTAATGCTTGGATCTAGGTTTCTCTATTGTACATGCAAGTTATCCAAGACTATAAAACCTAGATCTAGAATATGATAATCAATATAACATATGAATTAGGGTTTAGATCATACCTTGATTGTTATGTAGCAATAACAATCTCAAATCCTCCTTTGTAATGACTTTAGAAAGCTTAGAGTCACAAATGTCACTCCTCTAATGGTTCACAAACACCAAGAGCAAGAGGATGAAGAAGAGAAGAGAAGGAGACACCCAAAAACCATCCAAAACCCTAAAGAGTTACTTGCCCCCGTTTTTGGTGCTCTAGGGATCTTTAAATAGTGAAGCTATTAGGGTTATCAAACAAGGAAACCCTAATTTGGATGCTTAAGCCCTAAGCAACCCATTGACTCCTTCCTTAAAGGCCCTAGGACGATTTCTAATGGGTTTCCCCATAGAATTCGTCCACCCCTTTAATATGGAGTCCATTAGCTCAATATTCAACTATCACACAATTGACAGTTTAAGTCCCTTAAGTTTAATTAATCTCTTTTAGCCACAAACTTAACTCTTATTAATTCTTGACTAATATTAATTAAACAATATGATTTCTCCTTTAATATATTATTCTCATAATATATTAATAAATCATATTTAATCCTTTCTCTCCATAATTCATCCTATCAAGTTGCTTTGGTGAAGGCAACCCAAAAGGACCATGCACCATCGGGTCAAGTACATACCAAAATAGTTATGGACTTAGACACTAATCCAACAGTCTCCCACTTGGATAAGTCTAATAACTATTTTGCGTATGACTTCAGATCCTGATCTGCAATTGTAGCTTTCCAAAGCCTCTGTCAACTGTGATCTTATTAGATACGCGTGTCCTTAAGATAAGTGATCATATATTCCTCCATTCTTGATATCGTATAGAGTGAGACATGGATCTAAATCATTCTCTCTGTCTATGTGTTGTTTCCCGAATTCAGATTTATGATGACTGACAACAGACTACAATTGAACACATCAATTTAGTCCCGGCTTGGCCAAGCACTTAGGTGCCATCACTAAATCATCGAGAGCCCCACAGAAATCACTTTTATACTACTTTGGATAAAAGGAACGGATAAACTTTGACTCAATGCTTGCTTGCACTCACTTACCGAATTACACACAACGATATGTTTTATAACACCAAGTTACTGGTGCGTTTACATATTATCAATGTGCAACCGACTCGCAAGATACAACTCACACATCTCGGTTTTGAGAATATAAGATATTATCGTCTCACCAATCACTCGTGATAAAATCCATGAAGTGATCCAAGTGAGCGTGGGTTTAATCCAATGCTCAAATCATATTCATAAGCACTCATGAACGTTGCAGCAAACTTTTTCTTATGTCTAATACTCTTTAGACAATCCACACACCAATTCACGACAGTCTTCATTCATATCTACTTCCAACATATGAACGACTGTGGCCCGTTTGAATAATTTGACTGTTCTGAACCAATTAAATTATTCAGGAATTCAAAACATGCAAAGTGAAACACAAAAATGATACTAATCCCATATGGCCTCAAATATTTGAGTATAAATAAAACACCTTTTATTTATCACCCTATCGATTACTCATTATTTGTTGTTTCGGGTAATCAACTTCTTACTTGAATTATTACTACACTTGTCCCATGCTCTTAGCATGCACACAATGCTTACCTATGGTTCTTACTTTGTGAAATAGATCAAATGAACACATTTCCAATCATACTCATTTCACAACTCCTAATGCTTTTCACAAGTGAAAGAATATCAAATTCTTGCCACTTATGGAATATGTTAGATTCTAACATTTTATGCAATGATCCTTTCGTAATATCAATGCACTAAAGTCACAATGACTATTGCCAATGAAATTACAAAGTCCTCTATCGGAGATTGTTACAAGACAATTCCATAGATGTGATGTCTCTCACTCAAAGTACATTCCTTTGAACATCCTTTTGCATAAAAGTTTCTAATCTAGACATAGACTCTCATTATCCAACTCCCAATATGGAAACATTTCCATATTTGCCATATGACAACTCATTCTTAATAGAATCTTATCTATTCATAATAATGTCGATATGGTCCATCCAATATCATACTTCCAACTACTCACAAGCGACCAATCATCGGCGAACTTTGGATTGTCCTTTGATAGTTGTTTAATTATCTTAATCAAAACCGATTCTTGTCCTTTTCCCTCTAAATGTGCTAGACATTTGGAAAATTTTAGAATGGTCAAATATTATAGCATTTGAAATCAATCCTATACCCGAAGCGTATGGGACACGATGCATAATGTCTTACATGAAGATTTGATACTTTATCAATCTTCTGCCATAATATTTTATGTGCTACGTTCTCACAATTCGAACTATGAAGAGGAATGCCATAATCATAATCGAAATTTAAGAACGCACTATGTATCATTGACTAATTTATTAACATCCCACAACCTAAGCCTTTAGATTTGAAATGAAGCATAATATTCTCTCCCTTAATTATAGCAAAACAACTATTCAACCCTTACAACTTTGCAAAGTATGACTCTTGTTTTTCTATAATTAATATTGCTAACTTGCAATACTTTCCTTAATAATCATACAATCATAACATTTATGCTCCCACTATCATGATGATTATTATAAACATAATACTTATGCTCCCACTAGCTTTGACATGTATTTAGAAACCAGCTTAACTTCTAGAAAAACAATACTTATTGAATTTCTTAAGTTCATGTTTCTAATACTTAATGCTTTGATAATCTTTTATCAAGGCTTCTTTATACACCTTTGTCTTATATAGCTCGTATGTGTGTCCAAACAATTCAGACTAATTGCCAAATCTCACAATTCGAATCATGGAAAGGGATACCGTAACCATAATCGTATTCGAGATTCTAATTTTCACAATCACTATCTTCTTAAAATCTCTCTTAGTGAAAGCATTTCCTCACAGTCACTTTCATGAAGGAGGGGATCTTATGACACTTAGATTTTAATGGTGTATGTGTTCCTATCCATGTGAATTTGTCAAAACCAAATTTTACGACAAATTCAAACTCATATGGACCGAACTTTCTTGTTCTTGATTTCTTGCCTTATGGCAACACAACTGCCCACCATGTCTTCCAAGTAGTTAAGCAGCTCACCCTTTCCTATCAATGTACTTTTCATTGATCAAGGTCCTTGCCTTTTATGCATTCAAATAAGAACTCATAAGGCTCACATGCATAATTAACTCAATTGGAACGACACAGAAACAAGATAATATCAACACGATAGGTCGTAAACCTCAACTCGTGTACTAGTGATGATCGACAAGGTTTATTCTTGATTTGTTCTTGAAACCTTTCAAGACCATTAAGACTCCCACTGACTCCTTGACATATGAGATTCTCTTGTCAATAAACATTTCTTGAGAACCAAATATTCAAGAGTTAGTGTAGCCTTTATCAATACAAAACATTTCATAAAATTTGTCCTAGTTGGTCTTTGTCTTATCCAAGACATCACAACTTTCCAATTTTAAATGTCCGAGAATAGGAAAGCCTTTTTCCAAATTCTACATTTGATGAATGTTATAAACCTTCTTAAGACTTGTCACTCAATATTACAATCTTAACTCTAAGACTTGCTTTGGAATGAAGTATGATTGACTTCTTGATTTAACCATTTCTTCAATTCTTGATTCCTCTTGTTATACATACACTTGTACTAAGACTTATTTGGAGGATCAATTGAGATATGGTTCTTAATCTTTAAGACATATCATAAAGTATAAAAGGTACTCTCCCTTCTTCTTAGAATAGAGAAACTTTTATCTTTCTGCCTACTTGATTATTTTATTCGTTCTGCTATTGATTTAAACCTTTTTCAATCAATTCAGAATTACACTTATTCTTATAAGTATAATCATATTTACTAATCCTTTAGTAAATCATGACGAATATCTTTGTTACCCTTGTGGTGGATTTGATCAACACACAACTTTGTGTACTCGATCTCTTAATCCTTCACTTGACACTTTGTCAACGAATTAGTCTAATTTCCAAATATGAAATTTCTCATTCATCGTGCAACCAAGTTGCATGATTCCAAGTTTCTGTCCAATTGAAACTTGGGTGATGAGAAACTCTCCCCATTTGGTAAATTCTTGACATTAACATAATTAAGAATCACATCCATTCGTTGTAGAAATATGCAAACATCAATTTTTCATAACGATTTCATTGCAAGGAAATAGATAAATAAATAAATGAGTCAAACCAAAATTTATTTTATTCATAAAAGCAGCGGAAAACATTTGTCTTTACAATGCAAAATCAACTGAAAAACTATGTAGTCAAAAAGAAAATTTTCTAACAACTCTATCATAACTTTCTAAGCTCAAAGTCTAATCTTCAAATCCATGCGATCGAGATCCATTTCTTCGTGATTAGACTCATCTTGCATCAAGCTTCCTCTCTTTTCACTGATCCTAAAAAACATTCAAATGCAATCTTATCACATTATGTATTAAGAATCAGCGAATAGGAACTTAATGAAGTTAGATAGTGGATTTTACCTGAAGCACAACCATACTCTTTGACTCTCCCATCTTCTGGACTCTTCAGGCTCTTAGGGCAGACTTGTATCCAACGCCCTTTCTCTTGGTAGGAAACACAGGTTGGTTCTCCTAGAACGTCCTCGGAAGCATGGTTGGTTGACTTCTCAACAAATATGCTCCATCTCTTTGCCAAATCATTTCTGATTCAGCAGCAATGAGCATGTAAGTTAGGTCAATGAGGTTTTCGTCATGATCCATCATATAATACTTTCTTTTGAACTCATTATATGATTCAGGAAGTGACTGCAAAACCCAGTTCACAACCAACTTATCAGGGAATGACGCACCCAACATTATCAATCTATCCATGTGTGATTTCATTCCTAGAACGTGGGCACACACGGGTTTACCATCTTCATGTTTCATTTCCAATAGGGCTTTAGTGACATTGAACCTTTTAATTCTTCGATCTTGTGGGTTAGGGAGAACAAAGAAAGGAGAAGGAGGAAGTGAAGCATGACTTCTTGTTCCTCTATCGAATCGTGGAATATCATCATCATGTGGAATGCTTGTTCTACGAGATTTGGGAAGACCATAGTTGTCGTACTTTGACATCTACAAAACGGGAGAACATAAATTCAAGTTAGTTGATTGATTGAGTCCTTAATAAATCACCCAAATGAGTTATTAAGGCTAGGACCCAACACAATATGCTACAACCTAGAAAAGGGATGCCGTAATCTAGTTGCAGAATATTTGAAGGTAAGTGAATGACGATTTACTAATTTCCACCATTAAAAAACGAAAAAAAAATTAAGTTTTAAATCTATGAAAACTCCTAGATCCTTTGAGATTCATTGAATATTTCAATGACATGTTTAAATCTCGATATGCCCCTCTAGTTTGTGACTGGGATGCCGAGGATCACAAAGCGGGTGTGAATAACCATGCAAATCTACATGGTGCCCTCACATGTTACAGTCACCTATTCGATGGGCCGGTAAACCACACACGCTCCACCAAACTATGACAAACATTGAGTCACCCTTTGCTACCGTTGCTTAGAACCATTTAGTGTGCCGGTAAACCACACACGCTCCACTATCTTCTTCGCAAGGGCACAAAGTGTAATTTCATGGAATTGCATCAATTCACTTTTGCCTAAAGTAACTAAGATTGGGAATTTTGTAAAACATTTAGTTACTTATGTACTTCATTATACTTATAATGGAGGGTTTTGTCCTATCCTACCCGTTCGGCTAACGACCCTCCACTAGTCAAGAGTGCGGTGGGTAAGAGTGGATACCCATTCAATCGCCATTTTATAGGCAATTTCCTTAAACACCCCTTATAGACCAACTTCGTGAATGAGGCCTACTAACGGTAAGACTGACTTTTACTCATACATATATATAATGTTAGACTTTTAATGTTATATATAGTATAGGGTGTATTTTACACTTTTAAAATACTAGGTGGTTTAATTTAAAGATTATATCTTTAACTCAATTAAATGTAAACCTAAAACTATATGGATTTATTAAATCTCTTTTAATTATACACCTTAATTAATTAATAAAACCATAAGGGTGTGATTTGAACTTTTCAAAATAATATTAGGGTTTTAGAATTTAACATTCCTAAATTAAACTTTTAATCAACCTTTAAATTTCAAAACTTGAGGGCAAGTTTTGAAACATTTCAAAACATTAGGGTTTAGAATTTAAATATACATCAAAATTTAAATTCCAAAACTTGAGGGCAAGTTTTGAAACCTTTTCAAAACATTAGGGTTTCAACTATTTAAATTTCAAAACAAGAACTTTTGAGTTCAAATTTAAACTATAAAACCTAAAGGGGAAAAATTGAAATTTTTCATAACACAAGGATCAATTAACAAATAATATAAATTAGACAATTAATTTCATCATTATCTATATTTGACCTAATTTCAATTTCTTGCAAAATAAGTTACCCAATTAATACAAATAATCAAATTTTATCATATAAGGAAGTTATTATCTAATCAATTGGTAATTATCTTTTGTTTAATCAAGGATATACTCATAAATATGTATAAAATCGAATTTTAATGACCTAAAAAATATAAGGTAAGTATCCATGAGCAAAACAACAAGAAATCCCGAAAATAGCTCCATTTGACGCTCGAACTCGCCGAGTACCACACTGGACTCGCCGAGTTGAGTCCTACTCACCGATAACACTGTGGTACTCGCCGAGTTCATCAGGCAGGTGACCAAAAATCGATTTTGCATCTTGAACAAACATACAAGGCATCAATACAATAGAAAACAATCAAGGCTCTGATACCACTGATGGGTTTTAGCCATAAGAACATCCTATGTGCTCATACAAACCCTAATGCTTGGATCTAGGTTTCTCTATTGTACATGCAAGTTATCCAAGACTATAAACCCTAGATCTAGAATATGATAATCGATATAACATATGAATTAGGGTTTAGATCATACCTTGATTGTTATGTAGCAATAACAATCTCAAATCCTCCTTTGTAATGACTTTAGAAAGCTTAGAGTCACAAATGTCACTCCTCTAATGGTTCACAAACACCAAGAGCGAGAGGATGAAGAGAAGAGAAGAAGATACCCAAAAACCGTCCAAAACCCTAAGGAGTTACTTGCCCTCGTTTTTGGTGCTCTAGGGATCTTTAAATAGTGAAGCTATTAGGGTTATCAAACAAGGAAACCCTAATTTGGATGCTTAAGCCCTAAGCAACCCATGGACTCCTTCCTTAAAGGCCCTAGGACGATTTCTAATGGGTTTCCCCATAGAATTCGTCCACCCCTTTAATATGGAGTCCATTAGCTCAATATTCAACTATCATACAATTGACAGTTCAAGTCCCTTGAGTTTAATTAATCTCTTTTAGCCACAAACTTAATTCTTATTAATTCTTGACTAATATTAATTAAACAATATGATTTATCCTTTAATATATTATTCTCATAATATATTAATAAATCATATTTAATCCTTTCTCTCCATAATTCATCCTATCAAGTTGCTTTGGTGAAGGCAACCCAAAAGGACCATGCACCATCGGGTCAAGTACATACCAAAATAGTTATGGACTTAGACACTAATCCAACAATTTTTTGCTCCAAAATGATAATGCATGGTCTTCATGAATGATTAAGCACAATAACCCTCATATGGATGAATAAAGTTGGGACCTTTGGACTCTAGGGACCTCACAAGGTCTAGATCTGAGGTCTAGACTTCTTGATAACCCATGCTATTCAAAGACCCAAACAAAAGGTGGTAAAAAGCCATAAAACTCCATAGATATGAGATCTAACCAACATAATGAGAAAGGTGAAGACTTTTTACCTTCCTCAGAAGCTCTGGACAGAATATCACTGGATCCAACAGCCTCACTTCCTGCTCCTTGCTTGATAACATTCTCCTCTTCCTCAAATGATGCACTAAGAACCTCAAGATTAGCTTCTTTCACACTCTCTAGCTCAAATAGCAATTAAGGTTTCTCCCAAGGGTGTAACATAGTTGGTGAGGCGGAAATGAGGGCTTAGAGCCCCTTAAATAGGTCATAAAACCCAGGATTTAGGGTTTCATCCCGCAGCGCCAACTTGACGAGTTGGCACTCTGACTCGTCGAGTCCGCTCATTAACCCTCGCGGCCAATCACGAATCTACTTGATGAGTTGAGGCATCAACTCGTCAAGTCACCCAGTCAGAACATATACACATATCATTCCTCGAAATCAGGATGTTACAATTCTCACCCACTTGAATTAGATTTCGCCCTCGAAATCACTCTGTAACAACACATGGATCGACCCCAACAACCTGAGAAGCACCACCAAAAGAATCTCATACCATACAATAAATTCTTCCCGAAGATAATTGAACCCAACAGGAACTCTCAACCCTAAAATAGATGGACCCCTCTGCTACTGCGATTCTCGTTCTGGCTCTCCAGAATCTGAAAACACTAGTGGTCTGTCTCCTTGCCAGACCACCCTTGCAAAATATCATCATGTTAATCACTCATTGAAGAACAGATTCTAAGAACACTCTACCAACTATGGTTCTCCAATCAATCCCGGTCGGACTCAAGAGGAACAGAGAGATCATCTCCCACTAAGGACCCACCACCTGAACTTCAATTAGGACTCTCCTGAAAGAAAGAACCTCAAAAATTTGTCCTCAGACACAAGAAAATGATCATACCCATTTGGAATGATCCTCTAACATCTACAAATATAAGCCCCAACTTCCTCTCAAATATCCCTTTCAACACTGAGCACCAGGTCAAACTCCGACCCAATAGTTGAACCTCCAAAGGTTACCCATTGCATACCCCAAGACGTCTCACTGACTTCCTTCTCACACTGACTATCTCGGCCCAGTGTGACATACAAGTCACAAAGTTCGCTTTATCCTAAGCGAATACTACAACCCCAAATGAAATCGTCTCACCCTCGACCTTTGTCGTTTACTTCTCATTAGCTTCATACGTCTCGTAGTCCTTTCTATACAAATATACTGACCCATACAGGTCTAAGACATCATATGACACACAATACCCCTCAAATCGAACCCACCTCTAAGTCTGGAACCTCATCTCGCTTACTCAATACCCAAATTGACCCAAACTCAACTAGAGAGTCTAATTCAACATTAAACTTACTATTATCTCATAACTTTTTCATCCGATGATAATGGGACTATAAACCATAGCTAGGACAACTCCTCTTGGTGAGTAAGGAGGGATGGTCAATCGCAGCCCCAATGGAAAATGCATGCAATGAAGAACATCTGTAGTAGGGAGAAAGCAGATGGAGAGGCTCGTGTGGAGCTCTTCTTTAAGTGTACACTCTTATCATGAAATTTGTGTGATCTCACATCTTCCGGCTACTCTCATACGTGAATGGGTTACATTGCTCAGGTACCGTTGTAGGAATCAGTTCACTTAGTGTTGGCCCGTACCTCCCGTAGTATCCGACTCAACAGTCTCACTAACATCACCAATTTGCGAAAAACAACTCGATCTATATACAATAAAACATACGTAAATAAATAGGTATCAAACTCCGCGTGACCAAGATGTAGGAAAATTTGTTCAATAATTGAACCGGTCACCCATCTAAGATAATAGCCGCTTGGAATATCTTTTTTTTTTTTTTTTTTTTAAAGATGTTACTTGAAGTTAATGCACTAACATATTGAATTTTTGCTTTTTACCAAGAAAACTTTTTGACTCAAAATTTGGTTCCTAGAAGTATGTAAGTGGGATCGAAAGGGTAATAGTAATAATCCGAATGATCTAAGTTATGAAAATGACCATGTGTGGAGCATAAAGATGTAAGCTCCTTTTCAAACTTGAGATTTTCCAAATATAATGGAAATGCCCAAAAGAAGGCTAAAAGACTCTCTAAAACCTACGAAAATCGCAAAAAGATGGTGATGTAAAGAGACCGGATATAGATTCTACTCGAAGACTAGCACCAGTGCTTCATCCTAACGGTTCAAACATGATCAAGTGTGATCCTCTCGGCGACATGGACCGCAGGGCTAAAAACATTCATTGTTATAGTATATCCTACAGTTTTTAGTATTGCATGCATAATTCTTCATGAAAACTACCTGTCCATAATCACTTACCCTTTTACGCTCCAACAATTGATCCCAAGTATGAAGTCCCAAACTGTGACTAATGGTCCCGGTTCGATGTGTGAGATAACAACAAGATCTTTGACCAATAATCATACAATAACTATGAACCTGTTCCATGACATCCAAGGAGATGATAATAAACAAACAACAAAAATGCATGAATGCTAATGCCCTAAGCTAAATGTTATGCATAAATAAAAAGTGAAAAAGAAGAAAATAAAATATTTTTGGAATTTTATCAAATAAAAAAAATGAATGCAAATTAGCCTAGAATTAATATGTTATGCAACCTAACTAAAAAAATGCATGAAAAAAAATAAAAGAAAAGGGAATACCCCACCCCAAGCTTAAGAACAAGCATTGTCCTCAATGCTTAAGGTAAGGGTGGAAATGACCTAAATCGGATGATTAGGCGGAGGAAAATGTTCGTGGCGGTGGTGTCGTGAAATTCCGACCGGTAGAACTTCGACAATCTTGATTTTTCCGTCGAGGTGGTGATGGGTTTTGGTCATAAGACATCCTATGTGCTCATACAAACCCTAATGCTTGGATCTAGGTTTCTCTATTGTACATGCTTTGAATCCAAGACTATAAACCCTAATTCTAGCATATGGAAATCAATATTAACATATAATTAGGTTTATGATATTACCTTGATTGTTATGTAGCAATAACAATCCCAATTCCTCCTTGAATTGACTTTGGAAGGCTTAGAGTCACAAGTGTCACTCCTCTAATGGCTTACAAACACCATAAGCAAGAGGATGAAGAGGAGAGAGGATGGAGGCTGCCAAAACCGTGTGAAAGCCCTAGAAGGTTGCTTGTCCACGTTTTTGAGCCTTAAGGGTTCTATATATAGTGAGGCTATTAGGGTTATCTAACAAGGAAACCCTAATTTGGTTGCTTAAGCCCTAAGCAACCCATGGAGCCCTTTCTTAAAGCCTTGGACGACTTCATATGGGCTTCCCCCATAGAATTCGTCCACCTTATAATAAAAGGCAATCCATGGCCCAAATTGCAATTATCTTATAATTACAATTCCAGTCCCTTAAGTTTAATTAATCTCTTTTAGTCACAAAACTAATTACTAATTAATTATTGACTAATATTAATTAAACAATATGATTTCTCCTTTAATATATTATTCTCATAATATATTAATAAATCATATTTAATCCTTTCTCTCCATAGTTCATCCTATCAAGTTGCTTTGGTGAAGGCAACCCAAAAGGACCATGCACCATCGAGTCAAGTACATACCAAAATAGTTATGGACTTAGACACTAATCCAACAGTCTCCCACTTGGATAAGTCTAACAACTATTCTGCGTATGACTTCGGATCCCGATATGCAATCGTAGCTTTCCAAAGCCGCTGTCAACTCTGATCATATCAGATACGCGTGTCCTTAGATAAGGGATCATATATTCCTCCATTCTAGATATCATATGAGAAATGATTTCAAATCATTTTCTTTGTACTATATCTCGATTTCCGATTTATGACAACAGACTAATTGAACAAATCAAATTAGCCCTAGCCCGGCCGAGCATTTACGTTTGTCATCACTAAACCATCGAGGGGCCCAAAGATATCGCTTTTATCCTACTTTGGATAAAAGGAACGGATAAACTTTAATACAATGCTTGCTTGTACTCACGCACCGAATCACACACAACAATATGTTTTATAACACCAAGTTACTGGTGCATTTACATATTATCAATGTGCAACCGATTTACAAGATACAACTCACACATCTCAGTTTCAAGAATATAAGATGTTATCGTCTCACCAATCACTCGTGATACAATTCATGGAGTGATCCAAGTGAGCGTGGGTTTAATCCAATGCTCAAATCATATTCATAAGCACTCATGAACGTTGCAGCAAACATTTGCTTATGTCTAATACTCTTTTAGACAATCCACACACCAATTCACGACAGTCTTTATTCATATCTACTTCCAACATATGAATGACTGTGGCCCATTTGAATAATTCGATTATTCTTAATAAACTCAATTATTCTGGAAGTCAAAACATGCAAATGTGAAACACAAGAATAATACTAATCCCATATGGCCTCAACCCTTTGAGCATAAATAAAACACCTTTTATTTATCACCATATTGATTACTCATTATTTGTAGTTTCGGGTAATCAACTTCTTACTTGAATTACAACACTTGTCCCATGCTCCTAGCATGCACACAATGTTTACCTATGGTTCTTACTTTGTGAAATAGATCACATTGAACACATTTCCAATCATTCTCATTTCACAAATCCAAATCCTTTTCATAAGTGAAAGAATATCAAATTCTTGCTACTTATAGAATATGCTAGATTCTAACATTTTATGCAATGATCTCTTTTGTAATGTCACTGCACCAAAGTCACAAAGACTATTGCCAATGATATTACAAAGTCTTCTATCGGAGATTGTTACAAGACAATTCCATAGATGTGATGTCTCTCACTCAAAGTACTTTCTTTGAACATCCTTTTGCATAGAAGTTTCTAATCTAGTCATAGATTTCTCAGTATTCAATTCCCAATATGGACACACTTCCATATGTTCCATATGACAACTCATTCTTAATAGAATCTTATCTATTTGTAATGATGTCGATATGGTCCATCCAATATGGAAACATTTCCATATTTTCCAATACTATACTTCCAACTACTCACAAGCGAACAATCCTCGTCGAACTTGGATTGTCCTTTGATAGTTGTTTAATTATTTTAGTCTAAACCGATTCTAGTCCTTTTTCCCTCTAAATGTGCTCGACATTTGGAAAATTTTAGAATGGTCAAACATTAAAGCATTTGCAATCGATCCTATACCCGAAGCGTATGGGACACGACGCATAATGTTTTATTTGCTATGTTCTCAAAATTCGAATTGTGAAGAGGGATGCCGTAATCATAATCGAAATTTTAAGAACACACTTTGTACCTTTAACTAAATTTTATTAACATTTCTCAACCTAAACCTTTAGATTTGAAATGAAGCATAATATTCTCTCCCTTAATTATAGCAAAACAACTCTTCAACTATTACGACTTTGCAAAGTTTGACTCTTGTTTTCTATAATTAATATTGCTAACCTTGCAATACTTTCCTTAATAATCATACAATCATAACTTTTATGCTCCCACTATCTTGATGATTATTATAAAACATAACACTTATGCTCCCACTAGCTTCGACATGTATTCATAAACATCTTAACTTTCAGAAAAACAATGCTTATTGAATTTCTTAAGTTCATGTTTCTAATACTTAATGCTTTGATAATCTTTTATCAAGGTTTCTTGAACTTAGACACATTTGCCTTCGATAGTTCATATGTGTGTCTAAACAATTAAGACTAATTGCCAAACCTCACAATTCAAATTATGGAAAGGGATGCCGTAACCATAATTGAATTCGAGAATGCAATTTTACAATCACTATCTTCTTAAAATCTGTCTTAGTGAAAGCATTTCCTCACAATCATTTTCATGAAGGAGGAAATCTTATGACACTTAGATTTAAACAGTGATTTTGTTCCTATCCATGTGAATTTGTCAAAACCAAAGTTTACGACAAATTCAAACTCTTATGGATCGAACTTTCTTGATCTCGATTTCTTGCCTTTATGGTAGCACATCTGCCCACCATGTCTTCCAAGTAGTTAAGCAGCTCACCCTTTCCTATCAATGTACCTTTCATTGATTAAGGTGCTTTGCCTTTTATGCGTTCAAAATGAGAACTCATAGAACTCACATGCATAATTAACTCGATTGGATTGGCACAGAATCAAAATAATGTCAACACGATAGGTTGTAAACCTCAACTCGTGTGCTAGTGATGATCGATAAGGTTTATTTGATTTGTTCTTGAAACCTTTCAAGACCATTAAGACTCCCACTGACTCCTTGACATATAAGATTCTCTTGTCAAAAACCATTTCTTGACAAACAAATATTCAAGAGTTAGTGTAGCTTTTATCAAAACACTTCATAAATTGGTCCTAGTTGGTCTTTGTCTTATCCAAGACATCACAACTTTCCACATTTAATGAAAGTTACAAACTTTCTTAATACCTTTCACTCAATGTCACAATCTTAACTTTAAGACTTGTTATTGGAACGAAGTATGATTGACTTATTGATTTAACCATTTCTTCAATTCTTGATTCCTCTTCTTAGACATACAATTGTACTAAGACTCACTTAGAGGATCAATTGAGATATGGTTCTTAATCATTAAGACCTATCATAAAGCATAAAAGGTACTCTCCCATCTTCTTAGAATGGAGAAACTTTTATCTTTCTGCCTACTAGATTCTTCTTATTCGTTCTGCTATTGATCTAAACCCTTTAATCAATTCAGAATTACACTTAATCTTGTAAGTATAATCATATTTACTAAACCTTTAGTAAATCATGACGAATATCATTGTTACTCTTATGGTGGACTTGATCAACACGCAACATTGTGTGCTCGATCTCTTAGTCCTTCACTTGACACTTTGTCAATGAATTTGTCTAATTTCCAAATATGAAATTTCTCATTCATCGTGCAACCAAGTTGCGTGATTCCAAATTTCTGTCCAATTGAAACTTTGGGCGATGAGAAACTCTCCCTATTTGGTAAATTCTCAACTTTCCATAAATAACACAATAAGAACCAAATCCATTATTGCTAATAATAGAAACATTTTAACATCAATTTTTCATACACGCCATTGCAAGGATAAATAAATAAAATTTAAAATCAAAATTTATTTTATTGCGGAAAAATTTGTCCTTACAATGCAATTCATTGAAAAACTTATGCTAATACATCTTTCTTAGCAATCCAACTCTAACTCTAAGTAGTAGCTTAAGAATCTAATCTTTGAGAAATACGATCGAAATCCATTCCTTCATGGTCAGATTCTGCTCACTTCTTTCTTTAAGCTCCCTTTCTTTTCTTCGATTCTACAAAACATCAATTGTAATCTTATCACATTATGTATTAAGAATGTAGAATGAAGCTTAAAAGAGTTAGTCAATGGATTTTACCTATATTAGAGCCATACGTTTCGACTCTCCCATCTCTTAGATCTCTTAGGTAAATGGGGCTGCTTCGTCTCCAATGCCCTTTCTCTTGGCAATAAAAGCAAATTGACTCTTTTGGAGCATGACATGGAACTACTTTAGACATTGCCTTTCTCTTATGATCAAACTTTTCGATCATAGCATGTCTTTCGTTGTCATTGTCTATATCCATAGAGGTCTTGAAGGCAGATTCACCAATCAACTTTGCTTTTCTATTGCGCCAAACCATTGCTGATTCAACAGCAATAAGCATATAGGTGAGATCTATAAGGGTCACGTCGTGGTTCATCATATAGTACTCTCTTACGAACTCACTATACGAGTTAGGAAGTGACTGAAGAACCCAATCAACAGCCATTTCCTCACAGACAACGGATCCCAACATTCTTAACCTATCAATGTGTGACTTCATCCCTAGGACGTGTGCACACACCGACTTTCCTTCTTTATGTTTACTTGCCAAACGGGTTTGAGTGATCTTGAACTTTTCAAGCCTTTGAACTTGTGGGTTAGGGAGAATAATTGGAGGAGGAGGAGGAAGTGAAGCATGATCTCTTGTTCCTCGGTCGAATCGTGGAATATCATCTTCATGTGGAATGCTTGTTCCACGGGATTTGGGAAGACCATAGTTGTCGAACTTTGACATCTACAATACGGGAGAAAACGAATTCAAGTTAGTTGATTTATTGAGTCCTCAGTAAATCACCCAAATGAAATACTAAGGCTAGGACCCAACACAATATTCTACAACTCGGGAGAGGGATGTCGTAACCCTAATTGCAGAATATTTGAAGGTAAGTGAATGACGATTCACTAATTTCCACCACGAAAAACGAAAAAGAATTTAAGTTTTAAATCTATGAAAACTCCTAGATCCTTTGAGATTCATTGAACATTTCAATGGCATGTTTAAATCTCGATATGCCCTTCTTGTTTGTGACTGGGATGCCGAGGATCACAAAGCGGGTGTGAATAACCATGCAAACTTACATGGTGCCCTCACATGTTACAGTCATCTATTCGATGTGCCGATAAACCACACACGCTCCACCGAACAATGAAAAACATTGAGTCACCCTTTGCTACCTTTGCTTAGAACCATTTAGTGTGCCGGTAAACCACACACGCTCCACTAACGTCTTCGCAAGGGCACAAAGTGTAATTTCATGGAATTGCATCAATTCACTTTTGCCTAAGTAACTAAGATTGGGAATTTTGAAAACATTTAGTTACTTTTATAATTCATTATACTTATAATGGAAGGTTTCGTCCTATCCTACCCGTTCGGCTAACGACCCTCCACTAGTCAAGAGTGCGGTGGGTAAGAGTGGATACCTATTCAATCGCCATTTTATAGGCAATTTCCTTAAACACCCCTTATAGACCAGCTTCGTGAATGAGGCCTACTAACGGTAAGACTGACTTTTACTCATACATATATATAATGTTAGACCTTTAATGTTATATATAGTATAGGGTGTATTTTATACTTTCAAAATACTAGGTGGTCTAATTTAACAATTATACTTTTAATTCAATTAAATTGTAATCCTATACTTTTATGGATTTATTAAACCTCCTTTAATTATACTCCTTAATTAATTAATAAAACCATAAGGGTGTGATTTGAACTTTTTCAAAACTATACTAGAGTTTTAGAATTTAACATTCCTAATTAAACATTTAATCAACTTTTAAATTCCAAAACTTGAGGGCAAGTTTTGAAATATTTCAACACATTAGGGTTTACAATTTAAATATACATCAAAATTAAACCATTTAATCAAAATTTAAATTCCAAAACTTGAGGGCAAGTTTTGAAACCTTTTTCAAAACATTAGGGTTTTAACTATTTAAATTTCAAAACAACAAAACTTTTGGGTTCAAATTTAAACTATAAAACCTAAAGGGGAAAATATGAAACATTTCATAACAACAAGGATCAAATAACAAATAATATAAATTAACATTTAATCACATAATTATCCATATTTGATTTATTTAATGATTTCTTGCAAAACAATTTATCAATTTAGTCAAAATAATTAAACAATTATCACATAAGGAAACAATTATCTTATTAATTGATAAATATCTTCAATTAGATCAATAATATAGTCAAATATATCATATAATCGGATTTCACTTTCTTTTTACGGGAGAACCATATCGGACTTAAACCTTTGATAATAGAAAGCATCCAACCATATATTCTTTCTTGTACTTGTTCAGTATGGTGACCAAATCTTCCCTCTTTGACCTGGTGCTTGAGTAGTTGACCGGTTGGGCGTCTTCTCTTTTGGGATACGTATCCTTTGAAGGGTCCGACAAATTTCTCATTTCTGGCTCTTGTTGTTGGTCTACTACTAGATTTGGTTTATCAATGGTAGTGGGTGGCTCAACCTCTCTTTCGTTAACCCTTATCGCTTCTTCTATAGTTTCGCTGTCTGCTTTCTCAATTTGTTCTTCCTCTTTGACGGCCTCTTCTGCTTTTACTTCTTCTTCCCCTTGTTCATATAACACTCTCAGGCCATCAAATTTTTTCTCATCTTTCAAAGGAATGGAACATGCGCTATGCCATGGGCTCTCTTTATATGGTAATTTGTCTTGAGATTACACCATACTCTTTGATTGAGCAATTATTGTTATTTGTTGTTCTAAGCTTTTGAGGCTAGCTTGGGTTGTTTCCTGGAAAATTTGGATAGAGGTGGCGATGCTTTTCGTCATGTCCTCTAAGGACATGCTTGGCGTTTCAGTTTGTTGAGGAGGGTAAGGATAAGGTTCTTGGAACTGTGGATTTGGTTGTTATTGGTTATTTCTCCAAGTTTGGTATGGGTTTTGGTATTGGTTATTTCCCCAAACTTGGTTGTTGTCCCGCCATTGATCATGTTGCGGATGATCTTAACTCCATTTGTTTGACCGGTAGTAGCTTCCCTTATCTTGTACTTCTTCCCATTCTCCTTGTAAATTTGGACACATGTCGGAATGATGCCCATTTTGGGCACAAAAATTACAAAGAAAAGGCATGGGCTACGCACTTTGGTTACTTTCAATCATCATAACTAACTGAGCTAGCTCAGAAAGTTGATCTTCAATGCAATGAGTGTTAATTTCAAAGTTATATTTTTTTTGTTTTTTTTTTCAATTTCGGGATTGTAGATTAGAGTACATGTACGATGAGATCTGAGCATAGAGATACAAACTGATTAAAAAGAAACCAATCTCCGACAACGGCGCCAAAATTGGTGGTTGTCGAGGCCAACAAAATTAATAACCCTAAATCTTTTACACTAAAATAGTGTATAGTGGTAAAGGGGTCGAATCCGCGGAGATTGGTTCAATTTTATAACTTTATGAAAAATCTCTTTGCAAAAGTACTTGTAAATAACAAAAAAATAAAAATGGGGGGTTTTGATCTTTTATAAAAATACTTGTAATAAAACTAAGGTTAGACTAAGATTTAAATGGACAATTAAACAAAAATAAGAATTTGATGTAAAATCAATAAGAGAAAGATGGTTGACTTAAATTTTCCTCACTTTGACTTTTGATGAACATATCATTAGAATCCAATGGTGCAATACTTGTTTTAAACCTTTAATTTGGCTATAGTAATCCATGAAGCTTGATATTACCTAGACTTTTCTTAGTTGTTTAAATGGTTAGAGAAGCTCATAACAATTTTCTTAGTCAAAGTCATAATTTCTATTAAGCATGTAATTAGTGAAAGTCAACTAGCATTAAGAACCAAAAAGTCACCAAATCCAAGATGAGTTAAAAGCTTTCACTACCATGTTGGAGAAAATGTTTTTATGATTGTGTGAAGCAAAACTAACATAAAAATCATTTTGTTGCTTGCTAATTTGAGGATCGTTTACTTAATCAAGAAATTAACCAACTAATCACCACAAACACATTTAAAATCATGAATAAAAACATAAAAGTAGTGATAACATGTTAGAACACAAAACATTCTCATAAAGATTCAAGAACTAGTTCATGGAGTCTTCAACATTCAACAAAAATTCAAAGGATTCCACAAAATTCAACCAAATATTGTTTAGCCAAGCATGACTAAACTCAAAGAAACACAGTTAGAAAAGATTGTACCAAACATTCAACAAGATTAAGAGGTGAAAAGATGATGTTCTTGAGGTGTTATTGGCCTTCAAAACCTTCAAAGTCTCCAGAGAAAATGCTCCAAAATCAGATGTGCAAGTTTATGTAAAAGTGGCACACCAACCTTCCTCATATAGCTCAAAACAAGAATTTTCGGAATTGCCCATGTAGGGGGTTGTGCGACCCGCGTGTTGTTGTGCGGGTATCCCGCGTGCTGAGCCGATCTTTTGTGATTTGGGCTTCTAATGACTTAGCCCACTGGCCCAGTTCGAGTCCACTAAGCTTGTAGTCAAGCATTCTTAATGTTTTCTTCAATTTAAGCCCAAGATGACTTCTACAAATGATCCCTAGCTTCCGTAATTGCCCAATCATTGATTCCCATACGCTCGAAAAATCCTTCCATTTTTTTGCAAATTTAAAGTTTATTTCTTCCAAGCCTTCAAATAATCGACAAGCTCACTCCACGCATCAACTCCATAGTTATCAAGCCCAAGATCCTTGTTTTCCTCCAAGTCCAACCGCTTTCCATAAGTCCCGAACATTCCCGCTCCGTTAGTGTCCATGAAATCTACAATAAAGCTCACGAAACTAGAAAGTACCCGAAATACTCATAAAATAACAAAAAGGAAAATATGCATTGAAATTATCTAAATTATGAATGAAATATGCTAAAATAAACTATAAAAAGAAGTAAATAAAATGAAACTATCATGGGGGGAACATATATCTGGAAAATTGTATTAAACTTTTATCCACTTAAATTCGAACATCATAAAACCTACAATATGTAACACATGTAAAATTACTTTAAGATGAAAAGTAAGGAGGGCAATCCGCTGAGGATAGCGAGAAGAGAAAATTACCAATGGCCAAAACAAGGGCTAGTTGATGAGGCGATACAAAATCAGGGAAAATAAATCTCAAATTGTGATTCACATTTTTTACACACATTTCTTCCCTCTTTTCCCTTCCTCGGAATTAAAAAAAAAAAAGATACCACTCCTGCCACAATAAGCAACTTCCTTCTCTTTTCTTTCCATTTGATAGAGAAATTATCAAAAGAAAACCCTAAACCTGAAGGGTATAGGTCTCTCTTGAATCTGTTGTTGTAGAAAACGAGGGTTGGATCAAGTGAGAATCAAAATTGTTCTTCTTTTCTTAGAGTTGATAGAGGTTTTGGAAACATCGATTGATAAGATGTTGGGGAGACGAAGAAGAGAAGAAGAGATTTTTTTTCACTCTATGTATCTCGATTTTCACCCAAACATATCTGGGAATAGAGGTTTGAGATTTATAACATGGGGATGATGAGTTTTATAGGAGGGAACCGGTGGATGGGGCAATCGGAAATGGTTGAAACATCGTTGATCAATCAATACGACATGGTGGATAATGAGGCGGTTTGAATCGATTTTGATATACATGGCGCCGTTCAAAGGCCGGGTACGTGGCGTGAATAAAACCCTGTAAATTTGATGTTGGTGGGAGGAGAAAATTAAGACTTTTATATATAATCATGATATATACACACACACACACCGCCTACCCACGCAATGCGACGGACATCAAATAATTTATTTTGAGAATTAGTGCTATCTGAAAACATGTTATATTTTAAGAAATACAAAACAAATACATATTGGTATTGATTGGACTTTTAATAAGGAGGTGGTGGATATATTTATTTTGGTGAGCGGTTTCAGTTGGACATTTAGAGGGTGTTTGGATTGGGAAAATAGAGGGAACTTATAGCTTATTGCTTATCCCTACCGCTATAAGCTAAGTTTAAGTGTTTGGATAGAAAACACTAAAAATCAGTTTATTGTGTTGGGGATAAGCTAAATAAGCTAATTTTAAAAATGACCCCCCCTCTCTTGCTTATAGCTTATTGCTTATTTCTAATCCAAACACTTTGCAAAATCTGCTTTTTCTCACAATTAATAAGTTAATAAGCTATAAACTAATTTATCCAAACACCCTCTTAGTATGTTGATGTTTTGGATTAAAAAAAGTATTTTCTTGTTTTGGGACAAAGCAGTACGTTGCCATCTTTTGAAGTCTAATTTGGCCCAATGACAGATATATTGATTTCAATTATTTGACTTTCTAAATTTCAATAGAAAGGTCCTTCAAATTTAAGATGCATATTTTAGCTTAACTTAAATTATATGGATTTTAGAATTAAAAATTAACCCTCCATTGCTTTTGTATTACAGCTATGATCCATAAAAGATGTTCATATATATATATATATATATATATATATATATATATATATATATATATATATATATATATATATATATATATATATATATATTGATTTCATGATACCGTTTCAAATTTTCCACAGATTTTGAACCAAAGCAAATCACCCAAAGTACAATTTTTGCCCTTTTTTTTATTAAACATACTCATATTTTCTTTTCTTTTTTGACTTTAGAAGATATGTACAAACACATGGCATTCAAAAATCAAAGAAAACACAAAGGAAAACAGAACAAATAAAGAATAAAAATAAAAAATAAAAAATAAAAATCATTCAGCACATCAGTCGAGTGGTTTCCCAAATGCTGACATTATAGACTTCGTAAAAAATAAGTCATGCTGTGTAAGCCAACTTCCTAAAAAAATAATTCCAATATTTGGTTAAAGTTATACTTTTAGTGGTGTTTACTACTTTACATTTTGCTCTCACTCTATTCTGGTGTGGTCAAGTTAAAGCATGAACATTCTTTGCATGTATACTTGGAGCAATTTTCATACAAATGTACAAGCTATTAAACATTATCCTTTGGAGCCAAAGTGACGAGAATTATCTTTTCTTTTTATATGCTCTATAATGATCAGGTTGCAATAAGAAAAAGGTTACCTTTATCCCTCAATATTCTTAGATTACCATCCGTTAGCTTCATAATCACTTATTAAGAACAAAAATACAGGTACATGGCTAATCATTTATTTATGCAGTGAAGTTATGATTTCATGACACTTTTTGCAACCATGTTTCACTTTTATAACAATCCCTTCAATTACAAAATGCAAAAAATCAAGTTGAAGAGACTTTGAATCTTCAAACGTGACATTTTCCGCCAATTTCTACAATTTACCAAATGCAATATCAAAGGTTCATACTTGACAACATGATTGACTTGTTTAATTATTTGATATATGCAGTTGACTTAAAATTGAATAGAAAAGAAGCTTATTCTAGCAAGATCCACGTTAGATGTATAAATAATGCAAGTCATTCTAATACAATCAAAATATCTTCATATATATAAAATAAATATGTAATATTTTACGCCAAATAAAAATAAGCACATGTACTCAGTTTTATAGAAAATCAAGAAAGAAAAAAATGAATTCCTATATTTGAGAGATAGGTATCCCCACTACTTCCTAACAAGATTATTTTATTCATACAACTCTCTTATAACTAACTTAATTTTCCTACTTTTCCTGCAACTGATTTTTCCCACCTAAAAAACAAATTATAAGGACCAAACTACCCTCCCAAGCCTCATAAGCACCGTCTTCTTAAAAACATGGTTTACATACATATTGGTAGCTATGTTGCACATATACATACATACAAAGATCTCATAGTTATATTAGAAAAAATAAAGTCTATTAATAATAACAAAATAAAAAAAAAGCTTGTACAGAAGTGGTTTCACCTCAGATTATGAGTAACTCATATAAAAAAATGCAAACCTAAAATGGAGATGACTCCATGCTGCTTCTACAGTAGAGATAGGGAAATCATAGTTCCAAAAATCATAGTTATAATAAGTTGAAAAATAAAATCATAGTTCCCCCATTTTAGGATTATTGTTTGGTGAGACGGAAACCAGGTCGTTCCAAAAATCAAAACACACATATTACAAAATTCGTCTAATTTCAAAGACGAACAATTGAACCTGTAAGCATTTTCCATCGATTTACCTAACAAACCCATATAAGCTTATATGGAGTTTTAGGTACCTAAAATTAGGTATCAGATGAAAACTCGAAATGGTTTTATGAGATGGGTTATAGGGTTTCAATTGTGGTTGATGGCCGAGGAACTGGAGAGCATTTGAAGGAGGCAGTTTTGGCAATTGACAGAGGATCATTTGGGTTACAGATAATTTGTTGGTGGCGATGACGTTGACCAAAACTCATCAAATGTGTGTATGTGTCTTTCCAGTTTCTGCGACAGATTGAAAGAGAGAAAAGTATTTATTGTTTCTTTCAATTTTTTTTTAATTGGTAAATATAAGGGAAGTGATTCGTATACAACAATTTTTTGTCATACTCAACAATTTATGCATTATAGAGTTATACAATACAACACTTTAAAGCACAAATTGTTGTGTACGGAGAAAATGTGTTGTGTACAAATCAGTTCCCTAAATATAATATATAATCTACTCCTAAACTAACACCTAAATTCACCTACATCTACGACGGGACATGAACCCTCGACCTTAAATAGGGAGGACACCACTTGATAACGCTGGGCTAGAAGTCCTTTGGTTGTTTTTTTCAATTGTTTCGGATTTGAATGAGTTATTTTAGCTAAAACATAAGGAATTTGAATGAGTCTTTTCTAAAATATCGATAATATATTAGGAAAGATAAGGTTTTACGGGTTTAATAGATGACATGATTTATTATATATATTAGATACTTTTAACCATTGCATTATTATTTGGACATTTAAATTATACTATTATTATATTAATAGTTTATTGTAAATTCAGCTTAAACATTTAGACATCTTAAATCTATTTTTAGAAATAATAAGATTTGTATAATAATATAGTAATGATATATATATATATATATATATATATATATATATATATATATATATATATATATATAATTATATATATACACACACACACACACACACACATATATATATATATATATATATATAGATTGAATATAATAATAATATTTTTTTAAGACGTTCAAGTCTCTTAAGTTAAAGTACAACCAATCATTAATATAATAAATTTATAATCTAAATATTACAAATGATAATGCTATAGATACAAGTATTTGATCCAACAAAAAAAACATTTAAACTAATATTTCCTTATTTTCAAGGATCCATTTATTATTTTCTACAATTTTGACCAAGACCCTCGATCCCTTGATCAAGTCTACGTTTGACTCCTAAGATCTCGCCAAATTACGCTCAACTATTTCACATAGACCATACAGCTGACTGGCACAACAATCGCACCACTATGCGTATACCTAGCTCCCCTATGATTTTTTTAGAAATAGTCTCTCTACTTTAATTTTATACATATTAGGCTTAAAAATATAAAATTTTGGCCATGCCTCCCTGTTCACCGATTTTTATACATATTATATTTCCGGTCCCTCAAAATCAAATGTTGAAGTTCCGCCCCTGACCATGGGTACCCTCAAAACCATCTTCATTCTTCAACATATTTCTTTTAGATTTACAGGTTTGGATATTGTTGTTCCATTCTTTTTCTTTTGATTTATAGGCTCAATTTAGTGGTCGCCACCTACCAACACCTTCGTCGCCAATTCGCCATCAACCACCAAGGGTATCCTCGAAAACATATTTTTTGTATATATATTTTTTGGATCTAAAGGTTTGAATTTTGTTGTTAATTTTTCTTTTTGGTTTATAGGTTCATCTTTCTGATGAATATGCTCTAAGCGTCATCTTTTTTAGTATCGTTTGTAGAACCGTTCCCTCTGATTTAGTTTTTTTTCCATAATTCTTGATTTTGTTAACATGGTTTTTGATTCTGATGAAGGGTTGATGTTGGTTTCAAATTTTCTTATGTGGTTACTAAGAATTCTTAATGATCATATGTGTGTCGATTCCCTTCTTCAATTGATGTCATCTTTACTCGATTCATGTATTTTCTTCACAAATCGATTTGGTAGTTTTTATCTTGTGATTATGGTTGTTGAGGTATATAAATTGGTGTGTAGGTGTGTGAAATGAATTGATCACGGTTCTAATTTTGACTAGGATATTGCAATGGATTGAAGAGTATTGTGAATGCATGGGGAAGCTTCCAAATTTGCTATCTTATTAGGGGATGATTACAATATCCTTCACCAACTGAGTTACAAAGGCTTCTAAGTACATGATTTTTTTTGTGGAAGCAAACAATTTGATGAAATCTTACTAATATTATTGCAGGTTCTTGGTAAGTTCGTTAGTTCCACCTACTTATTCACATAATAATGTCATAAGGACTTTTTATGTTGCTTTAAATGCTTTACATTTTAGACTTATATAGCTAATCATAGTTTTTATTTCTTCTATTTAGTGGAGAACTTGAACACATATCCTCCCTTTTAATATGTTCTGGACCATTTTTCCCTTGGTGGGCTTTGATGTTTTTCTTCAATTTTGGTGCTGACATTTAATTTTTTTGACAGCATAGTCACTCTCCATATTTGTTGGGTGAAAAGTTCCTACCTTCATGAGAGAATACCGTTTTATCCGATACTTGACGATATTTCCTCTGGTGTTGCTTTGTTGTTTTGCCCTCTTTATAAATCAAGACTTCACATGAAATTGGTTTTTGTAATCATCCTCACGTGTTGGTTTTTGTCCTCTTAATTGAAGCACGCACCACCTACACTATTTTTTATCTTAGTCGAGCCTTCTATCGATAGTCATTTGAGGAATCAATGGTTGATTAAATACAACAAAAACATAACACAAAGGCAAAAAATCTATCCACTATCAAGATTATATGGAAATGGAAATTCAAAATCACAAATAAAGACCAAAGAATAGGTCCACCATTTGACTCCCACTTGCCCTTAAATAGAAAAAAAAAACGTGAATTGATTAATAAACTTTAATTGGTTTTCCTTACAAGTAGCCTTTCATAAGTGATTTATACATTAAGCTTAAGCTTTGTAACATTCGAAAAACCACGTTATAAAGATTTAAGTTTAAGTTGTCCAAAACAATATATTTTTTCATGTATTAACTTAAATTATATTAAACGTATTGGAATGGAAAGTCTCTTGGAAAAAAAATTCAGTTTAAAAGAAACATTGAAAAAAATGCAAAATGGATTGTGGTTATTCGGTTTTTAATAAATTATTTTTTTACCTAAAACGATAAGTTCAACTATATAACACCAAAGTATGATTCAACATTGATCACAAACATTGTTTAGCAACTGCATATGAATTTGCTCTTACATCTAATTGATAACCATGGAAACTTTCTAAAACATAAAATTTCCATAAAATCAATACCATAAAACATCAAACTTTATTTAAAAAAATCTAGAAAAAAAAACCATAAAAATTCAAGCATAATAAAACACTTCTACTAAAAAAATACTTAGGTTTTGACAAGTGAATCGTCGTCACCCTGAGATGGCTGGTTTTCAGCTGCAACAGTATGCAAACCATGCCCTTAAAAAATAAATTTGAAGGCATTATTAATAAGTTTAAAACAAACAATTAAGTAACTACACATATAATAATAAATAGAAAAAAAACAGTGTTTGGTGTGCCTTTGTAAAACAAAAGACAAATGATCTTACCCAACATTAACATGAATTTCATCATCTTCCTCATCAGGAAGCCTATAATATTTGTTTCGGCTTTGAACTTTGACACGAGGTCTCTTGAGTGGTGGTGTCGATGTTTTTGGTTTCGTTAAATCTAATGTATCAACCATTTCCACAGCTTCATCATCCAACTTTTCATCTTCAGAACTTAAAACATCAACAACCTCATCCTAATTCCAGTTTAGCAATGCCCAATCCCTTTTCTTTTGTTTATCCCGTTTCTCGTGCATACAAAGTTAAAGCATGGTTTGATCACATTCCTGCTTTTCCTTATTGTTACTTAAGTTCGACATTATGGTTGTTTTTCTATGTTAAAATTAGTATTAGTTACAACATAAAAAATGAATCGAATGAGAAAACAAAAAATATGTGAACATACCTTCTTCCTAGGTGGAATATTGTGGTCAATATTAAATTTTACAGAAGCATACATAGCTATTTATTGTAGAGAGCTTACCCACGTGTCAATATTTTCCCGCTCAAAATTATTCCTATCCCAAATTAAAAGGATCGATGTTACTCAATATTTTAGCCTTAGAGATCTAAATGAAAGTTGTAGTATACGTTAAACCGAGAGCATGCATAAAAAAAACGTCCAAATCTGAATTCGTATGAGGAAAATATGATTTTTCTAAGATTTGGCATAGTAGTGCACAACCCAAAATTCGAATTTTAGATAGATAGATTTTTAGCCGACGCAACCTAAATGAGAATTGAAGATCTCATTAATAGGAGTTCAACGATGAAAAGACAGACGGAAATGGAGTCCATATGTAGAAGTTATGAATTTTACACGGTCATTTAACAGTGTAATATTCTCATACTGTTAAATTTGAAATCGGTCAAGAATTAGCCAATGGAGTCAAAAGGAGGGTTTTAGATATTGTCAATACCTATGCGTGGATATAAAGAACGTCAAAAACGAAGCTCGTATGCGAAAGTTACGAGGTTTAGAAGTCGACAGGGTGCTGCTGCAAAAGGGGTGACGTGGCACAATATAGGCCACTACTTGTCCTCCACGTTCTACCACCAGAATGATGACACTTGGCACCTACTCGACGAGTTGGAGGACCAAAACTCGCCGAGTTGAGCCAAAATTCAGCTATAAATAGAGGTGCGAGGCTTGCTTCATTCTTCACACCAAAACCCATTCTTTCTCTCTCTACTCTCTCTAAACCTCCGAAAACCCCTTAAAGCCCTAGTAACCTCAAGGTGCTAGAGGAAAGCCCCGGAGCGCCCGAAGGCTCTGAGAAAAAGATCTTTTCGGCTTAGAAGCTCTGCTCCAACGAAGCTCGGTTTTTAGCAAAATCCCCTGTAAGTGAGATACGCTTACCCTACTTGTCGGAGTAGGTGTCTAAGCCCATAACTATATTTGGTATGTACTTGACCCGATTGTAGCATGGTCCTTTTAAGTTGCATTCACCAGAGCAACTTGACTGGATAATCAATGGAGAAAGAGGATATTATGGTTTATTAATATATTATAAGAATAATATATTAAAAGAGAAATCATATTGGTTAATTAATATTGGTCAATAATTAATTACGAATTAATTTTGCGATCAAAAGATATTAATTGAACTTAGGGGACTTGAATTGCAATTATAAGATAATTAGATTTTG
Organism: Lactuca serriola; assembly: GCF_051521515.1. Lineage (NCBI taxonomy): Eukaryota > Viridiplantae > Streptophyta > Magnoliopsida > Asterales > Asteraceae > Lactuca > Lactuca serriola. The sequence goes on from NC_136415.1 coordinate 48,832,565, forward strand.
GGCTCTGGACCCTTAGAAAAAGGATGGACAAGATTAAGGGGGAAGCCCACCTTGAATTTGTCCAAGCCCTTGTTCTGGAAGGTTCCTTTGGATTGCTTAAGGCCTAAGCTATCCAATTAGGGTTTTGATTGAAACCCTAGCAGCTCACCTATAAAAGGAACCTTAGGGGTTCATAAATTGGCTACCTGAAAACACTAGAGATCTAAGAGCCTTTTTTAGCCTTCCTCCCCTCCCTCCAAGATCATCCAACTTGCTTTGGTGTTTGTGATCGATTAAAGGTATTACATTTGTGATACTAAGCTCTTGAAGGTTGAAGATTCTTGCTACTATTGAAAGGTAATCATCTAAACCTGTTAAGTTATTGATTTCAATTTTAGTATGCTAGAATTAGGGTTTATAAGCTTTGGATGATTTACATGTATAATTAGAGAAACCCAGATCCAAAGCTTTAGGGTTTGCATGTGCACCATATGATTGATGTAATGCTCAAAACTCATCAAATAAGATAGTAATACACATGGCAATAACGAGACAAGAGATTCATTTGCCACTTTGATATTTTCAAGGGAGGATTTAAATAATTTACTCTTTTAAGTTTAAGTATGTAATATGACACTATGTATAACATGAATGAGAGTATACTAGTTGTGATACCCATGTATTACATGAGTTAATTTAAAAGAACATATAAATACAAAGATCGAGAACTTTGAATTTATAAGAAAATAAGAATATAATAAATTATTAAATTGACATATTTTTTTAATTTTTAAATTTAAACAAACAATCTATTCTAATAAATAATTTTTTTTGTCACATCTTATACTCTCATTTAATTTTCCAAATGTCATTTTATGGTTATTTTTAATTAATTTTTTACACATGTCATTTTAAGGGGTTTCTTATTTTATTAAATTTGACATAATACTTTAATATTGTAATTACAATAAATGTAGTAATAAATGGATATCAATTTCATTAATGGACTTACATTCTAATTTCAAAATTCTCGAATTAAAGCTCATTTGTTTCTTTTGTTTATTTATTTAAAGTATTTGTTTAAATTTAAAAGATAAGAAAAAACATTTCAATTTTAATAATTTATTATTATTTTTATTTGAGAATTTAGAAATTAGAAGGTAGGTCCATAAATGAAATTGATATCTATTTATTAATATATTTATTGTAATTATTATATTATAGTATTATGTCGAATCTTTATATATATTAAAAAGAAACTTGATTACATCATCTTTCAACAATCAGTCCCATTAATTACATTTTATTCTTATATTTTACACCCTTGGATCATTTTGCCAACATCATCATTTGCTCAAACCCTTTTACTTTTGTCCACCAATTTTATAAAACATATCTTAGGTTTAAAATTAGGAAAGCTAATAAAGACAATTAAAACTCACCAAAAATAAAAGGTTTAAAATTAGGAAACCTAATAAAGACAATTAAAATTCACAAAAAAAAATGAATAAGACAGAAGTGCCATAATTTAGTCATGTTCTTTCCCATTACCACACCTCCATTCTTTTCTTCTCACCGACACACATACGGAAGTGTCGTAATCCTCCTTGTCAATCGCATACCACTATGTTTATGTTTCAAATTTGATGAAAAAAATCCTAATTCTACTCTTGCTTTCAAGATTCTTCCTTCTCTTTCGGGATTTTTATATCAATAAGTCATCATCATTACTGGTAAGCTTTTTAACCATCCCATGATCATCTTTATGTTTCCTCTATCTAGAAAATTTGTCTTTACCAATAGATGCATCCTATGATCTAAGATGGAATCAGAGATTCAATTGTATGTTCATCTTCTTTCTTTAACCCACTCCAAGTTAGGTTCGTCATCCCTTCTATCAATGGAGGTCATATGCAATTATTGTGGTTTGTTTGAAGATTTAACCCCCTGCAATCATTTCTTTTTAAAATTATGGCCTCAATTATATCTTTATGTAATGTTCTTATACATAAATTACATTATGGATGTTGTATTTTATCAAAATTTCTATTTCAAAATTCGCCAACCACTTGCTCGACGAAATGCTTAATATTGTCGGTAGAGATTACATTCAAGTAAACATTTTACTCAATTCTAATGAAATTGTTAGTATCCTACTTCATTTTTTTGGCTTCCTTTGTTGTTTATTGGAATTAGTTTAGATATTGTTTGAACTCCTGTTTTGAAAGTGTTTATTGCCTATAACCAAAATCATACAAGATGAAGATACTAAATTGATCAATTTTAGAGATAGATAGATAATGATAATCATACGTTTTTTCTAATTTTTTATTACAACTTCTTACATGTCTATCCACATCCTCATTAAATCTTAGTTACCCAAGATAAATTCATTAATCAACATGCCTAGTTTCTAGATTTAAGATTTAAACAAAATGGGTCTTATGCAAATATACCATGTCATATGTTATTCCAAATTGCAAATATTTAGAAAACAAATAGTGTCATATTAGTAGTCACGTCTCTTTCTATGATATCACAACTCACAAGAATTCTATCATTTTTGCATCAATTTGATCTTATGTTATTCAAATTAGCAAAGTCTTAGTTAAGCGTGCATCAGTTGTTTACTGGCAATTTTTAAATTGAGAGATGTGCATGGAAGCATATATTCTCTTTTTGATGAAATTGAAGATGATGGTATTAGAGCGTCATCTTCTTCCCCCTCCCATGAAATTGATGAACATGGGAATGATAGAGCAATGAATGGGCTGAAAGATAGGGTTCTCATGCTGAAAAAGGTAAGAATGAAAACATAATAATCTTAATAAAGGAAAAAACTTTTACAAATTGTTTTAAATCGAAGATTTATTTCAAGAAAAATTAATGTGGATCAATGCTACATGCTTAAAATTTTTCTCTCTTCATAAGTTTTAAAAATTATAATATTTTTATTTTTTGATTTTACGATTATGCTTTATAAAGTGGCAGAACCATTTTGTTTTGAATTTTATGAGTTTATTAGTGACATCCTCATTTTCACGGCTAGAAAAGACCGATTTTTTTGTTTATGCGTTATAAAAATCAGAGTATCTCTTTCAATAAAAACGTTGCGGAATTTGTTCCCAGAAAAACATGATGAGTTCATTATCAAAGCATTTCCGAAGAAATGTATTTTTATTCATTTTAAAACATTTGGGATGTCATCGTCAATACAGAAACATAAGCATAAACAGAACTTACATTCATTTACACTAGTAATCTATATCTCCTTAATCTCTCAGTGTAATGTAACTTCACATCGTCACCTGTGATACAAGTAAACTGAGTGGGTCAGGTTGGGAAACTTGGTGAGTACATAGGGTTTTCAACCCACAATAATATAATTATTATGTTTAATCATCAAACAATTAACCCAATTACCCATCCCCATTATCTTCTTTATTCCTAAGTACCTTCCCTAAGGATTTATCCTAAGGGTCGTCTCCTACATCATATTTACCTCTCATCTCCTTACATCGCATTTCCTTATATGTTTGTTCCTAAGGACTCTCCATAAGGATCATCGCCTACATCGCATAGACAGTATTGATTCATGGATTACTCCCTCAATACGTGCCCAACAAGGGTTAGGGTATCATCGCATGAATACGTAGTTACAACATCGTCTGAACTCGTAATTCATAGTAAGGGGTTAGAGTATCATCGCATGAATACGTAGTTACAACATCGCCTGAACTCGTAATTCATAGTAAGGGGTTAGAGTATCATCGCATGAATACGTAGTTACAACATCGCCTGAACTCGTAATTCATAATAAGGGGTTAGAGTATCATCGCATGAATACGTAGTTACAACATCGCCTGAACTCGTAATTCATCACCTACAGGTTATGGGCCTGCTGATGTTTCCACGGGGGTGTCTATAATAGTCCGTGGTCGCCATCTATACTCTGGTAGATGACTACATCTCCAAATTGTCAGACAAGGTTATAGTATCTTTCATCCTACATCACCGATTTATCATCACCTATCTATGCTCACCTAATTATCATCACCTTCCTATCATCACCTATCTCTCATCATTTTATTTCACATCAACTATTTCATCTACCCATATTTTATCCAACACATTTTGTAGATATAAAATACGTATACAATTTAAAACATGTATAAAAATCTTTCACCCAGCACAAACAACAAGTATTCAGACAATATACACACATAGCACATAATTTATATAAAATACTTCATAAATATGTGTAAGCTAAAAGTAACTATGCACTCACCTGATTAGGTGGTGACTCGGCACTCGGACAGCACTTCGTTACTCTTAAAACAATTTCCTCAACAAAACCTAGTATCAATATGACTAGGGTTTAGTCTGACGTTAACCGTGACTAATTAATAGTCTAGCTATTATTATTATTATTATTATTATTATTATTATTATTATTATATAAGCGTTAAATAACACTCAATATAACTCATAATAATAGCCGAAATAATTATTTTAAGGTCCTCATAATGTTACTATAATTAATTAGAAGCTATATTAAAAATAGCGTAGGCGTAGCTCACTTACAGCGAGTTTTTCGCAAAACCGGGCTTCGCTGGAGCAGCGTTCCCGAGCTGAAAGACTCTTTTCTCAGAGCCGTAGGGCACTCCGGGGCTTCCGCCTCGTGCTAGGGAGTTACCCTAGGCTTTGGGGGGAGGGGTTAGGGAGGCTTAGAGAGAGAGAGAGAGAGAGAGAGAGAGAGAGAGTTTAGAGAGAGAAAGAAGGGTTTGAAGGTGTGAGGAAGTGAGAGAACCCGACACCTCTATTTATAGGGGTGTTGACTGATGGACTTGCTGAGTAGGAGGACCTATTCGCGGATTTCGGGCATGTGGCAGCCTTCTGGTGGTGCCACGTGTCCAATTCTGGTCGTGCCACGTCACCCCCTATCGCGCATCAGCCTTCAAACTTAGAAAAATCATAACTCTCGCATACGAGCTCTGTTTTCGACATTCTTTTTTTCAACGTGTAGGGAAAATCAAGATCTACAACTTTCATTTAGACTCCGTCGGCTAATTCTCGGCTGATCTCAAATTTAATGCTAGGAGACGTTTAGACTGTTAAATGGCCGTGAAGAATTCGTAACTCCTTCATATGGACTCCGTTTTCGTCTGTATTTTTACCATTGAGTTCCTATTAATGAGATCTTCAACTCTCATTTAGGTCGCGTAAGCCAAAAACCGCTCGAACTAAAATTCAAGTTTCGGGTCGTGCAATGCTAAGCCGAATCATAGAAAAATCATAACCTCCTCATATGAAGTCAGATTTGGGCGTTATTTTTTTGTATGTTCTCTGTAACATTTCAGAATATCAAGAGTAGAGTCGAAGGGTTAAAAGTGTATTTGGGAAAGGGCTACTCGGCGAGTAGGGTCGCGACTCTGGTCGCGTGTCAAGTGGCCAACTCGGCGAGTCGGCGGCTGGACTCGACGAGTTGGTGCTGAGTGGAGAAAAACCTAATTTCGGAGGATGATCCCTATATAAAGGACATTATACCCTCTCCCCAGCCTCCTTACCCTCCCTTGAAGTCCAGAAAACCCTAGAAACGCGATTGTGAAGGATTTGAGTGCATTTGAGCCTTGGAGAAGAGATTTTGGAGGAGATCTTGGAGAATTAGGAGGCTTGGAGAAAGGGGCTTTGCTAAGATTCAGATTTCTTTGCTGTTGGGGCTTCCTTTTGAGGTATTATCTCGTTTCTTGGGCTGCTATTCATCTAGATTTATCATTTTTGGTATGTGTGGGAAGTTTAGCTTGTGGTATCTTGAGTTTGAAGGATAGATCTGAGGTTGCTACCTCAGATCTGGAATGGAGATGGTCGGGAGTGCATTAAAGTCACTGTTCTTGAGTGTTTGGTGAAGTCATCTTGTCCCAAACCCTAGCCCTAGAGTGTAAATGCCTAGATCTCTTTGGATTCACGTAAAGTTTGTCACTTTACGTGATGGATGGGTTGTAGGAGGGTAGATCTACGTTTTGGATCAATTGCATGGCCTGGAAAATTTCTGTATGGGATGAGATCTAGAGGCACTCGGCGAGTCACAAAGGTGTACTCAGCGAGTTGCTTGAAGATGGACTGGAACTCGGCGAGTTGGGGAACAACTCGGCGAGTAGGTTGAAGATAGCCTTGGACTCGGCGAGTCTGTTCTTGGACTCGGCAAGTCTGGTCGTGAGGTCCAAGCTTCTTCTGGTTGAGCTGTGACTCGGTGAGTCGAGTGAGAAAGGACTCAGAGTTGCTGGACTCGACGAGTCTCGGGGTGACTCGGCGAGTTGAGTCGCGAATGGGGGAAGTTTTGTGTATGTGGACTCGGCGAGTCATTGGGTTGACTCGGCGAGTAGAGTCAGTCAGGGGTTGACTTTGACTTTGACTTTGAGAAAGGGTTGACCAGTTATTTTCCAGGGGCATTTTGGTAATTTTTGGATATTGTTTTGAGTTCAGTGTTTTGGTGGTTGGCCAGTGGTGGAGATCTTATCAGTGGTCGGAGCAGCTCGGGTTTATCTGTTCAGTTGGCAGTTGAGACTTGCGAGCGGATCAATCACACTACAGATTCGATGTATATGGCTAGAATCGGAGGGTGGACCAGGTGGATTGTTGGCCGGTGCGGCGGACCAGTTACACAGTAGACCCGAAGTGCATGGCTGTTCTGTGTTCTGTTATGATATGGCATGTTATGCGTGTATGGTATATGTGGTTGGTATTTTGGGGATATCTCACTAAGCTTTCGGGCTTACAGTTGTGGTTCAATGTTTTTCAGGTTCTTCAGGAGACCGTAGCAAGGCAAAGGCGTGATCGTACCGCTCCTCATGATTATGTTTTGTGATATGATTATGGGAATACTCTAAAGTAATTTTATTGAAAACCTTTTTGTAATAATTTTATGAAATCGGGATGTTTTTGAAAAGTTTAAATTGGTTGGAATTTTAAGGTCGTTACAAGTTGGTATTAGAGCCTTGGTTTGAGTGAATTGGAGGAACATTCGTGTGAATCCAGTCTCAAATCAGGGAGAGGTTTTAAAAGAGAATTTAAAATGGTTTTCAAAATGAAAGGAGGACGCGGAGGTACGATCAGCCGGAGCCAGTAAGTAACCCCAAAATACCATACATGATATTTGTTTTGAGCTTTGATAGAACAACATGCTAGTTTTGCCTGATTTATGATGCCTGCTAGCCTAGGGTCCTCTGTGTGAAATTTCTAGTGTTCTTCTAGGAGTGAGGATTGAGCGCTTGTTATGTATGTTTTTCACTAGGGTGTTGTGGTAGTACTTCATACAAATATGGGAAGGTATGGAAGGTAGTATGGGCCCGTACTGCTGAAAGCACAGGACCCATACGCGTATTAGGGAAACCATGACCTCTAGGGTTGGGTCGAGAGTTGATTCCCGGGATAGTGGGAATTGTCTGAGATTTTGTGGTGTTTTTTAGTATGGTGGTCACGAGGCATGCTGGGAGCGGATCCGGGTCAGGATCAGGAGCCGGAGAGGGCGGTCAGGGTGGGTCGGTATCGCCCGAGGTTATTGGTCAGATGAGCACAGGCGAGTTGGATGCTAGGATTCGTGAGATCCTGCATGATGAGGTTGTGGCGTTGTTCCGGGCCGAGCTGCCAGAATTGTTTGGGTCGATCAAGACCGCCATGGTTGAGTATTTTGATGAGCGTTATGCGGCTCTCACTGAGACGGCTGTAGCAGCGGCAGGGGGAGGAGCCGGTCGAGGTTTTCAGTATCGGGACTTCGATAATACAAAGCCCCCTACCTTTGATGGAGTTTAGGACCCGATTGTTGCTATGAGATGGTTGTTGGACGTGGAGGGGTGTTTCTTCACGTGTTCATGCCCTGCTGATCAGAGGGTGAGGTGTGCTCTGAACCTGTTGAGGCTCGGGGCGAAGGATTGGTGTAGATTGACCACGGGGTCATATTCGGATGCACAGAGGGCTACGGTTTCATGGGATCAGTTCAGAGAGATGTTCAACACTCGTTATGTTCCGCGGGTTGAGAGGGAGAGATTGGCTCAGGAGTTCCTTGAGCTGAAGCAGGATTTAGAGTCGGTGACAGAGATCACCAGGATGTTCACTGAGAGGGCGATGTTTTGCCCTGAGTTCGCTTCGGAGCAGGCTCAGAGGTCCCGATATCTGAGTATGCTCAAGAGAGATATCAGACAGTTTGTGTCTACGCAGAGGTGCGAGACTTTGTTGGAGTTGCAGGAGGCCGCCGGGCGGCGTGAGTTGGAGATTGAGTTGCAGTTGCGTGAGCTGAGGCAGGCTCTAGTGCAGTCGCAGCTGGCGCCGAAACGGTCCAGGACCGTTGATTCTAGGGTGGGAGACCAGAGCAGCCACACTTGTGGGAAGTGTGAGAAGGGTCACACTGGAGTTTGTAGGTCCGATGGTGTATGCCGCAAGTGCGGAAAGGAGGGGCACTATGCGAGGGATTGTCAGCAGTCAACCCCGGTTCGGGATTTGAGGATTTGTTATCATTGTCAGCAGGTTGGGCACTTGAGGGTCAACTGTCCACAACTTGCTGCAGGACCGGTGCAGGCTCCAGCACCGCCCACATTGAGGATCACGGGCGGAGGTCAGGGTGGAACGGAGCCCCCAAGGGCTCAGGGTCGTGCTTTTCAGCTTATAGCAGAGGAGGTCAGAGCAGTGCAGGATGCAGCTGCGGGTATGTTTCTTTCTTGATATCTTGTTATCTTGTGATTATTGTGGAGTATTGTTTATCTGCTAGTCTCATTGTGTGGTTTTCGGTATGGTATTCGTTGTTATTTGAGGGTTATGGTATGGTTATGGGTTTAGTGTTGGGAATTTCGTTGGTTATCATTCATGAGGGTTATTAGTGGAAATCTGGCGGTTAGTCGGAATGTCGGGTAGCATCTGCAGTTTGAGGAGTGGCTAGCTGAAGATCGAGTTTCTATCGAGCTCGGGATGATCAGTGTTGATATGTGATTTTGTGAAGGTTGCTCGTGCTTGCGGGACGCAGTTCGTGTGTAAGTGTTTGTGCTGAGAAGGGTTGTTGAGGGAGGTCCGTGAGGGCGACCGGTGATTGATAGTCAGTGTTATAAGTGGGGGAGAATTGGAAAATTCTCTGGAAGATCGATGAGCATGGGAGGTTGTATAGCTGCTTGGGATTCAGCAGTGTTCTGTCAGCCAAGAGCGTAGGCTAGTATGAGTAAGTGGTAGGCATGCGGGGCGGGATACATACCTAGGGCATTTGATTGTGGAGGGCCTGGGATCAGGCCGAGATTGAGTATGTCTGACGGAGATAGAGTTCGGAACCCCTAGAGGGCTAGAACATTATGCATGGGAGGGTTTCCCGGAGGGATAACTCGGAGGGATGAATGCTAGTTGAGTGGTCCGGTAGACTGAAGGCCGGTAGGCGTACCAGTCAGGCCGAAGGCTTGGAGAACGGTCCAGCCAGGCTGAAGGCCCTAGAGGGCGGTCTAGATCGGCTGAAGGTTCTGAGAGTGGTCTAGATTGGCTGAAGGCCTAGTAAGGCGGTCCAGTCATGCTGAAGACTCTGCAGGTGTCGATAGATCGGTTCAAGGAAATGGATTGAGTATGTCGCGATGTGTTAGCATTGGAAGGTCTGGCCCCAGGTATTGATCTCGATTAGTGGAGATAGTGCATGGACTCGAGAGTCCTTGCTGGCAGATTCAGAGCATGTGTGTTGCATGGGATAGCGATTATGTTATAAGAGAATGGTGTGGTATTGGGTGAGCACCGTGGCACTTGTCATAGTGACAAGGCGGCCAGGTGGATTTTCTGTAGGATTAGTGTCTAAGTCCATAACTATTTTGGTATGTACCTGACCCGATGGTGCATGATCCTTTTGGGTTGCCTTCACCAAAGCAACTTGATAGGATGAATTATGGAGAGAAATGATTAAATATGATTTATTAATATATTATGAGAATAATATATTAAAGGAGAAATCATATTGTTTAATTAATATTAGTCAATAATTAATTGGTAATTAGTTTTGTGACTAAAAGAGATTAATTAAACTTAAGGGACTAGAATTGTAATTATAAGATAATTGCAATTTGGGCCATGGATTGTCTTAAATTAAGGAGTGGACGAATTCTATGGGAAAACCCGTGAGGAAATCGTCCAAGGCCCTAATTAAAGGAGTCCATGGGTTGCTTAGGGCTTAAGCATCTAAATTATGGTTTCCTTGTTAGATAACCCTAATTGCCTAACTATATATAAGACCCTTATGACCCAAAAACGTGAAAAGTCTCCTCTAGGGTTTGTAGACGTTTTTTGGGCAGCCTCCATCCTCTCTCCTCTTCATCCTCTAAGCTTTCTAAAGTCAATACAAGGAGATTTGGGATTGTTATTGCTACATAACAATCAAGGTAACATCTTAAACCCATTCTTATGTTAATATGATTACTTATATGCTAGAATTAGGGTTTATAGTCTTGGATAACTTGCATGTACAATAGAGAAACCTAGATCCAAGCATTAGGGTTTGTATGAGCACATAGGATGTTCTTATGGTCAAAACCCATCAGTGGTATCAGAGCCTAGACTGGTTTCTATTGTATTGATGCATTGTATGATTAAAAAAATTCGTTTTTTGTGTTTCTGGAGGCCAGACTCGCCGAGTCCATGCTGACTCGACGAGTCCATGCCTCTCTCGGCGAGTCGGCTGGTCAGATGGAGGGAAAACCGGGATTTCTTGCTGTTTTTGCTTAAGGATAGTTGCCTTATCATATTAGATCAATATAAATCCGATTTTATGATATATTTGACTATATTCTTGATCTAATTGAAGATATTTATCAATTAATAAAATATTTGTTTCCTTATGTGATAATTGATTAATTATTTTGATTAAATTGGTAAATTATTTTGCAAGAAATCATTAAATAAATAAAATATGGATAATTATGTGATTAAATGTTAATTTAGATTATTTGTTATTTGATCCTTGTGCTTTGAAAAGTTTCATATTTTCCCCTTTAGGATTTATAGTTTAAATTTGAACCCAAAAAGCTTTGTTGTCTTGAAATTTAAATAGTTGAAACCCTAATGTTTTGAAAAAGGTTTCAAAACTTGCCCTCAAGTTTTGGAATTTAAATTTTGATTAATAGTTTAATTTTGATGTATATTTAAATTCTAAACCCTAATGTTTTGAAATGTTTCAAAACTTTCCCTCAATTTTTGGAATTTAAAAGTTGATTAAAAGTTTAATTAGGAATGTTAAATTCTAAAACTCTAGTATTGTTTTGAAAAAGTTCAAATCACACCCTTATGATTTTATTAATTAATTAAGGTGTATAATTAAAAGAGGTTTAATAAATCCATAAATTTTTGGTTTAAAATTTAATTGAATTAAAAGTATAATTGTTAAATTTGACCACCTAATATTTTAAAAGTGTAAAATACACCCTATACTATATATATAACATTAAAAGTCTAACATTATATATATGTATGAGTAAAATTCAGTCTTACTGTTAGAAGGCCTCATTCACGAAGCTGGTCTATAAGGGGTGTTTAAGGAAATTGCCTATAAAATGGCGATTGAATGGGTATCCACTCTTACCCACTGCACTCTTGACTAGTGGAGGGTCGTTAGCCGAAAGGGTAGGATATGACGAAACCTTCCATTATAAGTATAATGAATTACAAAAGTAACTAAATGTTTTTCAAATTCCCAATCTTAGTTACTTAGGCAAAGTGAATTGATGCAATTCCATGAAATTACACTTTGTGCCCTTGCAAAGACGTTAGTGGAGCGTGTGTGGTTTACCGGCACACTAAATGGTTCTAAGCAAAGGTAACAAAGGGTGACTCAATGTTTGTCATAGTTCGGTGGAGCGTGTGTGGTTTACCAGCACATCGAATAGATGACTGTAACATGTGAGGGCACAATGTAAGTTTGCATGGTTATTCACACCCGCTTTGTGATCCTCGGCATCCCAGTCACAAACAAGAGGGGCATATCGAGATTTAAACATGCCAATGAAATGTTCAATGAATCTCAAAGGATCTAGGAGTTTTCACAGATTTAAAACTTAAATTTCTTTTCGTTTTTCATGGTGGAAATTAGTGAATCGTCATTCACTTACCTTCAAATGTTCTGCAATTTGGGTTACGACATCCCTCTCCCGAGTTGTAGAATATTGTGTTGGGTCCTAGCCTTAGTATCTCATTTGGGTGATTTACTAAGGACTCAATCAATCAACTAACTTGAATTTGTTTCTCCCATTTTGTAGATGTCAAAGTTCGACAACTATGGTCTTCCCAAATCCCATGGAACAAGCATTCCACTTGAAGATGGTATTCCACGATTCGATCGAGGAACAAGAAATCATGCTTCACTTCCTCCACCTCCTCCAATTGTTCTCCCTAACCCACAAGTTCGAAGGCTTGAAAAGTTCAAACTCACTCAAGCCTTTTTGGCAAGTAAACATAAAGAAGGAAAGTCGGTGTGTGCACACGTCCTAGGGATGAAGTCATACATTGATAGGTTAAGAATGTTGGGATCCGTTGTCTGTGAGGAAATGGCTGTTGATTGGGTTCTTCAGTCACTTCCTAACTTATATAGTGAGTTCGTAAGAGAGTACTATATGATGAACCGCGACGTGACCCTTATAGATCTCACCTATATGCTTATTGCTGCTGAATCAGCAATGGTTTGGCGCAATAGAAAAGCAAAGTTGATTGGTGAATCTACCTTCAAGACCTTTATGGATATAGACAATGGCAATGAAAGATATGCTATGATCAAAAAAGTTTGATCATAAGAGAAAGGCAATGTCTGAAGTAGTTCCATGTCATGTTCCAAAAGAGTCGATTTGCTTTTATTGCCAAGAGAAAAGGCATTGGAGACGAAGCTGCCCCATTTACCTAAGAGATCTAAGAGATGGGAGAGTTGAAACGTATGGCTCTAATATAGGTAAAATCCATTAACTGACTCTTTTAAGCTTCTATTCTAGATTCTTAATACATAATGTGATAAGATTGCAATTGATGTTTTGTAGGATCGAAGAAAAGAAATGAAGCTTAAGGGAAGAAGTTAGCAGAATCTAACCGTGAAGGAATGGATTTTGATCGCATTTCTCAAAGATTAGATTCTTGAGCTACTACTTAGAGTTAGAATTAGATAGCTAAGAAAGATGTATTAGCATAGTTTTTCAATGACTTGTATTGTAAGGACAAATTTTTCCGCAATAAAATAAATTTTGATTTTATATTATTTATTTATCCTTGCAATGGCGTATATGAAAAATTGATGTTTGAATATTAGCAATAATGGATTTGGTTCTTATTATGTTATTTATGGAAAGTCGAGAATTTACCAAATAGGGAGAGTTTCTCATCGCCCAAGTTTCAATTGGACAGAAACTTGGAATCATGCAACTTGGTTGCACGATGAATGAGAAATTTCATATTTGGAAATTAGACTAATTCATTGACAAAGTGTCAAGTGAAGGACTTGGAGATCGAATACACAAAGTTGCATGTTGATCAAGTCCACCATAAGAGTAACAATAATATTCGTCATGATTCACTAAAGGTTTAGTAAATATGATTACACTTATAAGATTAAGTGTAATTCGGAATTGATTAAAAAGGTTTAAATCAATAGTAGAACGAATAAGAAGAATCAAGTAGGCAGAAAGATAAAAGTTTCTCCATTCTAAGAAGAAGGGAGAGTACCTTTATGCTTTATGATGGGTCTTAATGATTAAGAACCATATCTTAATTGATCCTCTAAGTGAGTCTTAGTACAATTGTATGTTTAAGAAGAGGAATCAAGGATTGAAGAAATGGTTAAACCAATAAGTCAATCATACTTCGTTCCAAAACAAGTATTAATGTTAAGAGTGTGACATTGAGTGATAAGTATTAAGAAGGTTTATAACATTCATCAAATGTGGAAAGTTGTGATGTCTTGGATAAGACAAAGACCAACTAGGACCAATTTATGAAGAGTTTTGATAAAAGCTACACTAACTCTTGAATATTTGTTTGTCAAGAAATGTTTTGACAAGAGAATCTTATATGACAAGGAGTCAATGAGAGTCTTAATGGTCTTGAAAGGTTTCAAGAACAAATCAAATAAACCTTATCAATCATCACTAGCACACGAGTTGAGGTTTACAACCTATCGTGTTGACATTATAATGTTTCTGCGCTGTTCCAATTGAGTTAATTATGCATGTGAGTCCTATGAGTTCTCATTTGAATGTATAAAAGGCAAGGACCTTGATCAATGAAAAGTACATTGATAGGAAAAGGTGAGCTACTTAACTACTTGGAAGACATGATGGGCAGCTGTGCTGCCATAGGGTAAGAAATCAAGATTAAGAAAGTTCGATCCATATGAGTTTGAATTTGTCGTAAACCTTGGTTTTAACAAATTCACATGGATAGGAACACATACACCGTTTAAATCTAAGTGCCATAAGATTTCCTCCTTCATGAAAATGATTGTGAGGAAATGCTTTCACTAAGAAAGATTTTAAGAAGATAGTGATTTTAAAATTGCATTCTTGAATTCGATTATGGTTACGGTATCCCTTTCCATAATTTGAATTATGAGGTTTGGAAATTAGTCTTAATTGTTTAGACACACATATGAACTATCTAAGGCAAAGGTGTATCAATTTAAGAGGCCTTGATAAAAGATTATCAAAGCATTAAGTATTAGAAACATGGACTTAAGAAATTCAATAGGTATTGTTTTTCTGGAAGTTAGCTGTTTCTGAATACATGTTGAAGCTAGTGGGAGCATCAGTGTTATGTTTATAATAATCATCATGATAGTGGGAACATAAAAGTTATGATTGTATGATTATTAAGGCACATATTGCAAGTTGGCAATATTAATTATAGAAAACAAGAGTTATACCTTGCAAAGTCGTAAGGGTTGTAAAGTTGTTTTGCTATAATTAAGGGAGAGAATATTATGCTTCATTTCAAATCTAAAGGCTTAGGTTGTGGAATGTTAATAAATTTAGTCAAGGGTACATAGTGTGTTCTTAAATTTCGATTATGATTACGGCATTCCTCTTCACAATTCGAATTTTGAGAACATAAGCAAATAAAACATCATGCGTCGTGTCCCATACGCTTCGGGTATATGATCGATTGCAAATGCTTTAATGTTTGACCATTCTAAAATTTTCCAAATGTCAAGCGCATTTAGAGGGAAAAGGGACTAGAATTGGTTTTGACTAAAATAATTAAACAGCTATCAAAGGACAATCCAAAGTTTGACGAGGATTGGTCGCTTGTGAGTAGTTGGAAGCATGATATTGGATGAACCATATCGACATTATTATGAATAGAAAAGATTGTATGAAGAACTAGTTGTCATACCCGTATAATATACGGGTTGATTAAAACAAAATGGTAAATACAAATGATTAAACAAGCAGTTTTATTTAAATTTGAAATTTGAAATAAGTATAAATTAAAAAGAAAATGAAAAAATTAAATTAAAATTATTTGTTTAGTTGTCAGAACCGTATATTAAATGTGTTAATTATAACAAAATTTTAAATACGAAGGTTTCAATTGTAAATTTATTTAAAATTGAAATTGAAGTTTGAAATTTGAAATTTAAAATTTGAAATTAATATAGTTATTATGGTATGTTTAATTTATAGAAACTAAATTAATGGTATATATTCAATAATAATAAATGAAGTAATTGACAAGTGGAAAATAAATATCTCAAAATTATGACAAAATGAAATGTGGCATAATGAATGAGAGTGTGACAAGTGGCATAATGAATGAGAGTGTGACAAGTGGCAAAAAAACCTTCATTTATTAGAGAGGATGAGTTGTCATATTGAAATTATGGAAATGTTTCCATATTGGATGGACCATATCGACATCATTACGAATACATAAGATTCTATTATGAATAAGTTGTCATATGGAAAATATGGAAGCGTGTCCATATTGGGAATTGAATATTAAAAAATTCTATGTCTAAGATTAGGAACTTTTATGCAAAAGGATGTTCAAAGGAATGTACTTTGAGTGAGAGACATCATATCTAAGGAATTGTCTTGTAACAATCTCTGATAGAGGACTTTGTAATATCATTGGCAATAGTCTTTGTGACTTTGGTGCAGTGAATTTACGAAAGGACAATTGCATAAAATGTTAGAATCTAGCATATTCTATAAGTAGCAAGAATTTGATATTCTTTTACTTATGAAAAAGGATTTGGAGTTGTGAAATGAGAATGATTGGAAATGTGCTCAATTTGGTCTATTTCACAAAGTAAGAACCATAGGTAAACATTGTGTGCATGCTAGGAGCATGGGACAAGTGTAATAATTCAAGTAAGAAGTTGATTACCCGAAACGACAAATAATGAGTAATCGATATGGTGATAAATAAAAGGTGTTTTATTTATACTCAAAGGTTTGAGGCCATATGGGATTAGTATTATTATTGTGTTTCATATTTGCATGTTTTGAATTCCTGAATAATTGAGTTCATTAAGAATAATCGAATTATTCAAACGGACCACAGTTAGTCATACGTTGGAAGTAAGTATGAATGAAGACTGTCATGAATTGGTTTGTAGATTGTCTAGAGCGTATTAGACATAGCAAAGGTTTGCTGCAATGTTCGTGAGTGCTTATGAATATGATTTGAGCATTGGATTAAACCCACGCTCACTTGGATCACTCCATGAATTGTATCACGAGTGATTGGTGAGACGATAACATCTTATATTCTTGAAACCGAGATGTGTGAGTTGTATCTTGCAAATCGGTTGCACATTGATAATATGTAAACGCACTAGTAACTTGGTGTTATAAAACATATTGTTTTGTGTGATTCGGTGAGTAAGTGCAAGCAAGCATTGTATCAAAGTTTACCCGTTCCTTTTATCCAAAGATGGATAAAAGCGATATCTTTGGGCCCCTCGATGATTTTGTGATGACAGACGTAAATGCTCGGCCGGGCTAGGGCTAATTTGATTTGTTCAATTAGTCAGTCGTCATAAATCAGGAATCGAGATATAGTACAAAGAGAATGATTTGAAATCATATCTTATATGATATCCAGAATGGAGGAATATATGATCCCTTATCTAAGGACACGCGTATCTGATAGGATCAGAGTTGACAGCGGCTTTGGAAAGCTACGATTGCAGATCAGGATCTGAAGTCATACGCATAATAGTTATTAGACTTATCCAAGTGGGAGACTGTTGGATTAGTGTTTAAGTCCATAACTATTTTGGTATGTACTTGACCCGATGGTGCATGGTCCTTTTGGGTTGCCTTCACCAAAGCAACTTGATAAGATGAATTATGGAGAGAAAGGATTAAATATGATTTATTAATATATTATGAGAATAATATATTAAAGGAGAAATCATATTGTTTAATTAATATTAGTCAATAATTAATTGGTAATTAGTTTTGTGACTAAAAGAGATTAATTAAACTTAAGGGACTGGAATTGTAATTATAAGATAATTGCAATTTGGGCCATGGATTGTCTTAAATTAAGGAGTGGACGAATTCTATGGGAAAACCCATAAGAAAATCGTCCAAGGCCCTAATTAAAGGAGTTCATGGGTTGCTTAGGGCTTAAGCATCCAAATTAGGGTTTCCTTGTTAGATAACCCTAATTGCCTAACTATATATAAGACCCTTATGACCCAAAAACGTGAAAAGTCTCCTCTAGGGTTTGTAGACGTTTTTTTAGGCAGCCTCCATCCTCTCTCCTCTTCATCCTCTTGCTTATGGTGTTTGTGAACCATTAGAGGAGTGACAATTATGACTCTAAGCTTTCTAAAGTCAATATAAGGAGATTTGGGATTGTTATTGCTACATAACAATCAAGGTAACATCTTAAACCCATTCTTATGTTAATATGATTACTTATATGCTAGAATTAGGGTTTATAGTCTTGGATAACTTGCATGTACAATAGAGAAACCTAGATACAAGCATTAGGGTTTGTATGAGCACATAGGATGTTCTTATGGTCAAAACCCATCATTTCCTTGGTAAGGAAAGGGAAAGAAATGTGGCTCCGAGAGGGAGTGTAAGTCCACAGAAGTGGAAGTAGTGCAGAGTCATGATGGGAGTGTTCCAATAATGGTTGATGAGCAGGGTGTTTGCGGTTGCAGTATGAAACCGCACTTGGGTTGGAGGTTTGTTGAGGTCGCGGAAGAAATTTCCGCGGGTGTAAAGCCAAAAGGCTCGGAAGGAATGCAGGAATGGCATCTTGGATTTCCAGTTTGATTTCGGTCAAGGATTTATGTTTGTGGTGGAAATTCATCCTGGGGGGATGTTTGGAGGTGTTGTCAGTGTATCGGGTTTCCCCAACCCGAAGATGCTTGAGTCAGTTTCAGCATGGGTATGAGATTGCAATGGAGAAACTCATGGGAGTTGTTTTGAGGTCGAAGGATGTGCCATCCTGTCAGCATGGAGTGGATAAAGGTGGGCTCAGGCCGGGAATTCCGGTTGTTCATGGTTATTTCTGGCTCGTATGAGTGATTGGAGCAAGTGTTGCATCATGGGGTAATACTCAGTTGATAAGTGTGGTTATGAGAGGATGAGGCCGGTGGCCGGTTTGAAGCGGTGGTTGGAACACCGCGGGAAGGAAAATTGGGTTTGAGTTTCAATGGTTGTGCGTTGAGGAACCTGGTCTGGTTAATGCCAGGTAGTGCATTGCGAGAGTAGTTCTAGAGTTATGTTGCCGCAGGCTTCGGGGACGAAGCCTAATTTAAGTGGGGGAGAATTATAACATCCGGAAATATCAAGAGTAGAGTCGAAGGGTTAAAAGTGTATTTGGGAAAGGGCTACTCGGCGAGTCCACGAGTGGACTCGGCGAGTAGGGCCGCGACTCTGGTCGCGTGTCAAGTGGCCAACTCGGCGAGTCGGCGGCTGGACTTGGCGAGTTGGTGCTGAGTGGAGAAAACCCTAATTTCAGAGGATGAGCCCTATATAAAGGACATTATACCCTCTCCCCAGCCTCCTTACCTTCCCTTGAAGTCCAGAAAACCCTAGAAACGCGATTGTGAAGGATTTGAGTGCATTTGAGTCTTGGAGAAGAGATTTTGGAGGAGATCTTGGAGAATTATGAGGCTTGGAGCAAGGGGCTTTGCTAAGATTCAGATTCTTTGTTGTTGGGGCTTCCTTTTGAGGTATTATCTCGTTTCTTAGGCTGCTATTCATCTAGATTCATCATTTTTGGTATGTGTGGGAAGTTTAGCTTGTGGTATCTTGAGTTTGAAGGATAGATATGAGGTTGTTACCTCAGATCTGGAATGGAGAAGGTCGGGAGTACATTAAAGTCACTGTTCTTGAGTGTTTGGTGAAGTCATCTTGTCCCAAACCCTAGCCCTAGAGTGTAAATGCCTAGATCTCTTTGGATTCACGTAAAGTTTTCCACTTTACGTGATGGATGGGTTGTAGGAGGGTAGATCTACGTTTTGGATCAATTGCATGGCCTGGAAGGTTTCTGTATGGGATGAGATCTAGAGGCACTCGGCGAGTCACAAAGGTGTACTCGGCGAGTTGCTTGAAGATGTGCTGGAACTCGGCGAGTTGGAAGAACAACTCGGCAAGTAGGTTGAAGATAGCCTTAGACTCGGCGAGTCTGTTCTTGAGGTCCAAGATTCTTCTGGTTGAGCTGTGAATCGGTGAGTCAAGGGATGACTCGGTGAGTAGAGTGAGAAAGGACTCAGAGTTGCTGGACTCGGCGAGTTGAGTCGCGGATGGGGGAAGTTCTGTGTATGTGGACTCGGCGAGTCATTGGGTTGACTCGGCGAGTAGAGTCAGTGAGGGGTTGACTTTGACTTTGACTTTGACTTTAACCAAGGGTTGACCAGTTATTTTCCAGTGGTATTTTGGTAATTGTTGGATATTGTTTTGAGTTAAGTGTTTTGGTGGTTGGCCAGTGGTGGAGATCTTATCAGTGGTCGGAGCAGCTCGGGTTTATCTATTCAGTTGGCAGTTGCGAGGTGAGTTATCCTCACTATATCAACAGGGTCTAAGGCACCAAGACCGGCCCTTTATCGAATTGAGATCTGGGTATTTGTTGTTATGTTATTGCGCTGATATGTTTGCATCTTGGTAGCTAGGATGGTATATGTTGGAGACCTGGTTAAGGTTGGTATCCTGGTAAGCAGGATGATGCTATGCTAGTGACCGGTTAGGTCGGTATCCTGGTTAGGATAATGATATGTTATGTGATTTGCTAGATCGGTTTGATTGACTGTGAATTGTTATATGATTGTATGTTTATGTGAACATGGTTTTTGGACTGGGTTGGGTTGAGGCGGGTCCTGCTTTGTGTTGTAGGCCAAGATGCCCAGGGCGGACCGGTTGTCCCGAAGGCCCAACGAGCGGTCCGGATAGGCTGTAGACCCCAAGAGGGCGGACCAGACGTGCCAAGGCTCGGAGAGTGGACCAGGCCGACTGAAGGCCCAATGCGGGTGGACCAGTCATACTGTAGACTCAGAGAGTGGACCAGGTGGATTGAAGGCCCGGTGCGGGCGGACCAATCACACTACAGACTCAATGTATATGGCTAGACTCGGAGGGTGGACCAGGTGGACTGTTGGCCGGTGCGGCGGACCAGTTACACAGTAGACCCGAAGTGCATGGCTGTTCTGTGTTATGTTATGATATGGCATTTTATGCGTGTATGGTATATGTGGTTGGTATTTTGGGGATATCTCACTAATCTTTCGGG
Organism: Lactuca serriola; assembly: GCF_051521515.1. NCBI lineage: Eukaryota > Viridiplantae > Streptophyta > Magnoliopsida > Asterales > Asteraceae > Lactuca > Lactuca serriola. Next base: position 48,853,280 of record NC_136415.1, read on the forward strand.
CTTACAGTTGTGGTTCAATGTTTTTTAGGTTCTTCAGGAGACCGTGGCAAGGCAAAGACGTGATCGTACCGCTCCTCATGATTATGTTTTGTGATATGATTCTGGGAATACTCTAAAGTAATTGTATTGAAAACCTTTTTGTAATAATTTTATGAAATCGGGATGTTTTTGAAAAGTTTAAATTGGTTGGAATTTTATGGTCGTTACATTCTCGGTTTAACGTATACTGCAACTTTTGTTTAGATCACTAAGGCTAAAAAGTCATATATCTTAAATTCACTATTTACGTCTCCTGGTGCCGTGTCGGTTTTGCCGAAAAACTTCGACGGGCCATAACTTCTTCGTTATAACTCGGATTTCTGCGTTCTTTATATGTACAGAACCCTTGAGACGTATTCTACAACTTGGTTAAGATTATTTATTATAAATAATCTTTTGTCGAACAGTCGTTTTCGACCCTATTATCTATAAATTGACTAGCCCGGATTTACGAGCGTTACATTAAACATGATTTATCATTATTTTATGTTAATGGATTATGTAGTGAAGTTCTCAATAGACACGAGGACCGATAAAAATAGTAAAGGGCTTGATCAAATGTAGTAAGTTTTTATTTGGTACTCAAAGGAAATCAGATAAAAAATTGCAAGTTGTTGTCAAGGGTTGAAATCGTAATATTCATTGGATAGAAAGATTTTGTCACATAAAAATGCTCTTAATCTAAACAACTGTCAAAAGGTTAAAAAAAGAAATAAATTGTAATTGGTTTTTTGGTTCAAGAATAAGAAACTATTGTTATGTTGCTATCAGTAGAAAAGTAATTTTTTCTGTTTAATTATGAATAAAAGACAAGTTTACTCTTCAAATGCACATTTATGTTTAGCCTAGACCAAAATATGAATAAATATGGAAGTTGTATAGATAAGATATGACTTTTATCCTTTGTAATATATATATATATATATATATATATATATATATATATATATATATATTTGTTATACGATCACATAATTGCAAATTAATGAAACCACTCCACTACCTTTTGCTAATGTCATATTTGTTGTCAAATTTTACTATTTTTTACTTATTAAATGATATATATTTTGAAGTCATTTTCCTTTTATGACCTTACATGATAAGTTTTTCATATAATATGTTTTTGAAGTATTTTTTATTTATTAGTTTGTTTTTTGGATGTTGTTTATAGGCGCTACTTGCACGAAATATAGTTTTATTGTTCACAAAAGATAGAGATCATCACAATATCCTTCATGCCATGCATTACATGGGTTTAGTTTTGATTACAATTGTTGATACAATTTTTATATATATAGTTTTCTAATTTGGAACTTCATTTTCATTATAGCTTTGTTTTTTAGTTTATTTATTTTCATATATGTGAAGCTTTTATTACTGTCATAAATAATAATAAAAATTCCAAATATATATATATATATATATATATATATATATATATATATACACCCACTAACACACATGCTGTTGCACTGTAACGCCCCGTCTCTGGTATGATGCTTTCGTGGCTTTTATTTAGAAGTTTTATTGAGGGACTCAGCGAGTCTATGGCCTGACTCGTCGAGTAGGGTCGAGTTTTCGTGCACGTGTTAGTTGGCGACTCGGCGAGTCCATATTTGGGACTCGGCGAGTCTGCCTGCCTGGAAGAAACCCTAAATCCCCGGGTTACTCACTATTTAAGCAATGCTATGTGCCCCAAACTCGCCTCCTTCACCCTCAGAGAGCTGTGAGAAAACCCTAATCCATTCCTTATTGTTTTAAGTGCTTTTGTGTGGATTTTGAAGGCTTGAAGAAGAAGAAGAAGAAGAAAGGAGCAAAGAGAAGAGGTGTAGAGCAAAGATCCAAGGGCAAATCAGAGTTCATTGAGGTATTTCTCGGATTCCTTCTGTTTTATGCTTTAGACCTCCATTAGAACTCTTCTAGGGCTATTTTGATGCATTTTCTAAGCCTTATAGTTGTATGGATGCCTTAATAGGACGAGATATCTCTAGATCTGTTCATTTAGGAGTTGTAGAGCCCGGATCTGTTGCCTTTTTGGAGATGCTTTGCATAAGAACCCTAGATCTAGCCTTTATTATGCTTTTTGAGCCTTATTATCTTCTTGGTCGCTATTGGGCACGTAAAGATAGAATCTTTACGTGCTAATCGAGTTGAGGAAGCCCAGATCTATAAGTTTCAGACGCTGGATTCAAGCAGAATCGAGTTTAGAGTAGCTGCATGGATATGACTCGGCGAGTCGGAAGAACGACTCGGCGAGTCAAGTCGTGAGTCCCGTTTTTCCCTTTTTGAGTGATGTCGAGTGGAAGCCGGTGAGTAGTAGAGTGGACTCAGTGAGTTGGAGGACAGACTCAGTAATGGAGGGACTCGACGAGTTGTTCATACAACTCGGCGAGTCCAAGGCAATCTTCTTAGCTCAAGAACAACCCGTCGAGTTGTTCATATGACTCGGCGAGTCAGATGAAGATTGTCTGAGTTCTTGGATCGAGAGGGTACTCATCGAGTCGATGCCATACTCGGCGAGTAGCCACGAGTAGGGTTGAGAAGTGAGACTAGAGACTTGGCGAGTTGGCGGCCCAACTCGGCGAGTCAGGTCAACTGTGGGTTGACTTTGACCGAGAGAGTTGACTTTGACCAAGGGTAAAAGAGTCATTTTACCCAGTGCAGTGTTTAGCATTTGATTGAGTGTGTTTATGGACTTGTAGCCGGGGAGATACCGGAGCAGCAACAGTTAGCCTCCAGAGCCATTCACACAGCAGCCAGTTCACGAGGTGAGTTTCCTTCCAGTAGGAACGGGTCTAAGGCCACAATGTCGGCCCGTTTAGCTAGCAGTCAGCTCCGGACCTCGATCCGATGTAGTAGTTAGTATGTTTGATGCCTTCGTGGTTCAAACAGGATATATGTGTTTATGCCAGTTGATATGTTTATGCTATGTTCAATCAGCTTCGGACTTCGGTCCGATGTTGGGGACAGAGGTCCAGTCAGCTTCGGACTCCGGTCCGATGTAGGGGACGTAGGTCCCAGTCAGATTCGGACTTCGGTCCTAGGTCCCGGTCAGCTTTGGACTTCGGTCTGATGTCCTAGTCAGCTTCGGACTCGGTTCGATGTAGGGGACGAAGGTCCCAGTCAGCTTCGGACTTCGGTCCGATGTTCCAGTCAGCTTCGGACTTCGGTCCGATGTAGGGGGCAAGGCCCCGGTTAGCCGGACTTCGGTCCGATGCAGTGAGCAAGACCCAGTATGTGCTTTATATGTTATTGTGTGATATGTGGTAGTTTGGGGGAGCTCACTAAGCTTCGTGCTTACAGTTTCAGTTTTGGTTTCAGGTACTTCCGCAAGCAAAGGGAAGAGCTCGGGATGATGGCATCCCACACACCACAGCTTCAGTTTTTATCCTGGGAGTTGATCAACTATCTTAGATATGTTTTGATACAGTTGTGACACAGTTTCTCACTGTATTTTAGTATGGTTTTGAGATTCGCAACGCATGGTTTTATTATGATATACTCAGTTTTATGATTTTTGGTTATATTAAAAATGAAATTTTCGGGTCGTATTTTTGGGTTGTTTCAAGTTGGTATCAGAGCCCTGGTTTGAGGGATTCGGATACACCACCTGGTGCATCTGAACTCAAACTAAGGGAAAGATAAAAAGATTTTCAAAAAGAAAAATGTTTTCGAATGAGATTTTGAAAAGCATTTAGAAAGAAAAGAATTTTTTTTAAAACAAGATAAGGGTGTGGTGCATGCGATCAGCCGAGCTCAAGTAAGTACTCCCAAATTACCAATACAAGTTTTATTATTATGATTAATTGTTCCAGTTTCAGTAGAACAACATGCTAGTATAGGACTAAGGATCTAGGAGGATGCCTTATGTGCTTGTTATATGTGTTACAACTTTATGAGAATTGCATGCTAGTATTGAGTAGACAGCAGTAGGATAGCCTGTTTAGGTTATGCCTGGTAGTGCGAGCTTAGCATTGTATACTAGAGTAGCTTCTCATTATGAGAATAGTTTTGCCTGAGTATGTTTCCCTTATCTGAATGTTGCTTGCTTTGTGCTTTGTGGGACTCTGAGTGGTAGGAGTTAGCCATTAGGTGAATACGTCACATCACATGTGATCAGGGTTGAATAATCTCAGAGTGCTGGATTTGGCCTTATTGCGCAGCTCTTGTCTGAGTCCAACCGTTGTAGGGAGGAGTCTTTTACTCGAAGGATTATCCGAGCCTCATTGCATGTGATGGTATTCAGGTGGTGGCTAATTAGCATTACAAGGAGGCCTTCGGCAGCTGAGGACTGGTTTGAGTGGAGTCAGCGATTTCCCTAGGGCAAGCCTAGGATGAGAGTAGCAGAGATCAGTAGTAGTAGAAGTGACTTGGTGGAGTCAAGGCAGTTCTTGAGGAAAGTACAGATAGATGTGGAAGGTAGTATAGGCCCGTACTACTGAAAGCAGAGGATCCGTACTCGAATCAAGAAGGCCGAGACAAGACCAGGAAGCTAGTGGTAGTATCAATGATCCCTTGAGATATTTCAGTTTTCTGATGTTGATATGATGTGTTTCAGAATGGTGGTTTTGCGTCCGAGGACAGCAGCCGGTAGTGGAGGTGTCGGGGAGGGATCAGGATCAGGCTCGGGGGACGAGCGCATGGATGAGCAGACAAGAGAGTTTCTTTCTTCAAAGATTACTCGTATTATTTTAGAGCAGACTCCTGTGATCTTCGGTTCGATCAAGGAGGGTATCCTAGAGCTGATGGATGAGAGATTGGGCACCTTCCGTGTCGAGGTGGCGGCCATGATGGGGTCGCGTACACTTACATTCAGGGAGTTCAGGGCATGTGGAGCTCCAGACTATCATGGGGCACGGGACCCCATAGCGAGTACTAGATGGTTGGCGGATGTGGCCAACGCATTCCGCACTAGCAGGTGTCCCGAGGGGGACAAGGTCAGATTGGCGTCCTGTCTTCTGAAGGACAGGGCACGGGATTGGTGGGAGGAGGTCGGACATACCATTGGAGATGATGCATCATTGGATGCCATGACCTGGGCTGATTTCTCTACCAGGTTCAGGGCGGAGTTTGCACCAGTTATTGAGGTGCAGCAGTTAGCCAGAGAGTTTCAGGACCTCACCCAGACTACAGAGACTGTGGCGGAGATCACCGCCAAGTTCAGGGAGAGGGCTCTTCTTGTTCCTCAGTATGCAGCCGATGAGGAGATGAAGAAGGCCCGATATCATGAGATGTTGCGAAGTGATATTCGCTAGTTTGTGAGCCGGTCCAGCTGTAAAACGTTGGACGACATGATTGCCAGGGTTCGAGAGAGGGAGATTGATCTCGAGATGGAGAAGAAGAGGAAACCGGAGGCGGTTTCGGGTTCAGGAGGTTCGGGCAAAAAGCCCAAGGTTTCAGATCACAGGTCCAGGTTTCAGCCGAGCCACAGTCGATGTGGCAGGTGTGGGAAGATGCACGATGGGGTGTGCAAGGCAGGGAGTTCCGGCTGCTTCAAGTGCGGTCGGATTGAGCATTTGAGCAGGGATTGTACGACTCCTGCTACTGCTGTTGCAGCATCAGATATGATTTGCTTTCAGTGCAATCAGAGGGGACATAAAAAGTCCCAGTGTCCGAGTTTAGCTGCAGTAGGGAAGGTGGCTGCACCTGCCCCTGCTACTTTGAGGATTACAGATGGCCGGCAGGGCCGAGCCGAGGCGCCAGTGGCGAAGAGTAGGGCATTTCAGATGACAGCAGAGGAGGCGCGAGCGACTCCTGATGTGGTGACGGGTATGTATCTTCCCTTCATCTCTTTATTTTATTGATTGATTATTGCTTATGATTGTATGTTTTATATAGGGCCGTTCTCTGTGAACGGCATTTCTGCTATGGTATTATTCGATTCGGGGGCTACCCGATCATTCGTATCGCTTGCGCTTAGCAAGAGATTTAACAGAGCTCCAGGGGAGCTGGAATGTCCACTAGAGGTTGAGATAGCAGATGACAGGACCGTGAGGGTCGGCAGAGTGCATAGAGGGTGTTCTCTTCAGTTGTTTGACGAGCAGTTTTCGGTGGACCTGGTTCCTATTCCCCTACGAGGGAATAAGGTTATTGTGGGCATGGATTGGCTAAGCCCCAATGGGGCGGTGATTGATTGTGAGCTTCAACTAGTGAGGGTTCGCACTCCCAGTGGGGGAGAGTTAGTGATTTAGGGCGAGAGGCCACAGCGCGGACCGACCTTTTGTTCCGCCGCAAGGGCGAGGCGCTATTTTCAGCAGGGTTGCGCTGGTTATGTAGCTTATGTCTTGGATGCCCGGGAGAAGGGCAAGACGACAGTTGATGATGTTCCGATAGTGCGAGACTTTCCGGATGTATTTCCCGAGGATTTACCGGGAATACCTCTTGAGAGGCAGGTTGAGTTTGGGATCGACCTGATTCCTGGTGCGGCTCCGATAGCCAAGGCACCACATCGCCTAGCTCCCCCTGAGATGCAGGAGTTGTCTACGCAGCTGCAGGAGCTGCTAGACAAGGGTTTCATTTGGCCGAGCAGTTCGCCTTGGGGAGCGCCGATCCTGTTTGTGAGGAAGAAGGATGGGTCGCATCGTATGTGTATAGATTACCGGGAGTTGAATAAGGTAACGGTGAAGAACCGTTACCCACTTCCGAGGATAGATGATTTGTTTGATCAGCTTCAGGGAGCGTCTTGGTTCTCCAAGATCGATCTACGCTCCGGGTATCATCAGATGCGGGTTAGGGATGAGGATGTTCAGAAGACTGCTTTCAGGACCAGGTATGGTCATTATGAGTTTGTGGTGATGCCATTTGGGCTCACCAATGCTCCAACCGCGTTCATGGACCTCATGAATCGCGTGTGCAGGCCGATGCTGGATCGGTCAGTGATAGTATTCATAGATGATATCTTGGTGTATTCCAAGACGCAGGAGCGGCACGAGGAGCACCTGAGGGAGGTGCTGGAAGTTTTGAGGAGGGAGAGGCTTTTCGCAAAGTTCTCCAAGTGCGAGTTCTGGTTGCGCGAGGTGCAGTTCCTTGGTCACCTCGTCGACCAGAAGGGTATTTTGGTGGATCCGGCCAAGATAGAGGCCGTGATGCAGTGGGAGGTCCCGAAGTCTCCAGCTGAGATTCGGAGCTTCCTAGGGTTGGCAGGGTATTACCAGAGGTTCATTCAGGATTTCTCCAAGATAGCAGTGCCGCTCACCCGACTGACCAAGAAGTCGGTGGTATTTCGTTGGGGGCCTGAGCAGCAGGCAGCGTTCGAGACCCTCAGGAAGAGATTGTGCGAGGCTCCGATCCTTACCTTGCCAGAGGGAGTAGAGGACTTCGTAGTCTACTGTGATGCCTCAATCACAGGTATGTGAGGAGTGTTGATGCAGCGAGGCCATGTGATAGCTTACGCCTCGAGGCAGTTGAAGCCTCACGAGGCAAATTATCCTACCCATGATTTAGAGTTGGGGGCGATTGTGTTTGCCCTCAAGATTTGGAGGCACTATCTTTATGGGGTCCGTTGTACTATCTACACGGATCACAAGAGTTTGAGGTACCTTATGGATCAGCCGAGTCTGAACATGAGGCAGAGGAGGTGGTAGGATGTGCTGAAGGATTATGATTGTGAGATCCTTTACCATCCAGGGAAGGCCAACGTGGTGGCCGACGCCCTGAGCCGCAAAGTGTCGACAACCCCTATCAGAGATTTGTGTTTGAGGATGACAGTGATTACTCCGTTGTTGGAACGGATCAGGGAGGCTCGGGTTGAGGGCCTCAAGGAGGAGAGGCAAAAGTGTGAGAGGATAGTGGGCCGAGTAGCTTCGTTTGATTATGATAGTCGGGGATTGCTTAAACTTCATGGGAGAGTGTGGGTACCGTACTAGGGTGGGGTACGACAGGTGTCGATGGATGAGGCTCATAAGTCTCGATTTTCTATCCACCCAGGGGCGATGAAGATGTATAGAGATCTTCGACCCGATTATTGGTGGCCCTGCATGAAGCGGGATGTCGCTTGGTATGTTGAGAGGTGCCTGACCTGCAGGCAGGTCAAGGCGGAGCACCAGAGGCCTCACGGCAAGATGCAGCCGTTAGACATTCCCGTGTGAAAATGGGAGGACATCACCATGGATTTTGTCACCAAGCTTCCCAGGACCGCACGAGGAGTGGATTCGATATGGGTAGTAGTGGATCGGTTGACGAAGAGTGCTCATTTTATCCCGATCCAGGAGAGTATATCAGCAGAAAAGTTAGCCGATATATATGTGCGTCAGATCGTGGCATGTCATGGAGTGCCGGTATCGGTAGTGTCAGACCGAGATGTCCGTTTTACATCCAGATTCTGGAAGCGGTTTCACGACGAGATGGGTACTCGTCTTCATTTCAGCACCGCTTTCCACCCTCAGACAGACGGGCAGAGCGAGAGGACGATTCAGACTCTCGAGGACATGCTCAGAGCGTGTGTTCTAGACTTCGGTGGCAGTTGGGATACGTATCTTCCGTTAGCGGAATTTTCGTATAACAACAGTTATCATGCGAGCATTGATCGACCTCCCTTTGAGATGCTTTATGGGAGGAAGTGTAGGACCCCGATTTGTTGGGGCGAGGTCGGTCAGCGAGTCGTTGGGAGCACAGAGGTGGTGCTCAAGACGACCGAGTTGATTCAACAGGTCCGTAGTAGACTGCAGACTGCGCAGAGTCGGCAGAAGAGCTACGCCGACAGGAGGCGTTCAGACTTGGAGTTCCGGGTGGGCGATATGGTCCTCCTGAAGGTCTCACCCTGGAAGGGTGTCATCAGGTTCCAGAATAGGGGCAAGTTGGGCCCCAGGTTCATTGGTCCCTTCAGGGTTTTGGCCCGAGTGGGTCGGGTTGCTTATCGGTTGGATCTTCCTGTAGAGCTTAGCCAGATCCACAACACTTTCCATGTGTCTCAGTTGAGGAAGTGTTTGGTGGATGAGTCAGCAGTTGTTCCCCTAGAAGATATTCAGGTTGATAGCAGCCTAAATTATATTGAGAGGCCGGTCGCGATTCTGGACCGGAAGACAAAGACCTTGAGGAACAAGGCAATTCAGTTGGTGAAGGTGCAGTGGCAGCACCGGAAGGGGTCTGAGTGGACGTGGGAGGCGGAGGAAGAAATGAGAGAGCATTACCCGGAGTTATTTGCAGATTCAGCCGCAGCAGACTTCGAGGACGAAGTCTGAGACAAGTGGGGGAGAATTGTAACGCCCCGTCTCTGGTATGATGCTTTCGTGGCTTTTATTTAGAAGTTTTATTGAGGGACTCGGTGAGTCTATGGCCTGACTCGTCGAGTAGGGTCGAGTTTTCATGCACGTGTTAGTTGGCGACTCGGCGAGTCCATATTCGGGACTCGGCGAGTCTGCCTGCCTGGAAGAAACCCTAAATCCCCGGGTTGCTCACTATTTAAGCAATGCTATGTGCCCCAAACTCGCCTACTTCACCCTCAGAGAGTTGTGAGAAAACCCTAATCCATTCCTTATTGTTTTAAGTGCTTTTGTGTGGATTTTGAAGGCTTGAAGAAGAAGAAGAAGAAAGGAGCAAAGAGAAGAGGTGTAGAGCAAAGATCCAAGGGCAAATCAGAGTTCATTGAGGTATTTCTCGGATTCCTTCTGTTTTATGCTTTAGACCTCCATTAGAACTCTTCTAGGGCTATTTTGATGCATTTTCTAAGCCTTATAGTTGTATGGATGCCTTAATAGGACGAGATATCTCTAGATCTGTTCATTTAGGAGTTGTAGAGCCCGGATCTGTTGCCTTTTTGGAGATGCTTTGCATAAGAACCCTAGATCTAGCCTTTATTATGCTTTTTGAGCCTTATTATCTTCTTGGTCGCTATTGGGCACGTAAAGATAGAATCTTTACGTGCTAATCGAGTTGAGGAAGCCCAGATCTATAAGTTTCAGACGCTGGATTCAAGCAGAATCGAGTTTAGAGTAGCTGCATGGATATGACTCGGCGAGTCGGAAGAACGACTCGGCGAGTCAAGTCGTGAGTCCTGTTTTTCCCTTTTTGAGTGATGTCGAGTGGAAGCCGGTGAGTAGTAGAGTGGACTCAGTGAGTTGGAGGACAGACTCAGTAATGGAGGGACTCGACGAGTTGTTCATACAACTCGGCGAGTCCAAGGCAATCTTCTTAGCTCAAGAACAACCCGTCGAGTTGTTCATATGACTCGGCGAGTCAGATGAAGATTGTCTGAGTTCCTGGATCGAGAGGGTACTCATCGAGTCGATGCCATACTCGGCGAGTAGCCACGAGTAGGGTTGAGAAGTAAGACTAGAGACTTGGCGAGTTGGCGGCCCAACTCGGCGAGTCAGGTCAACTGTGGGTTGACTTTGACCGAGAGAGTTGACTTTGACCAAGGGTAAAAGAGTCATTTTACCCAGTGCAGTGTTTAGCATTTGATTGAGTGTGTTTATGGACTTGTAGCCGGGGAGATACCGGAGCAGCAACAGTTAGCCTCCAGAGCCATTCACACATCAGCCAGTTCACGAGGTGAGTTTCCTTCCAGTAGGAACGGGTCTAAGGCCACAATGCCGGCCCGTTTAGCTAGCAGTCAGCTCCGGACCTCGATCCGATGTAGTAGTTAGTATGTTTGATGCCTTCGTGGTTTAGACAGGATATATGTGTTTATGCCAGTTGATATGTTTATGTTATGTTCAGTCAGCTTCGGACTTCGGTCCGATGTAGGGGACAGAGGTCCAGTCAGCTTCGGACTCCGGTCCGATGTAGAGGACGTAGGTCCCAGTCAGCTCCGGACTTCGGTCTGATGTCTCAGTCAGCTTCGGACTTCGGTCCGATGTCCTAGTCAGCTTCGGACTCAGTTCGATGTAGGGGACGAAGGTCCCAGTCAGCTTCGGACTTCGGTCGGATGTTCCAGTCAGCTTCGGACTTCGGTCCGATGTAGGGGGCAAGGCCCCGGTTAGCCGGACTTCGGTCCGATGCAGTGGGCAAGGCCCAGTATGTGCTTTATATGTTATTGTGTGGTATGTGGTAGTTTGGGGGAGCTCGCTAAGCTTCGTGCTTACAGTTTCAGGTACTTCCGCAAGCAAAGGGAAGAGCTCGGGATGATGGCATCGCACACACCACAGCTTCAGTTTTTATCCTGGGAGTTGATCAGCTATCTTAGATATGTTTTGATACAGTTGTGACACAGTTTTCTCACTGTATTTTAGTATGGTTTTGAGATTCGCAACGCATGGTTTTATTATGATATACTCAGTTTTATGATTTTTGGTTATATTAAAATTGAAATTTTCGGGTCGTATTTTTGGATCGTTTCATGCACTAGAAAGCATATTCATGCTTATGATGCACCATATGTTAATTTTTACTATTTTAATGGTTAGTGTTTATAGTTTGTTATCATTAATTTCTACGACTCATTTTTTATGTCTTATATTGGTTAACTTAATTATCGTGTAATCATAAAATATTAAAATATTAAAATACTGGGTCGGCAAACTGGGAAATGATAAGTTTTGAAATCTAATGAACCTATGTAAGACACTGGTTCCTAATTATACCTTATAAAAATAATATTCTACTTTTACAAAAACCTAAAATAGCATTATACTTTTAGCAATCATATTTTGTGCACATTTTTATTTAAAGACATGACCATTTGTTCTGACTTTTATTCAACACTTTTTCTCATAAAGTTTCATAGACCTAAATATAGTTAAAAAAAAATCATTTTAAGCAATTCACAAATCAAGACGTACTTACAAATCTCATCATGAAATGACTATAGGATTATATATATATATATATATATATATATATATATATATATATATATATATATATATATATATATATATATTGAAATCCAACACGATTTGTATGACATGTTTCTCATTTTTATTTTACTTAGTTTAGTGAAACTATAGTTTGGTATTGTGACAATTTTTCTTTTTTAATTCCATTTAAGTACATATGAATCTTCAATTCTAATTTTGCTTTTTTCTCTTAAGTCATTATCATTGAGATTTATCAGATTACAAGATGGCTATAAAGAATCTTGGACAAAAACTGTCTATTAAACCCAAACATGAAGATCTTGATAAACCTGAAAAAGAATTAAGTTCATAACCGGACTCTAGGAGAGGGAATGTGATTATGTTTATATAATAATAGGTTTTGATTTGGATTACCTCAATGTTTCTTACTGAAATATTTTTTGAGTTTTTTCTGAGTTAATTGCAAGATATAAAAAAAGTATGTTGCTATTTTTTAAGTTAAATGCAAGAAATGGTCAAATTGTGTCACTTTTTTTTTGGGAAAAAGGTTATCCCCATAAATTAGTTGCTTTGCGAAAGTTTGACACAGGTTCTACTACATACACATGTTGATACAAATGTTAGGGGTATCCAAATGAAAGTAATCAACAGTTACTATCTATCTTTATTCATGAATCTGGTTACGTGTATTGTATGCTTCTAGATTTCATATAAAATTAATCCCTTGCTACTTCAAGTAGAATGCCATAACAAATTTTTGACTTTGTCGTTTTGTGGAACTTATTGGTTTTTAGAAGCAACCACAAGTTTTTAACTTTTATGATTTTGTTGAACTTAATATTTTTTTCATATATTGTGATGTTTATATGGAACTTATTGGAAATATGGTATAGTATTTATAACAACATACTACTTGAAGTGATCTACAAAAACATAACAATTTACTTATTTATCTATAATTGCAGAGTACTATCATTTTTCTAACATAAAATGCCAACATATTTATAATTTTTTAAACCAAAGCAAAGTACTTATATCAGTTTGTTATAATCTATATAACCTACTTCATATTACATGCAAAATTTTAGTTATGTATACTCTTTTAATTTGTTTACATTCAATCAATAGATTCTAAACACACATCGAAACAAATGCTAAACATAATTGTGTATATATATTATAGATAGCTTAACGGAAAATCATATTTTTCTATATGTTGTGTGTTTAAAATATGATATTTTTCAAAAAAAGAACTATTTATTGTTGCCGCTTATATAACTATATGTCTCGTTGCTTAATAAATATAACATTTTTTGATGTGTTATATGTAATTTTCGATGACATATTTTCTCAAATAACTATTTGCCAAAAAAATACATTTTTTCTAAAAAACTAATTTCTAAAAGGAAACATGTTAAATATGACACTATGTTTTAACATTACACAATTATAAAAATCAACTTAGTCTCCACACTTATAAAAATCTAACTAAAGTCAAGAAACTTCTCTAAGTAATTTGGTTTTACGATGTTTGGTTTTTGAATTATATTTTTAGAAAGAAATTACTGATTTGAAAGAAAATGACTTGTCAAACAAAAAACAAATATAGACCAATCATTTAATTGAAATTTCTCTAATTATATAAAAATTAATCAATTAATCAGTTTCTAAAAATAACTTCTAAAAAAATTATACGAGTTAGGTCAATGTTATGAACTATCATTGTTGGGTTTTATATCAATTACAACTTTATAATTCCATTTTTTTTTCATACAACAAAATTATGTTGTACTTTCTTTCGTTTAATTCCGAAAAAAACTAAAATGAGTAAACCCTTAAAATAGCATATGTAAAAAATTTATTAAAAATAACCATAAAATAACATCTATTAATTTAAATGAGAATATATGAAATATGTTAAAAAAAAATTCATTTATTACAATACGTCTTTTAAAACCCTTCTTGTTTAATTAAGGCGGGAGGAATTCAATAATTTACCATTTAAATAATTTTTTTTGAAATGCGATAATAACACCTGGGCTGGGGTTACCGGAAGTTATTCCTTTCCTAAACTCTTTAAAACCCTAACTTGTGGCCGTTTCGATCTTCTCCTCCCTGCAAACCCTACCAAATATCTTCGACGCCACCGGTGACGGTGGCCCAGAAAATTTTCTAACACCTCCGTAAACACTACGAACTCCAGAAATGGCGTCAAACAAGGCTACTTCTGACGTCGCTGATGGACCAGTCCTCGCTCATATCAACAAGCGTATCCGTAACCTAAGAAAAAAACTCAAACGAATCGCGCATCTCGAAGACTCCATCGCTCAAGGAAAATCTATTATCAAGAACAAGGATCAGGAAAAACTCCTCAAATCAAAGCCAATGATCATCGCCGCGGTTGACGAACTAGAAAAGTCCCGTCAGCCTCTATCCGTGGCTGTCGATGAAGAAATCACTCTCGCGCTCCAACGTCATCACAATGATAACGTTGAAAACTGTAACAAATCACAAACCCTAGATGGAGATGAAGAGCAACATGCGGCTTTACCTGTTGATGATCTGCTGAGTTTGATTTACTTCGGAAGTATGTTTGATGCGAAACAAGTTGATGTGGATTCGAGGTCGGAGGAAAGAGGCTGGTGTTTGTTACATGATTATATTCTACGTTCTGAACTTTGTTGCGGTCTCGAACTGGAAGAGCGGCATTTGGAAGCGATCGCAAGGCTGAGCTCTCTAATGATTTCCAGACCCGTGGATTCTAGTCATACTTCGCATCAAGATGCGTTGCAGAGATGCATTGAGCACGCCAATAATTGGATTTGCAAGTCTGAGAAGAAGATTGATCCGAATAGCGAGTTTACTTGTATGATACCATAGTCGATATTCAACTTAATTCAATTTATTTGTATGCTGACATGAACTGAGGATAAAATGTTTGTTTTAATTACAGATGCTGATGTGAGAGAGATGGTGACAAAGATTATGGGTTTAGGTTACTTCAAAAATACTCCATTTGGACCTCATAAATATCAACTAGTGCCGGATCATTTGATGTATTCAGGACATCGAGAAAAGGTATAATTGTTATTTTCCTATTTATTTTGAGTACCAAAACAAATGTTTTCAAGGGGTAAGAATAAATGTTTACAATCCTAATATGCATAAAGACGAACCAATTATGTTCTATTCTCAACTAGATCTTGAATGTTCACAGATGTGATTATGACTTGAATATTGCAGGTTATTTAATTCTTAATGCTATTTTTTTAAATATAATTTTACTACTGCATGCATATGTTTGATGGCCTAAATTTGCATATTTCTTCTTGGTATCATGGGTTGAAAGTAACGTACATTTCATATATTGGTAAAAAGGATAAGGTATGTTGTTATATGACACAACTTGACGAGATAATTTAACCCAGATTGAGACTAGTTAAAAAGCATGTTCAAATCCAAATGTATTCATTCTTCCTCGAACATGCTGTAATGTCTTGATATAATTTTTATAATATCTTGTGATTCTGAGAGCATATTTTTTGAATAAAGTTGAGATTTATTAATAACATGAATTGCTTTGTTTGGCAGAAAGAAAATACAATCGGGTATTATAATTCTGATTTCGAGGATGATGGTTATTCTTCGTGGGACTGTCTATCAGGGCTTGGCAGTGACTGATGCACACCCTGGAGGGAGAGGGACCCACACCCCCTTTTACTTAGTTTAACCCAAGTTTGTTTCTTTGTTTCAAAGTTTATTGGAGTACGTAAGTTTACATTTAATTTAGGGAATTTGAGTACCTTAGCATCATTGGTTTCATCGGCCTTAATACGACACATCATTCACAACCATAAAAAAAGTGGATCAGAAATTAATGTAGAATTCCAAGAACTGATCGACGATTTTGTGTAATGACTGAATCAAAAGAAAGGATTACAAAAGGTTCTTGGCTTCCGGAATTACTATCATCAGCCACCTGTAAGATTGGCTATTTTTAACATCTATAGTGTTAAGTTGATTAATGCACGTCACGTACAAATCTCTTTCCCTTGATTTCTCTAATGTGATATCTTGAGAAGTCCATTTATCCGGTGCCAAAATAAGAGTTTTGAGTCTTTTTGACCTTTTTTAAAAGAAACTTATTATTTACAATAAATGCATCGTACTACATTTTAATTATATAGAAAATTGCCGCTAATAAGGTCAAGATCCGAACCAATTCAAAATCAAACACTACTTAAATAATCGTCTTCATTATCTTGTATGTTTAAGCTTTCAGAACTTTTTAAACTAGGGATGAGCAAAGGAACCGACCCGGCTGGAACCGGCCAGAAGAACCGGACCCGGCCTGGAAACCGAAGTTAGCTGAAATTAAGAACCGAACCGGACTGCGGGTTCTTGTCGTGTCTTCAATGTTGGAACCGGTCCTCGAAAAATAGCAATATACGTTCCGGTTTTTACCGGTTCTATCGGTTCCCGATTCCAAAAATCCACAAGAATATCATCCCGGTCCCGGCCCGATTGGTTCTGTCTGGTTCTGGTTCCCCGGTTCAAATGCTCATCCCTATTTTAAACCCTAAAAAAGTTCCTTCTATAAAATTATTTCTAACACAACAATGGTGAAATATAGTGTTTTGGTGTTTATACATCCACCCCTCCCCCCTGCAAAAAGCGAAAAGCAAAAAAAAAAAAAAAAAAAAAAAGAAAAAAAACATTAAGGTTGTTTATTTAAAATATTTAAGATGGGCTCATAATTTCTATTTCTATAGAATCTATTATAAAAAAATAGATGGGGTCAAGTGACCCACCTTTAACATACACAGAGGAGACAAAAATTGATCCAACCCATCCTATCAACCTAATATTAGTATGTTGGATTGAAATTTTCAACTCATTTAAGTTAAATGAGTCAATCTGGCTAACTCATTTAATTAATGGATTAGGTTGAGTAAAAATTATCAATCCGTTTTCAACCAACCAACTCATTCAACTTTAATATATATTGAGTTTAATAATTATTTAAATGTTATAATGTGCTGATCTAAGTATGAGTTTATAAATTATAATGTTGTGTCATTATTTGTGTTTTAAAAAAAATTCAATCACATTTCCTGTTTTTTTTTTTCTTGGTGGCGATAACACTAGTCATTCTTCAAATCACTTCAAAATTAAATATTTTTAATGTTAGTTGAACATTTATTTGTGTTTGTGAATTAGAATTGTGTTTTTGTCATACTTTGAAATTTTATTTAAGTTTGAAACTAATTTAAATGATGTAATATTTAGTTAATTTATTTACTTTTTTTTTAATTTTAAATGGGTTAACTCAGGTTTAACCTGTTTATTTAATAGGTTGGGTTGAAAAATATATAAACAGATCAACCCAATGACAACCCATTTATATAAAATGTTGGGTTAGTTTGGAAATATCAATCCATTTAAATAAACATGTTGGACTGGGTTGGAATTTTTAAGATGTCATTTGACATTCTTAAATTCCCAAAAATACAAATTTTAATCATCACTTACGGTCCAAATTTCAAAATTTTAGAAAATTAGTTTACCATGAAACACCGGTAACAATAATGGATTTTAAGAAAAGTTACCATTGATGTGGTATTTTGGATACTTTTCATCGTAAGTCGTCTTTCTATAAATACCGGATGAATGGAACCTCTTAGACTGTGGGGTGTGGTGGTTGTTTTGCCATCGGTATTCCAACATGGCATGTATTGCAAACGGCAAACACCGCCTCTAATTGGTTTTTTCCCCTGTGTGTGGCAGTATGCCAACGACATACTATTTCTGTTCAAAAGATCGACCGTTGCTCCCCCATTTTCTAGTCGTTGCTGTTTTGGCCATCGGAAATTAATATGTATTTTTAACATTTACCATTATATATATAGGGAAATCGCCATTAAAGTCTATTATTTTACCCTAATTTACATATAAGTCCCAAACTAAAATTTATTTATGAAAAAACATGAATTACCGGGAAACGTGACGATTTTGCCGTTTTTTCCATGTTTACCGATTTCACTGTTGACATAGTCACATTAAAGTCTCATTATTTAGTCTAATTTACGAATAAGTCTCAAACTAAATTTGTTTACGGAAAAACTTGAATTATCGGTAAAAGTTATGATTTGACTATTTTCTCCATATAACAAACATTTTATAGGTTTCATTGTTAATCGGGACGCTTAGTCATTAAATGAGCTAATGAGATGGATATGTTGTGGTGTGACACCCGTTCCAGGTTTACTTCCTTTAAGATTGTATTATGTTAAACCCTAGAAAATATGGAATTTGGTGGTGACCACGACATGTCGAGGCAACACCACTTACAAATCCTAATGGATGATTCATGTATATGACTCGATCTAAATCTCCACAGAGGAATGCCTTGCTCACATCCATTTTCCATAGATTCCACTTCTTGCTTGATGCCAAAGCCAATATAACTCGCATAGTGGTTAGCTTACCTACTTGACTAAAGTTATCTTCATAATCCAGCCCATATTCCTATGAGAAACCCCATGCTACTAGTCTTGCTTTGAGTTATTCTATCGATCAATCAATCCTTCGTTTGACTTTATACATCCACTTACATGAAATAGTATTCATGTTTCTAGGTCCTAGGGTTAGTTCCCAAGTTTGTTTTTCATGAGTGTATCGTATTCTTGATTCAGATTTGAGATCCATCTTTCCATGACACATGCTTGCTCATATGTTGCAGGCTCAACAATATCATCTTCAACAATTGTTTCATTTACATACTTTGGATTAGGCCTTTTTAAACAAGTGAACCTTCGCAATCTTTCTGATGTTTGTTCATTTGCACTTATGGGATGAAAGATTCCATTTTTCCATGGTTGTTGCTTGTTGTTGATGGATCGTATTCTACAATCACTGTCAGAATATCAACTCTTGTTAAATTAACATTAGATTAATCAAGTTCTCCCTAGAGTAAATCGGTATCCGAAAGATTTTCATTGTTGGTTGGCCACCATGATGATCGTTCATCAAAAAACAACATTTCGAGACATATAACTTCTTCCAGTTCCTGGTTTACAGTAGTGCCATCCCTTTATTTCCTTATCATACCCTATGAAGATGCAACATATCACTTTCTTTTCCATTTTGTTACGTAGGTGGTTAGGAATAAACACATAACACACACATCCAAACATACAGAAGTAACTTACATTAAGCTTAATGTTCCACAATCTTTCATTAGGTGACACATATTGTAATCCTTGCTAAGGAATCTGGTTGATGACATACACAAGAATTTGCATGGCTTTGACCCAAAATCGTCTGGTATGTTTTTATCATCCGTCATTCTTCAACATACTTCAACCAGGTGTCCATTTTTCCTTTCAAAAACGCTTCTTTGTTGGGTGGTATTCGAAGAAGTTAATTATCACTTGAGTTTATGCTCCTTCAAGTAATCACTAAAATCGGATGCAAGGTATTCACTACCATTATTTGATCGTAAAAACGTAATGCTATGCTTCAAGTCTCTTTCTGCCTTACCCTTAAAATCCTTGAACTACTAGAACACCTCCAACTTTTCTTTCACAAAGTACCTAACGATATCTAGAGTAATCATCGATTAATGTGAACATGTACTTCAGACCTTTGTTGGATGGTTGTTTTACTGGTGCAAAGATATCTGAATGTATGTGTCCCACGACGATGTTTTTCTTGAAAACTAGACTTCTTAAAAAGTTACTGATGAGCTTTTCCATATAGACACTAGCCATATATAATTTCTTTGTTCACTTCTAACTATGGTAGTCCAATAACCAACTTCTTCTTCATCATCATGTCTAGTTTGTCGTAACTCATGTGATTCGTTCGTATATGCCAAGGTCTGATGTTTGATTTTTCTTGGTATTTTCTACATAGGCTGTTCTAGCTAACATAACATAAATACATTAGAATCTATGCCCTTTTAACACATGTGGAGTTTCAAACTTTTTGTACATCGTAACATCATTAGGTCCAAAAACAACATACTGCCCTACGGAGGTGAATTGTGCAACATATAAAATATTCTTTTTCATTCTCAGTACGTGATACACTGCAGGTAACTTTAGTTCCTTCTTTTTGTCTTCAAGTAAGAAAACCACGTCGCCAATATAAGCTATAGCAAGGTTGGAGTTATCAGCAATGACAACCACTCTACTTCCTTTGTATTTGATCTGGTTTTGTAATCTTTTCTTTTCACCTATCATGTGATTAAAACATCTTGAGTCAATGATCCACTCATTCATCTTATTTTTATGGCCTTCAGTAGTTATTGTATATGCCGTGACTTCATCTACTTAGGTTGTTAGGGCCTCTGCATCCAAGGCATCTTCTTCTTGGATAGTTGTTGCATTTCCTTCTTAACTTGATCTTACACAATAGTTTCTGAATATATGTCTTTCCGCCACAATTATAGCACTTGCATGAAGAACAATTATTGTGATAGCGACCCTTATGATTATCTCTTTTATCAGGATCATGATTATTTGTTTCAAAGTCGGACCCTTTGTTCTTATCTTCATTGGATTTTACTTGTGTCACCCTTATACTTGTTTCGGCCTCTATCAACATAAAGGGCTTCTTATGTGGTTTTCTCAACACCTCCCACTAACTGTTTGGCTAGGTTTTCTTGAGTAGTCAACATATTTTCAAACTCCAATAAGGCTTGTTGAGTTTACCACCTTTGGATCGTTTCCAAAAAACTCCTGAATTCGATCTATAAGTTGTGGATGATGATTCGTTTCATCCAATATTTGCCGATTGGAGCCTAAGGATCAATTTCTCCAATTTCTCCGCATATAGCTTTCACCTTATGAAAATATTGAGAAATAGATAAGTCCTTTTGTGACACAGATATAATATCATTCTCAAGCATTTGGAGTTTTGTGTCGTTCTTCTTAGAAATCAAAGTAAAAAAAGTTTGCTAGGCTTCATTAGGTATTACATCGTCCTTTATGTACTCTAGTACTTCTTCTTCTATATCTGTCTTCAATAGAAATAAAGCTTTGTCTGCCTTGATCTTCCGCTTACATAGAACGTTGTTGTTGTCTTCAGCCTTAGGTTGTATCATCTCTGATCCTTTCACAACTTCCCATAGATCTTGATATCGCATGTAGAACGATATGGAAATAGCCCAGGTATTGTAATTGTGATGGTTAAGTTTATTCACACCACTGACCACCTATAGTTTCACCATGAACCCAGATGCTATCATACCATTGATAATTTTATTAGGTAACAACAATATGCACAATGCAGAAAAACACTTAACAAGTAAGAAGGGCACATGTAACCTAAAAGGATCTATGTCTTCACATCAAGGCAACATACTTTGAATAAAAATAACTTAATATGCTTCCTAGTAATTTTGAAAATCAGAAACTAAAGATATATACCTAAAACTTGTTATAGCAAACAACTTACTTCAATCCTTCCTTTGAAGAGCTTGGAAAGCTATCATTAAAATGATGATGCCTCTAATGACTCATACCCAAACCCTATAACTAGAAGACACTTGAGGAGAGAGGAGGAGAAGTATAATTTTCGTTCATAAGCTTTTAAGAAATACTATTCATGAAAATTGATGCCCATTGGGTCCTATTTTTAGTTTAGGTAACTTAGGGATAAAACAAGATTTGAATAATTAAGATTTAATCCCAATTCAAATCCTTTCATTATCAGCATCCAGGAGGCTTCTAGAACCCTAGCTGGGCTCCAAAATGTCCACCTTAGGATGGTTCTAGAATTGTCGTTTTTGTTCAACTATTGAACAATTACAATTCACCCCTTTCACCTTTAATTAATTCCAAATAATCCCAAATTAATTCCAGATTAATTCTGATTAATAATTAATTAATTCTAATTGATTTCTCATTAATTTATTAATCAAATTTATTAACAAATCAATAGCTTTAACAATTGATCTCATATTAATTTATTAATCACGTAATAAATTAACAAATCAACTATCTATTTCCAATTAATATATTAATCATATAATATATTAACAAATCATTTACTCATAATTTGCAATTAATTTATTAATAATATAATAAACTAATAAATCATTCCCTCTCTATAAATGTCATTCTAATCAGGTTCTTGTTATGAGGGCAACCCAAAAAGGACTTTGCTTCTAATTACAAGAATATACCAATTTAGTGACATGCTTAGACACCTTAATCTAAAAGTCTCCCACGATAAGTCTATAACTATAATTGCAAGTATAGACCTTGAAATAAATAGCAAAGAGTGCTTTCCAAAACCACTACCGAACTCTGATTCAAATCAAACGTTCGCCCTAAGTTATTGATCAGCCATTCCTTCATTCTACAAGATATCGTATGAACTGAGTCATGGATTAAATGATCAACCTCATGTTCATTTATTTGTTTCCCGATTTCTTGATTTGTGATCAATTTAGACAACAAAGTTGGACATTTCAATTTATTTCGCACCAAGCGTCGGGTTTTCATAGATCAACTCAAATCATCGAAGGGCCCACATATATCGATTTTCCTATTAAGGAAAAGGAACAAATTACTTTGACTATATAGTTATACAATTTTCATGTCAAATCCCACATGGAATAACCCTTTAAACATCCAGTTACGAGATGCGTTTGAGAAAACCAATGCACAACTGATTTGTAAACTCGGGACTATATGTCTTTGTTTTAAGAATAGAAAATATTATCGTCTTAGAATTACTTGTGATTAAAATCCACGAAGTAATCTCTAAGTGTGGGTTTATCTACTTAAATCCTTATTTCCAAGTACTCATGAACATTGTAGCAATCTGTATACAATGTCCAATCCTTATGGACAATTTACAACTCGATTCATGACAGTCTTAAATCACTACTTACTTCCAAAAGTATGAGCGACTGTGGAATTTTGAATTATATTTAAATTACTCGGTGAAGTAAAACATGCAAAGTGAAACACAATAATAAATTAATTGAGTATGGTACCATACCTAATGATTAAAAAAATCACTATTATTAAATCACCATAACAATTATGAATTTATTCATTGTATAGAATGTTTCTAGTATCAATTAACCACTTTAATTAGATAACATCATTCATGTCATGTTATGATGATGCATAATATGCCACTCGGTGGTCCTTTCAATACGTGATAAACATATCGCCTGAAAGCTTTCCTAATTCCTTTCCATTCATCACAATTCAAAATATGAAAAGGGATGTCGTAATCATATTGCGAATTTGAGAATGCAATTAACACAACCAATATTCATACTGATCTTTATCAAATCCTAAAAATCTACTAGCAAAAGTGTTTCCTCATAACCATTTTCATGAATAAGAGTGAAACCCTTTCCACTGGTGGGATGTCAAGTCCACCAAGCAAATTACACACTTTGTTTGCAAATATAGCGTAATATAATGGTAAAAAGGGGTATCGATCCTCGGGGAAATGGTTGTATTCAATCACCAATGCAATCCGAAAGAACTAGTGTAAATAAACTAACTAACTACAATTAAACTAAAAGGGGGGGGGGGGTGTTATGATTGCTTGAAAACTAAAGGACTTGAATAACTAGAAAATCTTGCAATTAAGCAAGATGATGAGATGCCCAAATATTGGAGAGAACTGGTAAACCAAGGAAATTTAACACAATGAACATTGGTGTGTTTATCGTTAGGATTTAATATGAAGCTTATCATTCATCCCAAGTTGGTTATAGAAATCATGAAGCATGATATGCCAAGATTTCTCATAGGTAGTATGGAGGTTGGGGAAGCCCACAACACACCTTCTTAATCAAAATCAAAGATTCAATTGAAGCAATTGAACCCAAGAAGTTGATTAGCCTTAAGAATGAAGAAATCCCCAATTCCTAGAGGATGTCAATGCTTACACATCCATAAAGGAGTTATGATTCATAAGCTAGAGATGATTTTTATCATCATAAAGCCCTTGCTCTAAGTAAAATTCAATGATTCAATGCCAAACCAAAGAAAAAAACTAACAATTGCTTATTAAAGTACCAAACTCGTGATCAAAGCATTAAACAAACATAGGAAATATGAACTAGAATCATAGACATAAGACAAATGATAAATAAGCATAAATCATTCCAAAACCCACAAACATTCAAAGGTTTTAGCCAAGGTCTACCAAAATAGAGAGTTTAGCCACTCATGGCAATAGAACAACAATCACAAAAGTCTAATTGCATAAAGAAACTACCAATAACTTGGGAAGATGAAAAGAAAATGAGTCTTGAGCTTCAAATTGCCTTCTTCTGGTCTCCAATGGTGTAAAATCGAAGTGATGACTGATAGATCTGATCCCCCAAGGTAATGGCAAGCCAAATGATCAAAATGCCTAAAACTGGGCAGTTACGCGGGTACCCGCGCGACGAAATTCCACCCTCACAAGTGTTGCTGGAATGCTATTGGCTCATTTTTCCTCCACTAACCATCCCACTACCAAAGATTCCCTTGGTCCCCTCCATATCCCACATGATTCAAATTAACCAATCATCTTTTAGCTTCAAATATGGATGCTCCAAGCCCAAATTAACAATCCATGATCCATCTTCACAAGCCTACTTCATCCAAGTCTTTAGCCTTTTAAGCCCAAATTTCCTTTAATGGATCCACAAAGCCCAATAATGCCTCGGAAGCCCACAAAGCCCATTTCCAACCTAAACCGCAACCGCAATGAGCTCCAAAACCCTGCAAAATTTCTCATGTAAAATAAAAACTCTCCGATACAATCCATGATAAAGAAAATAAATAAAATACAATGCAATACTAATTAAAAAGAGCTAAAAATCTAAAATAAACTAATAAAAATAAGGAAAAAGAAAGATACCATAGAGCTCGAGATGGGCTAAACTAAAAAGAAAAAAGAAAGATACCATAGAACTTGGTCAACATCAGTCAAGATGGTAAGAATTAGTCTTTCATGGACCCTACGCATCTTCAAAATGTTTCCCGCTTTAGAGCCATAAACCACATACTTAACCACTTGATGGGCGAATAGATCACAGCTGGATGTGGTCGCGGTGTGCAAGACAAAGGAAACAGAGATGCGCCCAGTGGGGGCACTTTAAATCACCAATGCATACCATAATGCATGAAGCAAAGGCGTCTCTTCACACACAATGATTCCAACATTTTTCAGGCTAAAGTGTTTAATATGAAATAGGGTTTTGCAGCACAGCCTCCGGGCAAACATCCAATTTCAGAGGCTTCTCCCTTGTACTATCCTTTACACTCTACCGTCTCATCGTCATGGCCTTTTCTCACCCAAAATAAAAAATAAAGCAAAATAAATATACTTAACCTAAGCCTAACAACTTAAATCTTCAATCTTGAACTTCTGTTATTTGGTCTTCAACCTTCTTTGCTGCTTGATCTTTTGCCTCTTTTTTATTTTTATTTTTTATTTTTTTAACTAGAGGTTTTGAACTTGGATTCTTGTTCTTCTTTTGTGTTGCTCTTTTTTCTTCATTTTTCTTCTTTGTTTCTTTTTGTTTTTCTTTAATCTTCTTCATTGTTTCTTTTTTTGTCTTCACTTTTCCAATTTCTTCATTTTTTGTGTTTTCTTTTTAGAAGGTTTATGGAATTTCCCCATGCGACATAGCATGAAGGCTAACATGAACACATAATGGTCATTGACAATGTGCCATGATCAACTAAAAAGGGTGGGATATGACTCAAAATTGGGTGTTACCGAAAAAACTTGGTCCCAAAAGATGTGAATTGGGGGACCCACTTCAAAGTTCATCAAGCACCTCAATGTAAGGTGTGATAAACAAGATCTATCTAACAATCTGCTCTAGACCCCTAGAAAATCTGATGACCTATCTTAAAAAGGTGGTGAGAATCTAACTAAGTAAGGCTCGGACGAGACTCGGGAGTAATAAGAGGTACTCTCCCAAAACCAAGATGTGAGTCTTTAGTGTCTTCAAAATATCATATCGGGCTAATATTTGCTCGCATACATCGGTTTGGCCAACCACATCCCTCCGCACCTAGACCCAATCAAGCTACCTGCATCTGACCCCCACACAAGCGGTCTCAAAGTGGTTTGTGAGACTGAAAGCATGTCCCATTTAACCAATACAAGGAATTTCATATCAAGACCCAAGACCACTCTATGATTCAATACTTATGACTCGACGCCATGGTACCTGTAGGGATGAGAAGTCAAGAGAGAACAAAAATGAATGAACTTAAACTAGATTGCATCTAAAAAGTATGAAATTTAGAAAAGAAAGAAACAAAATATGCAATTTTTTGATTTTTTTTTATAAATGCCCTAAATGAATTACTCTAAATGCAACTATATACAACCTAAATGCAATAAAAAAAATAAAATAAAAGATAAGAATACCTCACCCCAAGCTTAAAATTAAGCATTGTCCTCAATGCTTAGGATGAGAGTAAGGAAGGATCGTACCAGGATCAAGGTGGAGGAGGCCCGCGAGGATGGTACGGAAGCAACACATGGGTCATACAATGATGTGTGGGTGGAGTTCTTGGTTGCTTAAATACACATGCATGAAAGCTTGGTCGCGCAAAGGAAGCATACATATGAAATAGCTCGAAATTTTCTTATGAAGTGACATATTTGCGCAGGTACTCTCGCAAACTTTGCGCGGGTGGGGGGGCAGCCGCGCGCATACATCAGAATGCATCCCATGTGGGGGTAATTTGAGCTCGAATTTTGCGTGGGTAGGGTTGGGTCGCGCAACGTTTGCGCGGGCACCCGCGCAAGTTGCAAATTTTGACATTTTTTTGCAATTTTTCGCTCGACAAGCTCCGGTTTTCTTCCATACTTTACCAAGATCATTGCTAAACCTCAAGATGCTTATTTTAGACCAACTTCAAGCCTAGAAACATCAAAACTTCAAAAAGAGATTATTTATTTACATTGCATTTATTTAACGTCTTTGCCAAGACATAGCCATACTTCCGTCAGCCTTCGTAAATCGTAGTTTCCAATGTTACGTTGTCGAATTCTCCTGTGTCAAAGCCTTCATAAAATGGTTTCAAATGGTGCCCATTCACTTTGAAGATTTGGTTCATTTCCAAACTCTTGATTTCCACCACACCATGATCAAACATTTTATAACAATGAAAGGTCCGTGCCATCAAGATCGCAATTTTCCCAGGAATATCTTTAAGCGTGAATGATAAAGAAGAACTTCTTGACCTGGAATAAAGTGTTTTTTGGTTATGTTCTTGTCATGCAATGCCTTTTTCTTCTCTTTGCACCTTTTGAACCTTTTAATTATCTTCTTTTTGACCACTTGCATCATTGAAGGATTCAATCTTCTTTGGGCCTCTCTCTTAGGCTTGCAATAATCTTCCATAAGAATCTTGTGTGTGCATACATTAGGGCTTATTCCGTTTATTGGCTCAATCACATCAACCCAGTACAATGGAGAAATGTTGCTAGGGTACCTCATTGCTTCAAAGATGTTGAATTGAATGATCTCTCCATCAAACTGATGGGTTTTAGCAATAAGAACATCCTATGTGCTCATACAAACCCTAATGCTTGGATCTAGGTTTCTCTATTGTACATGCAATTCATCCAAGACTTTAAACCCTAGATCTATTAATATAACATATAAATTAGGGTTTAGATCATACCTTGATTGTTATGTAGCAATAAAAATCTCAAATCCTCCTTGTATTGACCTTAGAAAGCTTAGAGTCACAAATGTCACTCCTCTAATGGTTCACAAACACCAAGAGCAAGAGGATGAAGAGGAGAAGAGAAGGAGGCTGCCCAAAACGTGTGGAAACCCTAGAAGAAGTCTTTTCCACGTTTTTGGGGCATAAGGGTTCTTTAAATAGTGAGGCTATTAGGGTTATCTAACAAGGAAACCCTAATTTGGATGCTTAAGCCCTAAGCAACCCATGGGCTCCATCCTTAAAGGCCTAAGGACGATTTCTAATGGGTTTCCCCATAGAATTCGTCCACCCCTATAATATGTTGTCCATTAGCTCAATATTCAACTATCATACAATTGACAGTTCTAGTCCCTTAAGTTCAATTAATCTCTTTTAGTCACAAAACTAATTACTAATTAATTCTTGAATAATATTAATTTAACAATATGATTTCTCCTTTAATATATTATTCCCATAATATATTAATAAATCATATTTAATCCTTTCTCTCCATTATTCATCCTTTCAAGTTGCTTTGATGAAGGCAACCCAAAAGGACCATGCACCATCGGGTCAAGTACATACCAAAATAGTTATGGACTTAGACACTAATCCAACAGTCTCCCACTTGGATAAGTCTAATAACTATTCTGCGTATGACTTCAGATCCTGATCTGCAATCGTAGCTTTGCAAAGCCGCTATCAACTCTGATCTTATCAGATACACGTGTCCTTAAGATAAGGGATCATATATTCCTCCATTCTAGATATTGTATAGACTGAGACATGGATCTAAATCATTCTCTCTGTCTATATGCTGTTTCCCGAATTTAGATTTATGACGATTGACAACAGACTACAATTTGAACACATCAAATTAGTCCCGACTTGGCCAAGCACTTAGGTGCCATCACTAAATCATTGAGGGGCCCACAAATATCACTTTTATCCTACATTGGATAAAAGGAATGGATAAACTTTGACTCAATGTTCGCTTGCACTCACTCACCAAATCACACACAACAATATGTTTTATAACACTAAGTTACTGGTGCGTTTACATATTATCAATGTGCAACCGACTCGCAAGATACAACTCACACATCTCGGTTTCAAGAATATAAGATATTATCGTCTCACCAATCACTCGTGATACAATCCATGAAGTGATCCAAGTGAGCATGGGTTTAATCCAATGCTCAAATCATATTCATAAGCACTCATAAACGTTGCAACAAACATTTGCTTATGTCTAATTCTCTTTAGACAATCCACACACCTATTCACGACAGTCTTCATTCATATCTACTTCCAACATATGAACGACTGTGGCCCAATTGAATAATTTGACTGTTCTCAATCAATTAAATTATTCAGGAAGTCAAAACATGCGAAGTGAAACACATGCGAAGTGAAACACATGAATAATACTAATCCCATATGGCCTCAAACCTTTGAGTATAAATAAAACACCTTTTATTTATCACCATATCGATTACTCATTATTTGTCGTTTCGGGTAATCAACTTCTTACTTGAATTATTACAACACTTGTCCCATGCTCTTAGCATGCACACAATGTTTACCAATGGTTCTTACTTTGTGAAATAGATCAAATGAACACATTTCCAATCATACTCATTTCACAACTCCTAATCCTTTTTTCATAAGTGAAAGAATATCAAATTCTTGCCACTTATAGAATATGTTAGATTCTAACATTTTATGCAATGATCCTTTCGTAATGTCATAGCACAAAAGTCACAATGACCATTGCCAATGAAATTACAAATTCCTCTATCGGAGATTGTTACAATTCCTTAGATGTGATGTCTCTCATTCAAGGTACATTCCTTTGAACATCCTTTTGCATAAAATTTCTAATCTAGACACAGACTTTTAATATCCAACTCCCAATATGGAAACATTTCCATGTTTTTCCATATGACAACTCATTCTTGATAGAATCTTTTCTATTTATAATAATTTCGATATGATCCATCCAATATCATGCTTCCAACTACTCACAAGCGACCAATCCTCGGCGAACTTTGGATTGTCCTTTGATAGTTGTCTAATTATCTTAGTCAAAACCGATTCTTGTCCTTTTCCCTCTAAATGCACTAGACATTTGGAAAATTTTAGAATCGTCAAATATTATAGCATTTGCCATCGATCCTATACCCGAAGCGTATGCGACACGATGCATAATGTCTTACATAAAGATTCGATACTTTATCAATCTTCTGCCATAATATTTTATGTGCTACTTTCTCTCAATTCGAAATATGAAGAGGAATGTCGTAATCATAATCGAATTTTTAAGAATGCACTATGTTTCATTGACTTAATTTATTAACATTCCATAACCTAAGCCTTTAGATTTGAAATGAAGCATAATATTCTCTCCCTGAATTATAGCAAAACAACTATTCAACCCTTACAACTTTGCAAAGTATGACTCTTGTTTTCTATAATTAATACTGCTAACTTGCAATACTTGCCTTAATAATCATGCAATCATAACCTTTATGCTCCCACTATCACGATGATTATTACAAACATAACACTTATGCTCCCACTAGCTATGACATGTATTCAGAAACAGCTTAACTTTCAGAAAGACAGTGCCTATTGAATTTCTTTATGTTCATATTTCTAATACCCAATGCTTTGATAATCTTTTATCAAGGCTTCTTAAACTTATACACCTTTGCCTTAGATAGTTTATATGTGTGTCTTAAACAATTCAGACTAATTGCCAAATCTCACAATTCGAATCATGGAAAGGGATACCGTAACCATAATCGAATTCGAGAATACAATTTTCACAATCACTATCTTCTTAAAATCTTCCTTAGTGAAAGCCTTTCCTCACAGTGATTTTCATGAAGGAGGGAATCTTATGACACTTATATTTTAATGGTGTATGTGTTCCTATCCATGTGAATTTATCAAAACCAAAGTTTACGACAAATTCAAACTCATATGGACCGAACTTTCTCTATCTTGATTTCTTGCCTTGTGTTAACACGGCTGCCCACCATGTCTTCCAAGTAGTGAAGCAGCTCACCCTTTCCTATCAATATACTTTCAATTGATCAAGGTCCTTACCTTTTATGCATTCAAATGAGAACTCATAGGGCTCACATGCATAATTAACTCAATTGGAACGACATAGAAACAAGATAGTGTCAACACAATAGGTTGTGAACCTCAACTCGTGTGCCAGTGATGATCAATAAGGTTTATTTTGATTTGTTCTTGAAACCTTTCAAGACCATTAAGACTCCCACTGACTCCTTGACATATAAGATTCTCTTGTCAATAAACATTTCTTGACAAACAAATATTCAAAAGTTAGTGTAGCCTTTATCAAGACAAAACATTTCATAAAATTGGTCCTATTTGGTCTTTGTCTTATCCAAGACATCACAACTTTCCAATTTCAAATGTGCAAGAATAAGAAAACCTTTTTCCATATTCTACATTTGATGAATGTTATAAACCTTCTTAAGACTTGTCACTCAATATTACAATCTTAACTCTAAGACTTGCTTTGGAATGAAGTATGATTGACTTCTTGATTTAACCATTACTTCAATTCTTGATTCCTCTCCTTAGACATGCAATTGTACTAAGATTTACTTAGATGATCAATTGAGATATGGTTCTTAATCATTAAGACATATCATAAAGCATAAAAGGTACTCTCCCTTCTTCTTAGAATAAAGAAACTTTTATCTTTCTGCCTACTTGATTCTTTTATTCGTTCTGCTATTGATTTAAACCTTTTCAATCAATTCAGAATTACACTTAATCTTATAAGTATAATCATATTTACTAATCCTTTAGTAAATCATGACGAATATCTTTGTTACCATTGTGGTGGACTTGATCAACACACAACTTTGTGTACTTGATCTCCTAGTCCTTCACTTGACACTTTGTCAACGAATTAGTCTAATTTCCAAATATGAAATTTCTCATTCATCATGTAACCAAGTTGCATGATTCCAAGTTTCTGTCCACTTGAAACTTGGACGATGAAAAACTTTCCCTATTTGGTAAATTCTTGACATTTCCACTATTAACACAATTAAGAATCACATCCATTTGTTGTAGAAATATGTAAGCATCAATTTTTCATAACGATTTCTTTGCAAGGAACTAAATAAATAAATAAATACGTCAAAAAAAGGTTATTTTATTCATAAAAGCAGCGGAAAACATTTGTCCTTACAATGCAAAATCAACTGAAAAACTATGTAGAAAAATTCCTAACAACTCTATCATAACTTTCTAAGCTCAAAATCTAATCTTCAAATCCACGCGATCGAGATCCATTTCTTCGTGATTAGATTTATCTTGCTTTTCCATTAAGCTTCCTCTCTTTTCACTTATCCTGTAAAACATTCAAATGCAATCTTATCACATCATGTATTAAGAATCAACGAATAGGAACTTAATGGAGTTAGACAGTGGATTTTACCTGAAGCACAGCCATACTCTTTGACTCTCCCATCTTCTGGACTCTTCAGGCTCTTAGGGCAGACTTGTATCCAACGCCCTTTCTCTTGGCAGCAAACGCAGGTCGGTTCTCCTAGAACGTCCTCGGAAGCATGGTTGGTTGACTTTCCCAACAAATATGCTCCATTGCTTTTCCAAATCATTTCTGATTCAGTAGCAATGAGCATGTAAGTTAGGTCAATGAGGTTATCGTCATGATCCATCATATAATACTTTCTTTTGAACTCATTATATGATTCAGGAAGTGACTGCAGAACCCAGTTCACAGCCAACTTATCCGGGAATGACGCACCCAACAGTATCAACCTATCGATGTGTGATTTCATTCCTAGAATGTGGGCACACACGGGTTTACCATCTTCATGTTTCATTTCCAATAGGGCTTTAGTGACATTGAACCTTTCAATTCTTCGATCTTGTGGGTTAGGGAGAATAATTGGAGGAGGAGGAGGAGGAAGTGAAGCATGATCTCTTGTTCCTCGATCGAATCGTGGAATATCATCTTCGTGTGGAATGCTTGTTCCACGGGATTTGGGAAGACCATAGTTGTCAAACTTTGACATCTACAAAACGGGAGGAAAAATACATTCAAATTAGTTGATTGATTGAGTCCTTAATAAATCACCCAAATGAGATATTAAGGCTAGGACCCAACACAATACGCTACAACCTAGAAAAGGGATGCCGTAATCTAGTTGCAGAATATTTGAAGGTAAGTGAATGACGATTCACTAATTTCCACCATGAAAAATGAAAAAGAAATTTAAGTTTTAAATCTATGAAAACTCCTAGATCCTTTGAGATTCATTGAACATTTCAACGACATGTTTAAATCTCGATATGCCCCTCTAGTTTGTGACTGGGATGTTGAGGATCACAAAGTGGGTGTGAATAACCATGCAAACTTACATGGTGCCCCCACATGTTACAGTCACCTATTCGATGTGCCGGTTAACCACACACGCTCCACCGAACTATGAAAAACATTGAGTCGCCCTTTGCTACCTTTGCTTAGAACCATTTAGTGTGCCGGTTAACCACACACGCTCCACTAACGTCTTCGCAAGGGCACAAAGTGTAATTTCATGGAATTGCATCAATTCACTTTTGCCTAAAGTAACTAAGATTGAGAATTTTATGAAAACATTTAGTTACTTTTATACTTCGTTATACTTATAATGGATGGTTTCTGTCCTATCCTACCCGTTCGGCTAACGACCCTCCACTGGTCAAGAGTGCGGTGGGTAAGAGTGGATACCCGTTCAATCGCCATTTTATAGGCAATTTCCTTAAACACCCCTTATAGACCAGCTTCGTGAATGAGGCCTACTAACGGTAAGACTGACTTTTACTTATACATATATATAATGTTAGACTTTTAATGATATATATATATATATATATATATATATATATATATATATAGTATAGGGAGTATTTTACACTTTTAAAATACTAGGTGGTCTAATTTAATAATTATACTTTTAATTCAATTAAATTGTAAACCAAAATTTAAAGGATTTATTAAACCTCTTTTAATTATACACCTTAATTAATTAATAAAACCATAAGGGTGTGATTTGAACTTTTCAAAACAATACTAGTGTTTTAGAATTTAACATTTCTAAATTAAACTTTTAATCAACTTTTAAATTCCAAAACTTGAGGGCAAGTTTTGAAACATTTCAAAACATTAGGGGTTAGAATTTAAATATTTCAAAATCAAACTTTTCAATCAAAATTTAAATTTTAAAACTTGAGGGCAAGTTTTGAAACCTTTTTCAAAACATTAGGGTTTCAACTATTTAAATTTCAAAACAAAACTTTTGAGTTCTAATTTAAACTATAAAACCTAAAGGGATTAATTTGAAACTTTTCTAAACTTTGTCAAGAATATTCTAGATCACATAATTCAAATAAAGCAATTAACTATAATTGGTGGTTATCTAATTAGATCTAGTTCAAATTCTTGCAAGATAATGATCAAATAATTTCCATAACTTAACATTTATCAAATAAGGTAATAATTAATTATCTAATTAGATGACCAAAATCTTTTATTTTGACAAGGATAATCATAAGGAATCAATAAAATTCGAATTTTATTAATTTTAAACAATTATGGCAATTATCCTAAGTCAAAATAGGCAAAAATCCTGAAACAGCCTCCTTCTGACGCTCGAACTCGCTGAGTTGGAGCTACTCGCCGAGTCCACATTGGAACTTGCCGAGTTCATCAGACAGGGGGCCAAAAAATTGATTTTTGAAGCTTGAACAAATAACCAAGGCATCAATACAATAGAAACCAATCAACGCTCTGATACCACTGATGGGTTTTAGCAATAAGAACATCCTATGTGCTCATACAAACCCTAATGCTGGGATCTAGGTTTCTCTATTGTACATGCAATTCATCTGAGACTTTAAACCCTAGATCTATTAATATAACATATAAATTAGGGTTTAGATCATACCTTGATTGTTATGTAGCAATAACAATCTCAAATCCTCCTTGTATTGACCTTAGAAAGCTTACAGTCACAAATGTCACTCCTCTAATGGTTCACAAACACCAAGAGCAAGAGGATGAAGAGGAGAAGAGAAGGAGGTTGCCCAAAATATATTAATAAATCATATTTAATCCTTTCTCTTCATTATTCATCCTATCAAGTTGCTTTGATGAAGGCAACTCAAAAGGACCATGCACCATCGGGTCAAGTACATACCAAAATAGTTATGGACTTAGACACTAATCCAATACAAACTCCATAGTATTTTTTCCTTTATGGACATCAATGATCGTGTGAGCGGTATTCATGAAAGGTCTTCCAAGGAGGATCGTAGATTGTTAGATAAGCATGTGAAAAAATGTAAGTCATAATTTTCCAATGAACAAGTCTCTCATATATTGTACAATTCAACTTATACAATACCATGCATTTGTCTAGTTGGCGATGAGATTTCTTTTTCACCTGGTCAATTATGACAATACCATAAGTGATACCATAGGAATCAAATCCATAATTAATATTGCTTATATTAGAAACATAACGAACACTTTCATTAAATGTCACTGCAAGGAAATAAGATAAGGCAACTGTGTAAACCAAAATTCCGCTTTTATTGAAATAAATGAAAAATTGGAACTTGTCCTTACAATGCATGAAATGAAAAACTATATTTCTAAACATCTCAAAAGAGTAATAAAAATCTATTAAATTATCCTAACTCCCTATTAATAGCTCCAAATTCTTACCATCGAACAGTACAACAAGAGTTCATCTCCCACGATCAGATTTAGCTCACTTGGACTAAGCTTCCTTCTTTCTTTTAGATCCTGCAATACCATCAAAATGTGATCATCAAATCATGTATTAAGAGCCTATGAATAGTAATTATTGATTTAAATAATGGATGTACCTGAAGTAGAGTCATACGAATTGACCTTACCATCTTCAAGATCTTTTAGGTAGTTTGGGCAGCTTTGCTTCCGATGTACCTTTAATTAGCAGTAGAAACAAATGGAATCATTGGGGTCAACATGTGGAATGATCTAAGATTGAGCCTTTCTGCTTACCATACGATCAAACAGTTTGAACTTGGTTGATCCCTTTCGATTGGGAATAGAAATCTTTTATTGATCGACAATGTCACCATTGTCAATGTCCATGGAAACCTTGGGATTAGACCCTATAATCATTTTTGCTTTAGTTGTGTTCTTAAGCATTTCTGCTTCAACAACCATCAACATATAGGTCATATCAATTAGGGTTACATCGAGATTCCTCATATGAAATTTCTTAACGAACTGACCATATAGGAAGAGAAAGAAGAACCAAAAAATGGATTGATCCTTTGGGAATATGACACCCATACTTTCCAACTTGTCAATGTACAAATTCATTTTCAGAACACACAATTACCATCTTCATGTTTAAATGCCAATAGGGCTTGAGTAGTTTCATATCTTTCAACTCCAGGAAAACGTGACGTTAGGAGAGTCACATGAGGAGGAAGAGGAGGAGGAGGAGGAAGAGTTGAAGAGAGACGATGTCCAGTTCCTATTGGGTTTTGAGTACTATAACACTCCTATGGTGCACATACAACCCTAAATCTTTGGATCTAAGTTTTCTCTAGTTATACATGAAATTTTCCATTTTCTAAAGCATGAAACCTAACTAGCATGCAACATTGATATATAAATCATAAAAACTAGTTAGATGATTACCTCTTGTAGTAGCTTGTAGAACTTAACCTTATGAGAGCTTAGAACCTCAAGTGTGATGCCTCAAATGGTTCACAAAACACCAAGAGCAAATGGAGGATCATGAGAGAGAGGTTATGGAGCCACCAAAATCGTCTACCGTCTTCATAAAATACTAGTGTTCCGATTTTGGAGCTAAGGGGTTACATATATAGTATAGGATTCCAAGAGTCACTTGTAACCCTAATCCACTCACATAGGATATTGATCCAATATATCATTTTCATGGACTCCATATAAACTTAGTACATTACTAATCAATCATGGATCATTAGCCCAGACTATATGTATCATTGATTTACATAATCAGCCCCTGTTAATTTAATTAGTCTCTTTTGATCAAAAAATTAATTCCAAATTAATTCTTGATCAACACTAATTAAATAATATGATTTCTCAATTAATATATTATTCTTATAATATATTAATACATCACAAATAATCACTTTCTCAAATATCCTTCCTATCAAATTGCTCCGGTGAATGCAATTCAAAATGGATCATGCTACTATCTGGTTAAGTACATATCAATTATAGTTATGAGCTTAGACACCTAATCCAATAGTTTCTCACTTGGATAAGTCTAATAACTATAACTACATGTACGACTTAAAAAACCGACTAGCAATCGTAGCTCTCAAAAGGCGTTGTTGAACTCTGACGCGTCCATTAGATAAGGGATCAAATATTCCTCCATTATACAAGATATCGTATGAACTAAGACATGGATGACAATTATTCTCTCTGTTCATGCGTTGTGTCCTGATTTCTGATTTATGACCTATGACTAATTGAACAAATCAAATTACTCTAGGCTTGGACAAGCACTTAGGGTATCATCACTAAATCATCGAGGGTCCCACAAATATCGCTTTTATCCCTCATTGGGTAAAAGGAATAAATAAACGTTGACTCATATGCTTGCTCTATTACTCATCAAATCATACATAACAATATGTTTAATAATACCAAGTTACTGGTGTGTTTACATATCATCAATGTGCAACCGACTTGTAAACTACAACTCACATGTCTTGGTTTCAAGAATATAAGATATTATCGTCTCACAATCACTCGTGATAAAATCCGTGAAGTGATTCACGTGAGCGTGGGTTTAACCCAATACTCAAATCTTATTATAGGAGTACTCATGAACATTGCAGCAAACTTGTGCTATGTCTAAACACTTAGGCAATCTACAGTTGGATCCATGACAGTCTTACATCATTACTTACTTCCAAAGTATGATTGACTGTAGATGTTTGATAAAACCTAGTTATCTAGGAAGTAAAACTTGCAAAGTGAAACACAAGAATAATCAAATCCAATATGGTTTCAAAGCTTTTGAATATAAATCAAACAGTTATTTAATCACCATATTGATTACACATTATTCATTGTATAATGTTTCAATTAATCAACTTAATACTTGAATTAAAACAATAATCATCCCATGCTCCAATCATGCACACTATGTTTATCTATGATCCTTACTTTGTGAAATAGATCAATTGTAAACATTTCCAATGATACTCATTTCACAATTCCAAATCCTTATCAAAATTCTTGCCACTGTTAGAATGCGTTAGATTCTAAACTGTCATGCAATGATCCTTTTGTATTGTCAATGCACCAAAGTCACAGAGACTTGGACAATGATATTACAAAGTACTCTACTGGAGATTGTTACAAGACAATTCCACAGATACGAAGTCTTTCATTCGAAATACATTCCTTTGAACATCCTTCTTGCATCAAAGTTTCTAACTTACACAGATTCTTAATATTTAACTCCCATTATGGAAAATTTTCCATATTTGCCATATGACAATGAATCCTATCTATTCATAATAATGTCAATATGGTCCATCCATTACTATACTTCCAACGGTCCATAAGTAACCAATATTTGGCGAATCTTAGATTGTTCTAAGTAATTGTTTAACTTTAGTCATATCTGGTTCTTTTCCCATTTCCATCTTAATGTCCTAGGCATTTGGAAAATACAGAACACATAAATATTATAGCATATGCAATCGATTCTATACCCGTAACTTATGGGACACAATTGATAATGTCTTACATAAAGACATGATTCTTTACCAGTCTCTCGCTATAATATTTCCATATATAGAATTTCCTTGTGTTGAATCATTTCAACATAACATTCATATATTTCATTGACTAAATTTGATTACAATCTCAATCTAAGCTTTTATATTTGAAATGAAGTATGAGTTCCTCTCCCTTAATTATAGCAAAACAACTTTTCAAACTCTACAACTTTGCGAATTGAAACTTTTGTTTTCTATAATTTACATTCCTAACTCGCAACACTTAGCGTAATAATTGTGCTCCCACTAGCATAATAATTACATTCTTATTATCATAACACTTATGCTCCCACTAGCTTTGACATGTACCTAGAAATAAGCTGGACTTATAGAAATCAATACTTGTTGACTTTTTTACCAAAGTTCAGATTTCTGATACAAGATGCTTCGATAAGACTTTATCTAGGCTTCTCAAACTCATACACCTTTCCTTAGATAGCTCACACGTATGTCTAAACAATTTTAATACTTACATAAATAAGTCTCAAATGTTTAGACCTTTTTTTGTTTCTCACAATTCAAACTATGAAGAGGGATGTCGTATTCATAATCGAATTTGAGAATGCAATTAAAACAACTGCTATCTATTTAAAATCTACTTAGTGAAAGCGTTTCCTCACCATCATTTTCATGAATTGGAGAGAAACCTTAGTCACTTAGATTTTATGGTGTATGTGTTCTTATCCATGTGAATTTGTCATAACCATGTACTGAACTTGTTTAATCTTTATATCTTGCCATTTGGTAGCACGAGGGTCCTACAATTACTTCCAGGTTGTTGAGCAGCTCACCCTTACAGATCAATGTACTTTCCATTGATCAAGGTGCTTTACCTTATGCATTCAAATGAGAAGTCATAGAACTCACATGCATAGTCAAACTAACTGGAATAGGCATAGAAACAAGAATATGTCAAAACGATAGGTTACAAACCTCAAGTCATGTGCTAGTGATTAACAATATATTTACTATTGATTAGGTCTTGAACCTTTTCAAGATATTTAAGACTCCCACTGACCTCTTGACATATAAGATTCTTTGTCAAGAACATTCCTTGACACCCAAATATTGAAGAGTTAGTGTGAGACCTTATCAAGACAACACTTCATGTAATTGGTCTTAGCTGGTCTTTGTTTTATCCAAAACATCATAACTACCAATTTCAAATGTTCAAGAATAAGAAACATTTCTATTCCACATTTCATAAGGCATTATAAACCTACTTAAGATATGTCACTCAATGTAAAATCTTGGAACGAAGTATGATTCATCTATTTGATTTAACGATTTCAACAATTCCCGATTCCTCTTCTTATCCATACATGTGCACTAAGGTGTCCTTAGAGGATCAATTGTGACATGGTTCCATAAACAATAGGATGATCATAAAACATGACACTAAAGTACTCTCCTTTCCTTTTAGATTGGAGAAACCTTTATCTTTCTGCCTAATTTGATTCTTCTTATGTCCTATTTGTTTATCTCTTATTGCCACTTAATGGGAGGCAAGTCTGAATCTGTATGCTTAAGAGTGTTTGTTTACATATTATTTTAGCATCTTAATCTGAAAAATATCACTTATTCGGTCAGACTTCTCATCACATCTGAAAGAGAAAAAAAAGACACCTTCCCTTTTTGCCCTAACCCAGTTCCTTCCTTGGTTCTCTTTTTACATCCAATGAACACCAGTCTCCACCCCTCCCTCTCTTCTTCCTGCATCTCCGACGTCTCAGAAGCACCAGTTCCCACCGCCCACAGTCGGCCACCGTCGATTGAGTAGGGGAGATAATCAACTCATGCAGACCATCGTCTCCACCTTCTATTCTTGGTAATCATTTTCAGAAATTGGTGTTCTTTTTTCGATTTTCTTTTTGAAATAGCCACCCTCTAGCCTCCATCTACTCTAATCGGAATTGCGGGTCAAAAATAGGACAAGAACATGGATACTCTTCTTCTCCTTCTTGCCCCTGTACTGCATTTTTAATCAAAGAGACGGATCAACAAGGATTTATGTGATGGAGATGATGGATGTAATTAATGATGGCAATTTTTGTATATCGGGGGTTTAGTAGAGGAAATCAACCAAAATCCATACTTTCTTTGCTTTAATTTGATGGCAGCTGGATGAATAAGGTTGGGGAATAGAACTTGTGTTATAACATCAACATCTTTTAATAGGTATTTGTGGTAGTTTACAAGTTCCATTAATTGCATATTGATATCAACAATCTTGGAGCAAATGGATATTGACAATCAAATTGGTAAACCCATGATCAATGGGTCAACATTGGATTCCAAGATCATACTTTGGAGCTGACTTTGATCTTTTTTCTTCTTTTTGTTACTTATATTATTGTCAAATCATGAATTTTTTTAAACTTTTGGAAGTTACTTGATAGAATTAAATAACAAGATGAAACTAATAGGAATGGTTTGATTTGGATTTGTGTTTACTTTTGAATTTAACAAAAAATTATACATAAGGGTAAAATGGGCATTTTTACAATTCAGAGGTTCCAACCAAACAACATGTTAAAATTCAGATCTTAAAAATTCAGACCCTCTTAGAAATTCAGACCTCTTAAAAATTCAGATCCTGCTAAACACACGCTTATTCGTTCTGTTATAATTTGAATCTTTTCAAAGTATCAGAATTATACTTAATCTTGTAAGCATAATCATATTTACTGAGCTTTTAGTAAATCATGACAAATAAACTCTATCGTCGTTTGTGGTGGATCTGACCAATTCACATCAATGTGTACTAGATCCTTCTATCTTTCACTTGACATGCATACTTATGTAAACAAGGAATTAGTCCCAATTTTCCTGAGTACCAAGATTTTCATACATCACATGATTCAAATCATATGATTCCACATTACTGTCCAATTGAAACTTGGGCGATGAGAATCTTTCATTACTTATAAAATTACGACACTACCACAATTGATATAGCTAAGAATCAAACCATTATCAACATTACTATTAATAGAAACATATAAACAACAATTTTCACAAATGCCATTGCAAGGAAACTTATAATAAGATAAAATCAAAATCTCTTTATTTATTAAAAGGTGCGGAAAAAATCGTCCTTACAATGCAATTACAAATGAAAACTATGTTGCTATCTATTCCTAAGTAATCTATCATAACTCTTAAGTAACAGCTCAAAAATCTGATCGTCGAACCATGTGATCGAAATCCATCTCTTCGCGATCAGACTCAGCTTACTCTTCCTTTAAGCTTTCTTTCTTTTCTTTGATCATACAAAACATCAAAATGCAATCTTATCACATCATGTATTAATAATATTATAAATAGGAACTTAATAGAGTTAGATAATAGATTTACCTGAAGTAGAGTCATACATTTTGACTTTACCATCCTTGCGATCCTTCAGGTAGATATGGCAGCTTCGCAACCAATGCCCCTTCTCTTGGCAATAGAAACAAACACACTCTCTTGGAATAGTACACGGGACAATCTCAGACTTAGTGCTTGTGCGTTGAAAACATACGAATGGACCAAACCTCATCTGGGAGACAAAAAGTGACATGATGAGTCGCTATCCACATCTGTTTGCTGATGCATGATTATGGGACGGAATCATTTTAAGGGTGAGAGAATTGTAACGCCCGTGTTTCTGGGCTACGCATTAGTATAATGATTTAATAGTGAAGGTCAACCATTGTAACTCATTTTGAAGTAATAAAGAAGAATTATTTGAATATTATGTGAATTATGTGATTTTGTGTGCTTATATACTTATTTATAAAGATATAATAAAAATAAGCATCAAAAATAAAATATTAGATAAACCTGATATATATATATATATATATATATATATATATATATAAAGAAAGATGTAGTGGTCGTGACAAGGATTCTGGAGATATAAAGAACGCCGAAATCCGAGTTATAACGAAAAAGTTATGGCCTATCGAAGTTTCGCGACAAAATCGGCACGACACTATGTGACGTAAAAAGTGAGTTTACGATAAAGTACTTTTTAGCCTTAGCGATCTAAATAAAAGTCATAGCATATGTTAAACCGAGAGCGTGCATAAAAAGAACGCCCAAATCTGACTTCGTATAAGGAAGTTATGATTTTTCCAAGTTTCGGCTTAGCAGTATACAACCCCAATTTCAAATATTAGACCGACCGATTTTTCGCTGGCACAACCTAAACGAAAATCGAAGTTCTTGTTAATAGTAGTTTATCGGTAAAAAGATGGATGAAAATGGACGTCGGATGACGAAGTTATGATTTTTAGCGGATTTTTCCTTTCTCGCATGTTAAAAATATAATTTTAAAAATAAATTCAAAATTAGCTGACGAAATCTAAACGAAAGTTGTAGAGTACAGTCCCACCTACATGTGGATATAAATAACGTCGAAAACAGAGCTCGTATGCAACGTTACGAATTTTAGAAGTCGAAGGTGTAAAATGCGAGGTTGGTGCAAGGACTACTCCTCGCTTATAGTCAGACGCCTTGCGTACCAAAGTACGCCCCGCATACAAAGCCCATACGCCCGAAGATCTCGCATTGCTCGGTCCGGAAGAAGCCACGATGCACCATGCAAAGTTTGACACGTCGACGTATGAACGCGCTGCATACCCTCGTACGTGCAGCGTTCCAAGGAATGCCCAGCGTACCACCGAAGGTACGCGCAACATAGTCAGTAGCCTCCAACTATAAATAAGATGCGAGGTAGCCCTTCTTTCTCACACTATTTCACACTTCTTTCTCTCTCTAGCCTCCCTAAACCCCAAAAGCCTAGGAAACTTCCCTAGCACTAGAAAAAAGCCCCGGAGCCCCCAGAGGCTTTGAGAAAAAAAAGTTTTTTGGTTTGAAACTCTACCCGCGCATAACCCGATTTTCAAACAAACCTTCAGGTTTCGTCAAAGGAAATCAATTTTTTAAAAAGCGAAGCGCTGTTCAAGTTGGAATCACCACCTTATCAAGTGAGTGTATAGTTACTTTCATCATACACATAGATATGAAGTATTTTATATAAATTACGTGCTTTGTGCGCATATTATCTGTTTATCTTGACGTCTATGTTGGGTGAAAGTTTTAAATTTTGTTATTCAGATCTAAATTGTATATGTATTTTATATCTTGATATCTATGTTGGGTGAAAGATTTAAACTATGTTTTTTTGTCAGATCTAAACTTTTTTCTTCAGATATAAACTGTATATGTATTTTTTTTTCAGATCTAAACCTTTTCTCCATATCTGAAATGTATATGTATTTTATATTTACAAATATGTTGGGTAAAACATGGTTATATGAAATAATTGGTGTGTGATGAAATAAAATGATGAGAGACCTTGACGCTGATGATGATCCAATCATCTAGCAGAGTATAGATGATGACCACAGACTTTTCTAGACAGTCCAGTGGAACGCTGGTAGGCTCGCAGCCAGTAGGTGTTTGTGAACGATGTGTTCACCGGTGTACTCCATCCCCCTCATGGCTGCCTTAAGGACATTTATTGCTGAGGAACCCCCTTAGTAGTAGTGTCCAACCCGATGATAATCCTTTGGCTAGGTCCCCTATAATAGATGTTCTAGGGACGTAAAGTGAGAATAAGGAGAATAGGTAATCGGGTTGTTTGGTTTGATGAAATTAATAAATTTATTTATTGTGGGTTGAAAAACCTATGTGCTCATCAGGCTCCCAAGTCTGACCCACTCAGTTTCTTGTATTATAGGTAGTGACACAAGAGCATAGTTGGATTACTGGATGAGGGATTATGGATTATAGGCCAATAGATATAAATAAATATAGTAAAGTCTATGTTGTACTGTTTATGCTTTTGATCTGTATTAACAATGACATCCCGAGGTTTTAATATAATGAAATACATTTCTTCGGAAATGCTTTGATAATTCTTTATCATATTTTCTTATGGGAACAAATTCCGCAACACTTTTCAATAAAAGGTTACTATGATTTTCAAAACAAAGCATAAACAAATTGGTCTTTTCTGGCCGTGAAAATGGGGATGTCACACATGTCAATCGAAAGGGAAGAAGCTAACGACCTAACTGAGTTCATGAGTCCACAATAGAGCAACATGGAAGGAGTAACCTATGAAGGAGTAAGTCAAACAAATGGAACTGAGGATGCCATAGAAGGTGAAATCCAAAAGATGATGAAGATGGCAATGTCCTAGATGTGAAAGAAAAACCAATGTTTAATAAAGACATACCTTGGAAGAAGCGGTTGCCAATTCTAGGTATGAGGTTCACCAACCCTAAACAATCGAAATTCATGCTTTGTATTTATGTTGTAGCCAATGGGTATCAAATGTACTATGAAAAACTGACAGTAAAAGGTTATTAGTTAAGTGTTGTGATGGTGAATGCACATTTGGGCTCGGGCGTCATGAATGAGTGAGGAGCACTCATTCCAAATCAAGTCCCTTATCAATGAGCATAATTGTGCCAAGAACATTAAGTTAGGGTCAGTTGTTAATTATAGATGTATTGGTATTCATTTAACCAGGGAAGTTCTTGAGAATCAAAAATTCAATATTAGGATGCTAAAAGAGGAAGTAAAGACTAAATTTGGCATAGAGGT
The DNA here is from genome assembly GCF_051521515.1 of Lactuca serriola. NCBI lineage: Eukaryota > Viridiplantae > Streptophyta > Magnoliopsida > Asterales > Asteraceae > Lactuca > Lactuca serriola. Next base: position 48,898,269 of record NC_136415.1, read on the forward strand.
TAGTATGGGACAATGTAAGAGAGCTAAGAAACATGCAGTGTCTTTTTTTGAAGGTACCATAGTGGAATATTATGCAAAGTTGTGGTCCTATTGTGAGGAGATAAGAAGGTTTAATCCAGGGTCAATTGTCAAGTTATTTGTGAACACTATGCCGATGGGAAAACTTACATTAGCAAGATGTATATATGTTTTATGCACTAAAACGGGGTTGGAGAAGTGGATGTAGAGGGATTATAAACTTGGATGGGTGTTTTTTTAAAAGGAATGTGTACTGGTTAGTGTTGAAAATAAAGACAATTGGAAATGGTTTCTGTAAAAATCTGCAAAAAAGATCTGCATCTTGAAGGTGAGTATGGCAAGACATTAATATCAAATTAACATAAGTTATGTTTGTGTTCATTATGCCATGTTTTATGTGTTTCATATATGATCTATTTCTAAATGTCCTTATGATGTAAATGCAGGGGATAATTGAAGTTGTGAATGATCTATTCCGAGAGGTAGAACATAGGCAATATGTCAGGCATGTTTTGTCCAACTTCAAGAAGAAATATCTTGGTGCTCAATAAGAGACATTGTTTCGAACATTGTTTCGGAAGGCTTGTAAGGCATCAATTGAACCTCTTTTCAATTCTGCAATGAAAGAGATTCAAATGATTAGCCCTACTGCATATGTGCATCTTATGGGAAGTGATCCAAAGTCATGGTCCAGAGCATTTTTTCAAATAGGAAAGGGGTGTGATGTTGAAAATGGGTTGTCTGAAAGCTTTAACAATGTTTATATTGGATGCTAGGAAGAAGCCAACTATTACTATGCTAGAGGATATTAGATTATATGTGATGCAGAGAATGTGTATTTTGAAATAAAAAGGTAGTGGATGGGGACATTTTGATGTATGTCCAAACATAAGGCTTTCCATAAATGAACTGAAGATCCAACAAAGGTTTATTCTTCTTTGTCATTATTTTTCAACCATAGTAGCTCATTGTAACTATGTTTATTTGTAGGTACTGGCAAGTGATTTCTAGTGGACTGAATACATTTGAAACAAGAAACATAGGAGAGTCATATGTTGTTGATTTGGAAAAGAAAACATGTACTTGTAGGATATGGCAACTGAATAAGTATGGTTGTGTCCATTCAGTGGCAGCCATTTCTTATGTAAACAAAAATGTGGAGGCCTTTGTTGATCCTTAATATCATGCTTGCACATACATGAACACTTACAAATACTCAATAGGAAGTATAAATGGGAGTGCAATGTGGCCCACAACAGACTACATAGCACCATTACCACCACTAAAAAGGAAGATGTCAAGGAGACCTACTTTTAAGAGGAGGAGGTGTAGTACAGAGGTTAGTGGATCTCACTGAGTATCAAAGTCAGGCAAAAGGATTGTATGTGGTCTTCGTAAACAGGCAGGGCGCAACAAGTCAACTTGTACTGCAGTGGCAAGGCCCCCAAAATTTCAGGTTAAAAAGAAAAAGGCTGAAAATGGAGGTGGAAGTGGTTTGAATAAGGGAAAGGGTAACAAAGTGGTGCATATTGATCTATTAAGGTATCGCTTTTCTTATATACCGGGCCATCGAAGACGTGGTAATCCTTGGGGACCAAGGGTTGTACAGTGGACCACACTCATCTGCCACGTAAGCAGTGAGTTGGGATCCACATAACCATTTATTGATGATTTGGCGAGGACACCATTTATCAAGGGTGTAAGGACTTTTTAAAATGGTCAACTTTGAGTTTATTTTGTTAATGTGCAAAAAAAAAATCGATGAGCTTTTAAAACAAACACAAAACATTTGATGGGCTAATATAACATTTTTCCAATTACATAAGCTTTCATTTATAAGAAAAGCTTCTTATGTTATTATATTGTAATTTAAGGGATCGTAGAAAAAAAAGTAGGATAAGGAATTGAACCTAGGTTAGACTATTCACTAAATATCAAATGTCATAATTAACTCATCTACAACTTGTATTTAAAAATATAAATTTCAGTTATATATATATATATATATATATATATATATATATATATATATATATATATATATATATATATATATATATATATATATATATATATAATATATATATAATATATATATATATATATATATGTGTGTGTGTGGGGGGGGGGGGGGGGGGTGGGGGGGGAGGGGGGTTTAAAATTTAGGGCACCAAACCATTCCCCCCCCCCCCTCCCTCCCAATTAGGTTGGACCTAACCACAAGAAGCACAATCTCTTGATTTGTTGAACACTCCACAAACAAGTGTTCTTCGTCATCGTCTTTCACGCTACAGATATGACATGTGATTGATGTGCATCGTCATCGGTTGAAGTCGTCATGCGCCAAAAAAAATTGTCAACCACCACCAAACATATGATCATTGATGCGCCTCGTTATTAGTTGAAGTCGTCATGCAACCAAATAATCTTGTCAATCACCCCTAACCTAAGAGACAACACCATGTAACATCCGGAATTCTCAAGGCCCTAACTCTATCGATCATGGTCTTGATTTAAAAGTCTCGTTAATAATAGTTAAATCATAATAAATTTTAAAAAAATGATCACTCCAAACAAAAAACTTCGCGTATATAATTGCATACACTTTCAAAATACTTGTTCTTTCTTTGTACAAACGCGATAGGAGATACAAAAAGCTAAACAATAAAATTTCTCACCCACTAGATTTATAACAATTGCCAATGTTTTTCTTTATGTTTTCATTGTGTTTTCGTTATGTGCTGCTAGCACAGAAAAACATCGCCACTACAGTCTCCTATCACCCACCCAACATTTGAAAACGTCAACTTAATCTATAGAAATTTAACACATATGATACTTTAATTAATTATAAAAACAAAACTAAACCCGTAAAAAAAATACAGAATTGGTAGAAAAGTTACCTAACTCTTTTTAAGTAATGTAGGAGTGCCTAAAATAAACCCCGATTGAGGTAGCGTTTGGACAATTACGTGTACCAAATAGGATGCACTATTTATGTAGTTTAAACACTCATAACGTTCAATGTACGCTTGACGTTATCCATCCATCTGAACTCCTTGATACTTGATATTCAATGGTGTAATATCCCTCTTGGTTAACGTCATTCATTAACTACAACAAGGCCCATTAAAGCTTTGTGTTGAACCAATCACCACTAACGGAATTCACACCACAATTCAATATCGTCTCCGCAAACGCATGGTGGAATGCAAGAGCCTTATACTACAAGTAACATCCCCCGAGCAGGACTTTGAAAAAAATGTTATTTTTATGGCGTACTTTTGAGATGGTGATTAGTAGTTGCTTTATACGGATAATGCACTCCATGGTCGAATGGTAGCCAACATATTGGTAGCGTCCAGTGACAAATGTGTTTGGTTGGTGAATTTTATTGATAGTGGTTTGATAAAACTTACTTGTTGATGATTATAGACGAGGGTATTAAGAAGATGTTTAAGGTTTTCGGCGATGGTGGAATCTATGAAACTCTAGTAATTACAGTTCATGTTCACAATATTTGTGAAAAAATCGGAAGGGGTGAAACAAGTAACCAAAGAAACGAATAAGTGGAGACGGAATAGATGACTTTTTACGGAAGGCATTTAGGGGCGGTGACGGATCCAACTGGAAAGTTAACTGTGGTCCAATATGATTAATATAATAAAAAAGTTTTAAAAAATTAAATATTACAAAATAGAATAACATTAAAAACATAGAATATAAAAAATATGTTAGGCAATGAATAAAAATATGTTGTTGTTTAAGGTTAAAAATAAAATTACGTGTTGTTTTCGACTATGGTTACATTTTATTTTAAAAACTAGAAATATATAAATAAAATTACATTTTATAATATGAACTTAATGACATTATAATTAATTTATAATACATGCAAATATATTATTAAATGTATTATAAAACAAATAATTATCAAATATTATAACAAAAATAATATGATGGCCTTTTGATGAATAATTATTTTAGAAAATTACATTTATATAGTAACATATAATATTAAAGCCATTTGTAAAATAAAAATAAACATAACTATTACTATAAAGGGGATAATATAAATTAAATAGACAACTTTAATTTCGTTATTTCAAGTTTGTATGATTTCAAATGATAAAAGCAATTTCTTTTATAAACATTCAATAAAGTTATTAATGATTTGTTATAAATATGATTTATTTATCAATAGGCTTAGGCTTATGTGTAATCAAATGAGATATTTTGGAATAAAAATATTCATTGAAGAGTGGTTATGGTAGTCTTCAAAGTTGAAATTCAAGTTATCATTCATAACTTTTGATTACAAACTAATTTTTGATAGTCTTCAAAGTTGAAATTCAAGTTATCATTCATAACTTTTGATAGGGGCTCTTCAATTAATCTTTTGATTCCAAACTAACTCATTTGATTACATAAAAGTCTAAGCCTAATGCATACTTTGATTCCAAAATAACTTATTTAATTACACATAAGTCTAAGCCTACGGATAAATCATATTTATAACAAATCATTAATAACATATTCAATGTTTAGAAAATAAAAATGGATTTTATAATTTAAAATAATACAAATTTGAATTAAAAAAGTTAAAATGGTCATTCTAGTTTATATTATCCCGTACATAGTAATAGTTATGTTTATTTTTATTTTACGAATAGTTTTATTATTATATGTTACTATATAAAATAAAAGTAATTGCCTAAACTAATTACTCATCAAAAGACCATCTAATTATTTTAGTTATAATATTTAATTATTCTTCGTTTATAATATATTTAATAATATATTTATATGTATTATAAGATAATTATAATGTCATTCAGTTAATATATTAACTGCAATTTCATTTATATTCTTTTAGCTTTTAAAATAAAAATAAAATATAATATGATTGTAATCGAAAACAAAAACGCAATTTTATTATTAACTTTAAAAGACGGTTGCCAAACCCATTTTTTATACTATACTAGACTATGACCCACGTTAAACGCGGGAAACATAAATTAAATACATATTACATTAATAGGTGATATTGTCTTAAGAGTAATTTTAATAAAAATGTTAGTTATATTCATTTTTACAGTTTTTGGACCAAACTTATTAAATAAAATTATTTAATATTTATATTAGAACAATTTGTTTTTTTAATACAATAATTTTTAACATGAATGATCCATGTGATCTTTGTTTTATCACGACAAGATGTGACTTTTTGATTAAAACATGTTGCGTAGTAGCTTTATGAATTAACTTTGTTCGATGTACCAACCCCCATGAAGGCTCATATGATTCTTTTCATATTGGCCCTATAAAATCAAAAACAAAATAAGTTGTTATATGTACCAACAACGTTAAATTTTGCAAAGAAATTCGATAAAGATTACAGTTAAAGAGCATTGTCATAACTATAAACATCAAATTCAAATATTTTAATTTGGTCAAGATGGCATAACCAATTTGATCTAAGGATGGAAAATGTATAAGTGAAACACAATCAAAATTATTTATTTCTTTAGATGATGAAATAAAGTTTCTCTTTAGACATAGAATTCAATCTTTTATATTGTAAATATAAACGTCTTAGTCTTCGCCTCCCTTTAGCATCATTGTAATGAGTTTTATTATTTGAATCTATAAAATTATAGAATATCATTAATATATAAAAATAATAATATTTTAATGGTAAATATTTACTAATAAATTTATGAATAATTTCACAAGGATTTATTAATAATTGTTTCAGAACAGTTACAAAATTAATAAAAGTTTAGAGTTTCATAAAAAATGGTAGTTTTCTAATATTTATATTGAAGTTGTAATGAATAACATTATAACAATGTTGACAAATTTACATTCAAACGAAATAATAGAATAAAATATTATTAAATTTCTAAATTCATCTGAGTTTAAACCAAAAAGACAAATAGATGAATAATTCAGCATTTCATAAAACCCAAAATGTATTCAAATGATCAAAATTCTAACCCAAAAATGAATAGTATGAAACAAAGTCATCAAAAATCAAACCCCAAAACCAAATAGTATGTAAACAAAATATGAGATTAATAATATTCAAATCATTCAACTACTCAAACAAAATCATGAAAATCATATATTATTTTTCTTGCTTTGGAATTAACAATTTTGACTTGACTTCTCTAGAAGTACGATATGTCATTGATGTTGATGGTCATTTGTTTGAGGACATTGTTGTCAAATTATCAACATCATAAACATCTTCCATCATGCATTTTAATTATTCATGTCCATACACTTTTTTAAAGGATGTCCATTTAGTTAGTGGACTTGTTGCAGTGCATTTATCAAGATTCAAAGCGGGTGTGATGTTATCACCAGTAAACGAAACAACATCCTAAATGTAGAAAATAAATTCATATGTCAATCTAGAAGTTAATAATAATTTAAAGTATTTAACATATTAGTTTTAGTTATATTATATTTAAAACCTTCTAATTTAACGTGTCTTGAAATCCGAATTCTGCTAATAAAACGTTAAATAAATCAGATTATGGCGCCTATATTTTTAGTACATAGAAATATGTTAGTTGATCAACCGAAATATTAAAAAAAATGAAATTTAATAAGTGCAGTGTTTGTAGCATTCTTCGTAAAAGAATGTTTCATGTTTGATGTTAATTTTTTTTTTTCCAATTCAATAATGATTGTATTATCAACAGTGAAGTTTGAGATTGCATAACCATCAACTTTGTTCTCCAAATTATAATGTAAAACTTGAATTTTGAACACCAATTTTTTTATCCAAAAGTACATTCAAAGAAGATGGATAAATCTCCATAATACCCTCTTAAAAATTTAAAAAAAAAGGTTATAAAAATCAATAGACAAAAAGTAAAAAATTAGTATTATATAAATGAAGTTAATATCGATAATCTCGTTAAACTTTTGAAGCAACTCTTGTGCGGTTTTTTCTAGAAGTTTCTTTGCATCATGATCAAATATTGTAAGTAACACCACATCGGTAAAGTCTTGTACTCGAATGATGATTTTGAAACTAAAATCATTAATATAAACAAATTCAGTAAAATAAAATTAGAAAATTTAACTGAAGAGTATAATAATATGTATAAAAAAGTTCTTAAAAACCTTAAAACAACATATATGTATTTGTTCATGAAAGTTGAAGTGTAATAATAAAAAACTTATTTATCTTGCTTTTGGTCCGGTCCACGAGTTTTGTCATCATGTATTAAAATGACTTTTATGGCTTTCTCTTAACAAACATAGGTCAACACACACACACACACACACACACACACATATATATATATATATATATATATATATATATGGATATAATTTATTTTTTATAACTAAAAGAATGAAACTAATATGCTTAAAGTAGATTAATAATTTTATTAATGACCTCTCAATAGGAATAAAGTAGAAATAAGAGGTAATAAGAATAGAGTAAATACAAGAGATTGGAGAAGAAGAAGGAGAACACGGTAAACAAAGAACTTGGAAAAAAGAATAAAAGAATAAGACCGCTAAAGAAGAAACACTGTAAATCATAGGATTCAATCTAAAATCGTAAGAAGAACAACTTCAATGTAATCGTATATATAGGTTGTTTTCCAATAAGGAAATCATTATCTTTCAAAAAAATGGGATCCTAAGATATCATCTTGGAGAATTTTGGTTATTCATCTAAAAAAAAATATCATTTTTATTGTGTCAAAATTTCAAATTAATTGACTTTCTTAATTAATAAGTTTTACATTCAAAACCATTATCTCAAATTGATTTCTTTTACGTGGGATATTCCGAGAGATAAATTATGAATAATATTGACTTTAATTTTAACTATTAAATATTTTACAGATTTAATGGGATTAGATTGGCTTTTATAGGTTAATTACTAAAATATTTATATGCTTATTTAATGGGTTTTTCAAAAAAAAAAAAAAAAAAAAAAAAAAAAAAAAAAAAAAAAAAAAAAAAAACTAAAAACTAAAAACTAAACGGGTTTGAATTTTGAAGCCAAAAGCTATAAATAATGGAGTCAAATTAGGAACAATATTAATTAGAGAAACTGATATCTAGTAAATAAATAGAATGATATGTGGTAATTGATAATATAATTGCTGAATTTAAAGATTCTATAATTGAATCTTATTGTGTTTGAATTATATTTAAAGAAGATGATGTAACCAATTTGATCTAATGGTGGAAAACATAGAATTGAAATTCAATTAAGGGTCCTGATTGCTTCATTGGTAAATTAAGAGTTCTCTTTTAATAATTTTTAAAGATAACTGAATTATTTATATGCTTATTTAATGAATTTTTTCAAAAAGAAAAAATAAAAACTAAACGGGTTTAGATTTTGAAGTCAAAAGCTATAAATAAGGAAGTTAAATTAGGAACAACGTTAATTAGAGAAACTGATATCTAGTATATAAATAAAACGATATGTTGTAATTGATAATATAATTGTTGAATTTAAAGATTCTATAATTATTCAAGATTCTATAATTGAATCTTATTGTGTTTGAATTCTATTTAAAGAAGATGATGTAAGCAATTTGATCTAATGGTGAAAACGTATGATTGAAATGCAATCAACGATCCTGATTACTTCATTGGTGAATTAAGGGTTCTCTTTTAATAATATTTGGAGATGCTTTTAATGTTATTCTATTTTGTAATATTTATTTTTTTTAACTTTTTTTATTATATTCAGCATATTAGACCATAGTTAACTTTCCAGCCCGATCCGTTACCGCCCTTAAATGTCTTCAATAAAAAATAATTATCTATTATGTCTCTACTTATTCGTTTTTCTTGGTTAATAGTTTTGCTCGTTTCGATTTTTTCACAAATATTTTGAACATGAACTGTGAATACTAGAGTTTCACATACAAATGTGCTTTGGGCCGGAACCGACTGGAATCGGACCGGACCGAATAACCCAAATTGGATGAAAAGGCGGAACCAAAATCCGGACTAAAATAACATTTACACTATACTTTTGAACTGAAATAACCCAAATAACCCAAATAAAGAAATATTATATCTAGTTCAAGAATATATATATATATATATATATATATATATATATATATATATATATATATATATATATATATATATATATTAACTATTGATATATCATATTCCAAAAATCCATCAATTTTCGGGTCGGTCCTTTAAGCCCAATTAAACCGTTATTTGGGTAACCCGGACAGAATAATCCGAAAACCGAATAAGCATAAAATACATACCCGATAACCAACCGTGTAACTTAGTTGGTCATAATTCAGTTCGGGTTTCGTTTTCGGTCCAAACATTCATCCATAGTTTCACAGATTCCATTATCGTTGAAAACCATAAACATCTTCTTAATACCACTGTAGATAATCATCAACAACTAAGTTCTATCAAACCATTGCCAATTAAATTTACCAACCAAACACATATGTCATTATAATCTACCAATGTGGTGACTACATGTCGATCACGGAGTGCACTATCTGTGTAAAGCAACTACTAATCGCCATCTCAAAAGTATGCCATAAAAATAGCATTTTTACCGTAGTCCTGATCGGGGGATGTTATTTGCGGTATGAGGTTCTCACATCCCACCATGCTCTTGCGGAGACGATCCAAAATTGTACTATTTGTGTAAAGCTTCGCTGAGCCTTGTCGTAGTTAATGAATGGCTATAACCAAGAAGGATATTACATCATTGAATATCAAGGAGTTCAAGTTAATTGATAGTGCCAAGCGGACCTTGAATGTTATGAGTGTTTAAACTACTTAAAGAGAGCGTCTAATTTTGGTACACGTACTTGTCCAAGTGCTACTTCAGTAAGGATTTATTTTAGGCATTGCTACATTACTTAAAAAGAGTCAGGTAACTTTCTACCAATTTTATATTTTTTCAGGGTTTTAGTTTTGTTTTTATAATTAATTAACGTATCATATGTGTCAACTTTCCATAGATTAAGTTGATTTTTTTATATGTCAGTACCAGTGATAAGAGACGGTAGTGGTGATGTTGTTTGTGCATCAACAACACAAAACAAAAAGATACCAAAACACACAAGAAAACATTGGAAATTGCATAAGTGTGGTGAGAGGGGCAATACTATTGTTTAGCTTCTTGTATCTCCTATCGTGTTTCTACACAGAAAGAACAAGTATTTGTACAAGTGTATGGAATTATATACGGTAAGTTTTTTGTTTGAAGTGTTCAAATTTTTTAAATTTATTATGTTTTAACTATTATTAATGAGACTTTTAAATCAGGACCATGATCGCCACAGTTAGGCCTTGAGAATTTCGGCTGTTACACGGTGTTGTCCCTTAGGTTGGCGGTGGTTGACAAGATTATATTAGTGTATGATGACTTCAATAGATGGCGTGCATCATTTACATGCTTCTTGGTGGTTGACAAGATTTCTTGGTACAACATGACTTCAACAGATGACGACACACATAAATCACATGCCAACTCATAGAGCGGCAAAAATCGACCCAACCCGCCAACTCAACCCGAACCCAACCCAAAATTAGCAGGTTGGGTTGAGATTTTCAACTCATTTAAGTTAAATGGGTCAACCTGTCTAACCCATTTAATTAAATATGTTAGGTTGGGTAAAAATTATCAACCCTTGTTAAACCCATCAGGCCTTTTAACTTTAATATATGTTTAATTTAATATTTATTTGAATATTATCATGTATTAATCGAAGTATTAATTTATAAATTAAAATGTTGTTTTATTATTTGTGTTTTTAAAAAATGTAATCTTAATTCTCATCTTTTTCTTATCTCCAAAAATACTAGTCACTCTCCAAAACCCTTTTGAAATTAAATATTTTTTTATGTTATTTGATCAGTTTAATCAAATTTGTAAATTATGATTGTGCTTTTCTTATACTTTGAAAATTTATTTATGTTTGAAATTGATTTATATAGTATAATCTTTAGTTAATATATTTAATTTTTTGGTTTTAAATAAGTAACCTAAGTTTAATTATTTATTTAATAGGTTGGATCAATAACTATATAAATGGGTCAACTCAGCCGCAACCCATTTTTCTATAAGGATGGATTGGGTTGGAAATATCAATCCATTTAAATAAACATATTAGGTTAGGTTGATATTTTCAACCTAATTAATAAATGGGTTGAACCCGAACCCAACCCAGGTCGACCCAGTGCCACCTCTATAGCGTGAAAGACGAGGATGAAGAAAACTTGTTTGTGAAGTGTTCAACTGCCGGCGAGGTTTCTACTTATTGTGGTTAGGTCCGACCCAAAACCATGGGTCGGGGGAGTTGACAACGACGCAGGGCCTCGTAATGGTTTGGGCCCCCAAATTTTAACTAGATATTACATAAATAATTGAAATTTATATTTTTAAATACAATTTGTTATAGATGACTTGGTTACTATGTAATTATCGAGTTCAAAATTTCAAAAGCGGTTATAAGCTGGTATTTGAGATCGTGGTTATAGTGGTGGTATAGCATTTTTTAATATTATGTATAATTTATTATTTTATATTATATATTTGTATAGAATTTATATGTTAGAATATTAATATTATATATTACACAAATATATATGATATATGGACAAATTAAGAATTTAAACTCATAACTTCATAAATTCACTAATTTATGTTCCTAAAGGCTAAATCACATATTCATAGCAAGGATTGATTGTTTCTATGCTTTATAAATTCAAAAATTGTATTGATTGCTTCATAAATTCACAAACCGACGAGTTCATAAGTGTGATGCATTGAAAGATAAACATTGAACATTAAATGATTACAGGAAACATGACATTTCACATTTAACATATTCACAGTAAGTGATTGAAACATTTGACAGTCATGAGTTTGTAAGCGTGAACTGTGAAGCATTGTATGTTGCAGTGTGTGTGTGTGTGTATAGAAAGGAAATGAATAAAGGAAACCACACATACCTGTTACTATGGAGTAGCCAAATGGCCGAAATATGAAAGAAAGAGCAAAACCGGATGTAGCGCCTCTATAGTGGTGATGCGTATCGTTGTAAATAGCACTCAATAGCGCCTTTAATAGCGTCATCTCTATTTGTAAATGCTATTTTGAAAGAGCGGTTATGTACCTCCAATAAACGATATAGCGTCGTTATTGTTGGATTAGTGTCTAAGTCCATAACTATTTTGGTATGTACTTGACCCGATGGTGCATGGTCCTTTTGGGTTGCCTTCACCAAAGCAACTTGATTGGAGAAATAAATAAAGAGAGAGGTTATTATGATTTAGTAATATGTTATAAGAATAATATATTGAAGGAGAAATCATATTTGTTTAATTAATATTGGTCAATAATTAATTAAGAATTAATTTTGTGATCAAGTGTAATTAATTAAACTAGAGGGGCTGAATTGTAATTATGTGATAGTTACAAAATAGGGCAATGGTTATCCTTGTTAAAGGATGGACGAATTCAAGGATAAGGATATCCTTAAAATCGTCCAAGGTCCAAAAGATCCAAGCATTAGGGTTTGTATGAGCACATAGGATGTCTTATGATCAAAAACCCATCAGTGGTATCAGAGCCTGGTTTGGTTTCAATTGTATTGATGCATTGTATAACTGGAAAATTCGTTTTTTGGGTTTCTGGAGGCTGGACTCGCCAAGTCCATGGCTGAACTCGTCGAGTCCATGCAGACTCGCCGAGTCCAAGCCTGACTCGTTGAGTCAGCTCGTCAGATGGAGGGTACTTCGGGATTTCTTGCTGTTTTTTGCTTATGGATAGTTACCTTATCATATTAGATCAATATAAATCCGATTTTTTGATATATATATGACTATATTTTTGATCTAATTGAAGATATTTATCAATTAATAAGATAATTGTTTCCTTATGTGATAATTGATTAATTATTTTGACTAAATTGATAAATTGTTTTGCAAGAAATCATTAAATAAATCAAATATGGATAATTATGTAATTAAATGTTAATTTAGATTATTTGTTATTTGATCCTTGTTGTTATGAAATGTTTCATATTTTGCCCTTAAGGTTTTATAGTTTAAATTTGAACCCAATAGTTTTGTTGTTTTGAAATTTAAATAGTTAAAACCCTAATGTTTTGAAAAAGGTTTCAAAACTTGCCCTCAAGTTTTGGAATGTAAATTTTGATTAAATGGTTTAATTTTGATGTATATTTAAATTCTAAACCCTAATGTGTTGAAATGTTTCAAAACTTGCCCTCGAGTTTTGGAATTTAAAAGTTGATTAAAAGTTTAATTAGGAATGTTAAATTCTAAAACTCTAGTATTGTTTTGAAAAAGTTCAAATCACACCATTATGGTTTTATTAATTAATTAAGGTGTATAATTAAAAGAGGTTTAATAAATCCATAAAAAGTTTAGGTTTACAATTTAATTGAATTAAAAGTATAATTATTAAATTAGACCACCTAGTATTTTGAAAGTGTAAAATACACCCTATACTATATATAACATTAAAAGACTAACATTATATATATGTATGAGTAAAAGCCAGTCTTACCGTTAGTAGGCCTCATTCACGAAGCTGGTCTATAAGGGGTGTTTAAGGAAATTGCCTATAAAATGGCGATTGAATGGGTATCCACTCTTACCCACCGCACTCTTGACTAGTGGAGGGTCGTTAGCCGAACGGGTAGGATGGGACAAAACCTTCCATTATAAGTATAATGAATTATTAAAGTAACTAAATGTTTTCATAAAATTCCCAATCTTAGTTACTTAGGCAAAAGTGAATTGATGCAATTCCATGAAATTACACTTTGTGCCCTTGCGAAGACGTTAGTGGAGTGTGTGTGGTTTACCGGCACACTAAATGGTTCTAAGAAAAGGTAGCAAAGGGTGACTCAATGTTTGTCATAGTTCGGTGGAGCGTGTGTGGATTACCGGCACATCAAATAGGTGATTGTAACATGTGATGGCACCATGTAAGTTTGCATGGTTATTCACACCCGCTTTGTGATCCTCGACATCCCAGTCACAAACAAGAGGGGCATATCGAGATTTAAACATGCCATTGAAAGTTCAATGAATCTCAAAGGATCTAGGAGTTTTCATAGATTTAAAACTTAAATTCTTTTTCGTTTTTCGTGGTGGAAATTAGTGAATCGTCATTCACTTACCTTCAAATATTTTGCAATTAGGGTTACGACATCCCTCTCCCGAGTTGTAGAATATTGTGTTAGGTCCTAGCCTTAGTATCTCGTTTGGGTGATTTACTAAGGACTCAATCAATCAACTAACTTGAATTTGTTTTCTCCTGTTTTGTAGATGTCAAAGTTCGACAACTATGGTCTTCCAAAATCTCGTGGAACAAGCATTCCACATGAAAATGATATTCCACGATTCGATCGAGGAACAAGAGATCATGCTTCACTTCCTCCTCCTCCTCCAATTGTTCTCCCTAACCCACAAGTTCAAAGACTTGAAAAGTTCAAGATCACTCAAGCCCTTTTGGCAAGTAAACATAATGAAGGCAAGTCGGTGTGTGCACACGTCCTAGGGATGAAGTCACACATTGATAGGTTAAGAATGTTGGGATCCGTTGTCTGTGAGGAAATGACTATTGATCGGGTTCTTCAGTCACTTCCTAACTCATATAGTGAGTTCGTAAGAGAGTACTATATGATGAACTACGACGTGAACCTTATAGATCTCACCTATATGCTTGTTGCTGCTGAATCAGCAATGGTTTGGCGCAATAGAAAAGCAAAGTTGGTTGGTGAATCTGCCTTCAAGACCTCTATGGATAAAGAGAATGGCGACGAAAGACATGCTATGATCTAAAAGTTTGATCATAAGAGAAAGGCAATGTCTGAAGTAGTTCCATGTCACGTTCCAAAAGAGTCAATTTGCTTTTATTGCCAAGAGAAAGGGCATTGGAGACGAAGCTGCCCCATTTACCTAAGAGATCTAAGAGATGGGAGAGTCGAAACGTATGGCTCTAATATAGGTAAAATCCATTAACTAACTCTTTTAAGCTTCTATTCTAGATTCTTAATACATAATGTGATAAGATTGCAATTGATGTTTTGTAGGATCGAAGAAAAGAAAGGAAGCTTAAGGGAAGAAGTGAGCAGAATTTAACCGTGAAGGAATGGATTTCGATCGCATTTATTGAAGATTAGATTCTTGAGCTACTACTTAGAGTTAGAATTAGATTGCTAATAAAATTGTATTAACATAGTTTTTCAATAAATTGCATTGTAAGGACAAATTTTTTCCGCAATAAAATAAATTTTGATTTTATATTATTTATTCATCCTTGCAATGGCGTATATGAAAAATTGATGTTTGAATGTTTCTATTATTAAAAATAATGGATTTGGTTCTTATTATGTTATTTATGGAAAGTCGAGAATTTACCAAATAGGGAGAGTTTCTCATCGCCCAAGTTTCAATTGGACAGAAATTTGGAATCATGCAACTTGGTTGCACGATGAATGAGAAATTTCATATTTGGAAATTAGACTAATTCGTTGACAAAGTGTCAAGTGAAGGACTAGGAGATCGAGTACACAAAGTTGCGTGTTGATCAAGTTCACCACAAGAGTAACGAGGTATTCGTCATGATTTTCTAAAGGTTTAGTAAATATGATTATACTTACAAGATTAAGTATAATTCTGAATTGATTAAAGGGTTTAGATCAATAGCAGAACGAATAAGAAGAATCAAGTAGGCAGAGAGATAAAAGTTTCTCCATTCTAAGAAGATGGGAGAGTACCGTTTATGCTTTATGATAGGTCTTAATGATTAAGAACCATATCTCAATTGATCCTCTAAGTGAGTCTTAGTATAATTGTATGTCTAAGAAGAGGAATCAAGAATTGAAGAAATGGTTAAATCAATAAGTCAATCATACTTCGTTCCAATAACAAGTCTTAAAGTTAAGATTGTGACATTGAGTGAAAAGTATTAAGAAGGTTTGTAACTTTCATTAAATGTGGAAAGTTGTGATGTCATGGATAAGACAAAGACCAACTAGTACCAATTTATGAAGAGTTTTGATAAAAGCTACACTAACTCTTGAATATTTGTTTGTCAAGAAATGTTTTGACAAGAGAATCGTATATATCAAGGAGTCAGTGGGAGTCTTAATAGTCTTGAAAGGTTTCAAGAACAAATCAAATAAACCTTATCGATCATCACTAGCACACGAGTTGAGGTTTACAACCTATCGTGTTGACATTATTTTGATTCTGTACCAATCCAATCGAGTTAATTATGCATGTGAGTTCTATGAGTTCTCATTTTGAACGCATAAAAGGCAAAGCACCTTAATCAATGAAAGGTACATTGATAGGAAAGGGTGAGCTGCTTAACTACTTGGAAGACATGGTGGGCAGCTGTGCTACCATAATGCATGAAATCGAGATCAAGAAAGTTCGATCCATAAGAGTTTGAATTTGTCATAAACTTTGGTTTTGACAAATTCACATGGATAGGAACATATACACCGCTCAAATCTAAGTGTCATAAGATTTCCTCCTTCATGAAAATGATTGTGAGGAAATGCTTTCACTAAGAAAGATTTTAAGAAGATAGTGATTGTAAAATTGCATTCTCGAATTCAATTATGGTTACGGCATCCCTTTCCATAATTTGAATTGTGAGGTTTGGCAATTGTTTAGACACACATATGAAGTATCTAAGGCAAAGGTGTATAAGTTAAAGAAGCCTTGATAAAAGATTATCAAAGCACTAAGAATTAGAAACATGAACTTAAGAAATTCAATTAGCATTGTTTTTCTGAAAGTTAAGATGTTTATGAATACATGTCGAAGCTAGTGGGAGCATAAGTGTTATGTTTTATAATAATCATCATGATAGTGGGAGCATAAATGTTATGATTGTATGACTATTAAGGCACATATTGCAAGTTAGCAATATTAATTATAGAAAACAAGAGTCATACCTTGCAAAGTAGTAAGGGTTGTAAAGTTGTTTTGCTATAATTAAGGGAGAGAATATTATGCTTCATTTCAAATCTAAAGGCTTAGGTTGTGGAATGTTAATAAATTTAGTCAAAGGTACATAGTGTGTTCTTAAAATTTCGATTATGATTACGGCATTCCTCTTCACAATTCGAATTTTGAGAACATAGCAAATAAAACATTATGCGTCGTGTCCCATACGCTTCGGGTAAAGGATCGATTGCAAATGCTTTGATATTTGACCATTCTAAAATTTTCCAAATGTCGAGCGCATTTAGAGGGAAAAGGGACTAGAATTGGTTTTGACTAAAACAATTAAACAACTATCAAAGGACAACCCAAAGTTCGACGAGGATTGGTCGCTTATGAGTAGTTGGAAGTATAGTATTGGAAAATATGGAAATGTTTCCATATTGGGTGGACCATATCGACATCATTACGAATAGATAAGATTCTATTAAGAATGAGTTGTCATATGAAAAATATGGAAGCGTGTCCATATTGGGAATTGAATATTTTAAAAAAAAAATTCTATGACTAGATTAGAAACTTTTATGCCAAAGGATGTTCAAAGGAATATACTTTGAGTGAGAGACATCATATCTAAGGAATTGTCTTGTAAAAATCTCCGATAGAAGACTTTGTAATATCATTGGCAATAGTCTTTGTGACTTTGGTGCAGTGACATTACAAAAGAGATCATTGCATAAAATGTTAGAATCTAGCATATTCTATAAGTAGCAAGAATTTGATATTCTTTCACTTATGAAAAGGATTTGGAGTTGTGAAATGAGAATGATTGGAAATGTGTTCAATGTGATTTATTTCACAAAGTAAGAACCATAGGTAAACATTGTGTGCATACTAGGAGCATGGGACAAGTGTTGTAATTCAAGTAAGAAGTTGATTACCCGAAACGACAAATAATGAGTAATCAATATGGTGATAAATAAAAGTGTTTTATTTATGCTCAAAGGGTTGAGGCCATATGGGATTAGTATTATTCTTGTGTTTCACATTTGCATGTTTTGACTTCCAGAATAATTGAGTTTATTAAGAATAATCGAATTATTCAAACGGGCCATAGTCGTTCATATGTTGGAAGTAGATATGAATGAAGACTGTCGTGAATTGGTGTGTGGATTGTCTAAAGAGCATTAGACATAAGCAAATGTTTGCTGCAACGTTCATGAGTGCTTATGAATATAATTTGAGCATTGGATTAAACCCACGCTCACTTGGATCACTCCATGGATTGTATCACGAGTGATTGGTGAGATGATAACATCTTATATTCTTGAAATCGAGATGTGTGAGTTGTTTCTTGCGAATCGGTTGCACATTGATAATATGTAAACGCACTAGTAACTTGGTGTTATAAAACATATTGTTGTGTGTGATTCGGTTAGTGAGTGCAAGCAAGCATTGTATCAAAGTTTATCCGTTCCTTTTATTCAAAGTAGGATAAAAGCGATATCTTTGGGCCCCTCGATGATTTAGTGATGACAAACGTAAATGCTCGGCCGGGCTAGGGCTAATTTGATTTGTTCAATTAGTCAGTCGTCATAAATCGGGAATCGAGATATAGTACAAAGAGAATGATTTGAAATCATATCTCATATGATATCTAGATTGGAGGAATATATGATCCCTTATCTAAGGACACGCGTATCTGATAGGATCAGAGTTGACAGCGGCTTTGGAAAGCTACGATTGCAGATCAGGATCTGAAGTCATACGCAGAATAGTTATTAGACTTATCCAAGTGGGAGACTGTTGGATTAGTGTCTAAGTCCATAAGTATTTTGGTATGTACTTGACCCGATGGTGCATGGTCCTTTTGGGTTGCCTTCACCAAAGCAACTTGATTGGAGAAATAAATAAAGAGAGAGGTTATTATGATTTAGTAATATGTTATAAGAATAATATATTAAAGGAGAAATCATATTTGTTTAATTAATATTGGTCAATAATTAATTAAGAATTAATTTTGTGATCAAGTGTAATTAATTAAACTAGAGGGGCTGAATTGTAATTATGTGATAGTTACAAAATAGGGCAATGGTTATCCTTGTTAAAGGATGGACGAATTCAAGGATAAGGATATCCTTAAAATCGTCCAAGGTCCAAAAGATTGGGATTTTCAAGGCTTATCTTATGGTTGCTTGATGGGCAAGTAACTAGATAAGGATAAGGACTGAAACCCTAATCCTAACCCTATATAAAGACCCCAAGGCTCATGAATTTGTCTAAGCCTTCCCAAGAGGTCCTAGAAACGAATTCAATACCTCCTCTCTCTCCTTATACCTTCTCCACTTGCTTATGGTGTTTGTAAGCCATTAGAAGAGTGACCCTTGTGACTCTAAGCCTTCCAAAGTCAATTCAAGGAAGAATTGGGATTGTTATTGCTACATAACAATCAAGGTAATATCATAAACCTAATTATATGTTAATATTGATTTCCATATGCTAGAATTAGGGTTTATAGTCTTGGATTCAAAGCATGTACAATAGAGAAACCTAGATCCAAGCATTAGGGTTTGTATGAGCACATAGGATGTCTTATGATCAAAACCCATCAGTTATAACACCTCTATAACGCGCTATTGATAGCATAGGTTGGTTATGACATTTGATATTTGGTGATTAGTCGTACGTGAGTTCAATTCCCTGCGCTATTTTATTTTTTTGTTATCCCTAATGTAACATCCCGAAATATCAAGAGTAGAGTAGAATGGCTAAAAGAGTAAATTGGGAAAGAGTGAATCGGCGAGTCCATGGGTGGACTCGGCGAGTAGAGTCGTGACTGGGCCGCGTGTTAGGTAGCCGACTCGGCGAGTCAGTAAGATGGACTCGGCGAGTAGGCGCTGAGTGGAGAAAACCCTAATTCTCGGGGTTGAGCCCTATATAAAGAACATAACATCCCTCTCTCAGCCTCTTTGTTCATCCTCAAGTCCAGAAACCCTTAGCCTTCGTGTGTGAGTGATCATATCTCATTAGGAGCTTGAAGGGGTGTTTGATTGAAGGAATTTTGGGAGTTTGAAGGCTTGGAGCAAGGGGCTTTGCTTGGATTCGAGCTTCATTGCAGTTGGGGGGTGTTCCTTGGAGGTAATATCTCGTTCTTGGGCTGTTGTTATGTTGTTTCTTCGTTTTGGGGTTTGTGGGGAGCTTGTCTTTGGATGTAATTGGAGTCTAGAGGTTAGATCTGAGGTTGCTACCTCAGATCTGGAATGGAGAAGGATCAGAGAGCATGAAAGTCCCTGTGTTGGAGTGTTTAGTGGAGCCATCATGTCCCAAACCCTAGTTCAATGTGCAAATGGCCTAGATCTCTTTGGATTCACGTAAAGTTTGCCACTTTACGTGATGGATGGGTTGTAGGGGGCTAGATCTATGTTTTGGATCAATTGCATGGCCTGGAATGCTTTTGAATGGATTCAGACCGGTGGTACTCGGCGAGTCACATGGGTGTACTCGACGAGTTGCTTGAAGATGAGCTGGAACTCGACGAGTTGGAAGAACAACTCGGTGAGTTGGATGAAGATGGCCTGGAACTCGGCGAGTTGTATGAACAACTCAGCGAGTAGGTTGAAGATAGCCTTAGACTCGGCGAGTCTGTTCTTGGGCTCGGCGAGTCTTGTCGAAGAGTCCTAATATTTTCTGGTCGAGTCGAGAATCGGTGAGTCAAGGGATGACTCGGTGAGTTGTGTGCGAGTGGACTCAGAGTTGTTGAACTCGACGAGTCTCGGGGTGACTCGGCGAGTTAGGTCGCGGATTAAGGGAAGTTCTGAGTATGGGGACTCGGCGAGTCATCGGGTTGACTCGGCGAGTAGAGTCAGTCAGGGGTTGACTTTGACCTTGTCTTTGACCAAGGGTTGACCAGTGGTTTCCAGCGGCATTTTGGTAATTGTTGATTATTGTTTTGAGTTCAGTGCATTGGTGATTGTCCAGTGGTGGAGATCGTATCAGTGATCGGAACAGCTTGGGTTATCTGTTCAGTCGGCGGTTTCGAGGTGAGTTATCCTCACTATATCAACAGGGTCTAAGGCACCAAGGCCGGCCCTTATCGGATTGAGATCCGGGTAGTTGTTGTTATGTTGTTGCTATGTTATGTTTGCATCCCGATAGCTAGGATGGTATATAGAGACCTATTTGAGATCGGTACCCTGGGAGATAGGGAGATGCTATGCTAGAGACCTGTTAGGTCGGTATCCTGGTTAGGATGGTGATATGCTATGTGATCTGTTTGATCTGCTTGTTGACTGTGAATTGCTATATGATTGTATGTATATGTGCACATGGTTGTTTGGACTGGAGTTGGGTTGAGGCGGGTCCTGCTGCGTGCTGTAGGCCAAGATACCCAAGGCGGACCGGTTGTCCCGAAGGCCCCGCGAGCGGTTCGGATAGGCTGTAGGCCCCGAAAGGGCGGACCAGACGTGCCGAAGGCTTGGAGAGTGGACCAGATAGACTGAAGGCCCGGTGCGGGCGGACCAGTCATACTGTAGACTCAGAGAGTGGACCAGGTGGATTGAAGGCCCGGGAGCGGGCAGACCAATCACACTGTAGACTCGATGTATGTTGATAGACTCAGAGGGTGGACCAGGTGGACTGTAGGCCGGTGCAGCGGACCATTCACACAGTAGACCCGAAGTGCATGACTGTTCTGTGATCAGATATGTTATGGCATGTTATGCGTGTATGGTATTTGTGGTTGGTATTTTGGGGATATCTCACTAAGCTTTCGGGCTTACAGTTGTGGTTTCATGTTTTTCAGGTTCTTCAGGAGACTGTGGCAAGGCGAAGGCGTGATCGTACCGCTCCTCATGATTTCATAGTATTGTGATTCTGGGAAAACGTTAAATGTTTTGTATTGAAAACCTTTTGTAAAGATTTAATGGAATCGAGATGTTTTTGAAAAATTTAAAATTGATTGTATTTTTCGGTTGTTGCACCTAAAAGAAGAATATAATAAGATATGAAGCTTTTATTATTAATGAAAGCTTTTTGTAATTAAGTGGTAATGTTAATATAAGAGCCCGAGTTTAAAGCTAGTAAAACATTGTTTTTTTTTTTTAATTTAATTTAAAGGAAATATTATATAAAAGGTTTGAACCTTTCAAACAAAAAGCAGAAAGAAAAAACTTTAATTTGAAAGAAAAATACTTAGGTGGTTCAAACCTTGTAAGGTATTTTCTTATTTTTTTTAAGGAAAAAAAATGTGAAGTTTTTAAGTCTCCATATTTATTTATTTTAAATTTTAAACTAAATAATTAATAAGTTTGTTTTAAACTTTTAATATGACTCACGAAAAAATATATAAAATTCCTATTCATAAAAAACCAAAATAGATACCCTCCAGGTGTGAAGCTTCTTATTTTAGAAACATTAGTTTACGTTTTTATAAAAGAGGTTTCTTTTTTCATCTTTGACACAAATAGGAAGACTGTATTTTAACCGTTATTTGTCGCTTTTGTCTTGATTTGGGTATTTATTAGCAAAAATGGTCCAATTTTTTACAACGATTTTTTTTAGAAAAAACTAATATTAAGGGATCTTTTTTATTTGTTTTCTCTCCGGGTTGATCCAACATGGTTGGATCGGCCCAGTTTGTGGTCCGAATTGAAAGGAACAATCTATCTTTATTTGATTGAGAACAAAATCAAAAGCGCATTTTTTGAGTAGAGGGAAAGTGCATTTTTTGAGTCTATCTATCATATCACTTTTCTATTATATTCATATCGCTAATGATTACATCTTCTTATTTTCTTAAACAGCTATAATTATTACTTAATAATTATTACTTTCTTTTTTTCTATAATTAAATAATTATTACATGTCAAATTATTTTTTCTTTTTATTTTTAAAATCTTATTATTATTATTATTATTATTATTATTATTATTATTATTATTATTATTTTAGTTTATATAATTTAGAAAATCTATTTACATTTTGCTTGTTTGCATTTTTGAGTGACATTTTTATTTTAATAATTATGTTAATGTTTTATTTAAATATATTAGCTTGTCGTAATATGTTATTTAACTTTAAGTATTATTATATTTATCTTTATGATTTTGGATATTTATTATAATCTATTTACATTTTGTTTGAATATATATTAAACAACATATTCTAACAAAACGACAAAAAAAATATTAAACAATATATTTAAATAAAACGTCAAACATTTTTTAAAAGAAATCCACTGTTAAAAAGGATTTTTTAAAGGGTTTAGGTCATTTTTGGTCATTTAACTTTTGGTTTTGTGCTTATTTGGTCACTTAACTATTTTTAAGTTTTAAAAGGTCATCAAACTTTTGATTTTGTGCTCATTTAGTCACTTAACTTTTGGTTTGGTCACATTTAGTCACTTAACTTTTAGATTTGTGCTCATTTAGTCACCCAACTTTTAAAATTTTGCTCATTTAGTCACCAAACTTTTAAAAAAATTTAAAAGTTTAGTGACCAAATGAGCACAATTTTAAAAGTTAGGTGACTAAATGTGACTAAACCAAAAGTTAAGTGACTAAATGAGTACAAATGCAATAGTTTGATGACCTTTTGAAACTTAAAAAAAGTTAAGTGACCAAATGAGCACAAAACCAAAAGTTAAGTAACCAAAAATGACCTAAACCCTTTTTTAAATTATACAAAGAAAGATAAATAAATAAAGTTTTCTTTTATATTTTGTTTGAATCCGTTATTTAATGATGTTTTCATTAACATTTTGTTAGTTATACATATGCACAAACAAAAATAAGTTTTAAAAAATCAAGATTTTTATCCGATTAAAATGGCTTTTTCAAAAGTCTTAATCCGATTTTTTTTTAAGATTTCAATAACAATAAATTCGATTTAAAAAAAATTAGATTATAACACACACACATATATATATATATATATATATATATATATATATATATATATATATATATATATATATATATATATATATATATAAACGAACAAAGCGTAAAAAAAACATTAAAAATATATATTCAAACAAAATACTAAAAAATAATAAAAAAATGTTATTCGAACAAAATGTCAAATAAATAAACGAATAAAATATCAAAAAAATATATTATAAATACTTTATAATATTTTATATAACATAACTTTAATATAATGTTTTATTAAATGGATTTAAAAAAGAAGAAATATTTGGTATTATAAAAAATCTACGCATCATTATTTTATAACTAACTATTAACTATTGGTAAAAAGATAAATTATTTTGTAATAATGAGTAAATTACATGAGTGGTCCCTATGGTTTAGGATAATTTACGTGTTTGGTCCCTAAATTATTTCTTTAACTCAGAAGGTCCCTATTGTTTGTTTTTATTACGCGCTTGGTCCCTGTACATAAAAAAAGACTATTTTTTCCTTGATTTTTTAATTTATTTAAATAAACACACCCTTAACCCCACCTCCTCACCTTACCTTACATACACCACCATCTTTCCATATTCAAATATTAGTATTTTTAGGTAAGGCAGAGACCAAACGCGTAACAAAAACAAATAATAGGGACCAAGCGCGTAACAAAAGCAAACACTAGGGACTTTCCGAGTTAAAAATATTAGTTAGGGACCAAGCATGCAAATTACCCCAACCCATAGGGACCATTCATGTAATTTACTCTAAATTATAAGTAAATAGATATAAAATTATTATATAATCATTGATTAAGGAAAAAAATATAATGCAATTATTAAAGGGTATAGGAATGGGTATAAATAATGGGAATCTACAAATATACGTATACAAGGTATGTGTGGGCTGGGCTATACAAGGCCATGGCCTGATACAAGACTAATAAAATAAGTCTATATCTTGGGTTATGCTCCAACAAAAAACAAATTCAGTAAATCCAATAGTGGTAAACATATAAGGTCTAAATCTTTAGAATGTAATTGAATACTTACTTGAAATCTTGGGTTATGCTCTCAAATGTTAGTGTAAGTTTATGACTTCATGTGTTCCCCAAAACCTGCAAAAGTTACAGATATAATTCAGGTTCACGACAGATATATCTACATATCAATAAAAATGATACAAGCAAGTTGATTACCAGATTGATTGAATAATACCTCACAATTCTGTTGTATATCCAAAAAAAAAGAAGCAAAACAGAGAAGTTCAAATTAATTTTATTGACAATGTATAGATGTATAGATATTGTTGTATTTTGTTTCTAAAACAATTTCTAAATTTCTTGTTTGTAGTTAGAGATTGATTGCTTCAGGATAGAGGAAACAGTCTAAATCATCCAAACATTGGTTCATTTCAACCTGTGGAATTTTGGAAACTCAAGGTAAACCCAAACTTGCAAAAGAAAATAAATATCCGAGATGTAGGTAAATGCTAATTCCACATATGACAAAAGTGTTATAAACAGAGGACAAGCCTACATATACATACAAACACCACAATTTTCAATAATCAAACTTTAAAAATGTTGAAAAAAATAAGAGAAAACAAAGACAAGAATAGGAAGGATCTTGAAGTGAAAACAAATACAGAATACATACAAGATTTACAAAAGGTAATTATTACTAAATATGAGTGATCTTAACACTTATGCGTGATTTAATGGTTACAAACTAAAGAACCAACTGACAAGATGGAAACAAAAAGAGAAAAGGGTTTGATAGAGGAGATCGGAGACTACGCAATTATGCTCTCTCTCTCTCTCTCTCTCTCTCTCTCTCTCTCTCTCTCTCTCTCTCTCTCTCGGTAAATAGCTACATAAATTACAGTTTCAACCTTCGGTTTACAGAAACTTGTCAAAATCTACCCTACTACAAACTTTTATCTTTAATATTCCTTAACTTTTGCTCTAGCAAATAGATTAAATTAAAAACAAACAGTTTATAAAGAAAAACAAATATTATTAACTTTTCAAAGTTAGGTTTGGATTAATTTGACAGTTTCAACAAAAACTTGTAATTGGAAACCATGAGTTATTGTTGTAACAAGTTTTGGCATCATCACATACGCCTACAATTAACCTACAATTCCCCAAAAAAAACACATCCAAAGTGCAATTCTGTGTAAATTACGAAAAAACAAAAATATAGTTGCTTTAAAAGCTCATTCAAAACCATCCGTCTATTATTTGTAAACTCTAACTTTTGTCTACAAGCTAGCTTCCTCTTCTGTTCAAAATCCAAATGCAAACTTGGCTTTATTTTTTCACATTTTGTAAACTCTAGCCTTGTGTCTAAAAGCTAGCTTTTTCTACTATTCAAAATCCAAATTTATACTTAGCTTTATTATTTTTTTTTCTGCGATGGAATGAGAAGATGGGTGTGTTCTTATTTTTTTAACCATAAATCTAATCTATTTTTAAATTACTTCCTCCACTTCAAAAAAAGATAGATACAACACCTATACTATTGATGGGGTAGAAGCCATTTAATTGTGGGTCCTCATTTACACACTCTACCAAACATCCAAAGACACAAAACTAATTAGGTCCCCACTTCCTTTTTTATTTTTATTTTTATTTTTTATTTATTTATTGAAATGTGGTTGGTTCCATATTACAACTCGAACTCCATTAGTGGAGCCTCCATCAAAATGCTTTCAGATCTAATTTCACAATCAGGTCTATATACTTATAGTTAAAACTCCATCATTAGTAATAAATTAAATCCACACGTCTGTTATTTATATTATTAAGTGCCATATTTAGTAATAATTTAAAATCGTCACGTCTCTTAATGTATTCAAATTTGCTAACCTTTACTTTTGCATTAATGTTTTTGGCATATTAAGCATGTGCAGGGCTTTCGACAGATTTAATTATTATCAAGATTGTAAAAATCGCTCGGCGGTAGCTCGACGGTTGACTGTTGTTAGGGGATTAATCGGTATTGGCGGGGATTAATCGGGGATAATAGATTATTAATAAAATATTAAAATTAATCAAATATTAATATATCTTAAGAAAAACAAATACTTCAAAATTAGAAAATAAGAAAGTTTGTAATTTAAAAATACAAAAATATGAACATTTTGGTATAATATTTGAAATTTTGAAAATTTGAAAATTTTGGAGTAAAAAAGTTGATTCTTTGATAGAAAAAATTTACTTTTTAAAAAATTGTTGACATTTTTTTTAATTTTTTTTTGACTTTTTGACTTTTGTTGACCGATTAATCCCGCCAAGACCGATTAATCATAAATATCCAATTAATACCATAATTCCTCGACGGTTGGAGAACGCCAAACGATTAATCCACGATTAATCCTGATTTCTGCAACCATGATTATTATACATACTAGTTTATAACCCGTAGGAACCACAGTTATAAAATTAATTAACCATTTATAGTAAAAACTCAAAATTAGTAATCAATTATTTTAAATAAATATTAATTAAGAGATATTTTTATTAATTGTGTAAAATTATAACTGTTGATTCAAAGAAATATGTAAAAGTAATTTTTAATATATATTAGATATTTTTTATTTGTGAATTAATGAAAACAATAATATAAAATTTAAATTTAAAATTAAAATAGTAAATAAATACATTGACAAATAACATCACATTAATGAGGTTAATGAGGATGTCTACTAAATTTAAAATGGAGAACTAATATATTAACAAGTGGCAAAACATTAATTAAAATGTCTAAGATGATGACACATGACAAAAACTACTCTTTTATAAGTATAGAGAGATATATAACAAATAATATTATTCGTATATCTTAATCATTCAGAAATTTTGAGTATTTAATTTAATTAAATATTTCAAATATAATTAAGGGGCACTCGTCGTTAATATCACCCAAAAACATATTTTTTTTAAACAACAAACACACACTTCGTGTCTATTCTTAAACCTTTTTTTGTCTTTAAATGAGACTCAACCTCAACCTATTCTTAAACACACACTTCGTGCCTACAAGCCCTTGGGTTTTCTACAATAGTTGTATATACTTAGAGGAGGATCAAGGATTTGGATAGGGAGATCGGAGGCACAAAAAATATTCCTATACAAGTTTTTCGGGATTGGTAAAAATGTTTAAAATGCCGCTAAACAAAAAAAAAGTGTTTAACTTCATTTGTAGAATTCGCCGGTTCTTTTCAACATATCAAATCAAATAAGGATTAAAATATTCAATACAAGCAATAACAACTAATCCGATAACTAAGTACCACCAATCGTATTCTTGAATTTTTCAAAATATGAAATTTCATTATTCATTTCATTGTAATCGTACCACAGCAAAAGGTTTGGGCCAATTAAGATTGAGTACATTGACCATACAACCATTCCATGCAGACATAACTTTTATCATATTTAATTTCCATACCCTTTTTCTCGAAATATCATTTCAATTCGTCGTTCATATCTTCTTAAATACTATGTGTACAATGCCATCAAAACAATTTGTGTGTATGAGAGATTTATGTTGATTGATGGACTATAAACATTCGTAGCCAGGTCTATTTACAAAACATTGTTCTAAACTACATTTACTTGTTCCTTAGAATTGGAATTATATAAGTGCAAAGCTTTCTCCTATAAAGATTAATGAGGTTTTGTAGTCTTTTAATTTAATATAGGGGACAATGAAATATGTTAAGATATAAAGACAATAACCCTAAAAGGAATTCGCCAGCTAATGCTACCAAACAACTTTGGAAATCTGGTTGTAAAGTTGCACCCTTAACCTTTATTATCAATATTACTCTACTTAAAATAAATAATAATTTCTTTTCAACTAATATAGTTCAATACATATCGATGGAAGACAAACGGACAACAAGCTGCGTCGCTAACCCTTTCTGGATTGCAAAACTAATTCTTTTGAAAACAACATCTGTGGATCTAGGAGATATGACACTAGAATGCATGACCCGTTGGACTCTGTTGAGGAGCTCCACCGCCTTTGGTGCGAAAAAACCAAATGTATCGAATAAGCACATGTTGATTTTTTATATATACATTCTCATGCTTGGCCACTTTGCACGCAGCGGCATGCCCAGCTGTGAAACCCCCGCTCCTCAAACCGACGACAGGAGAGACCCCAGTAAGATCCACACACACATGCTTCCCTCCTACCCATCCAAAGACCAAAATGTCAGCCGGTCTAAGTGTGGATCTTCCATCCTGCGGGTCCGTCAAAAAGTTCACTGGTGTTTCTTTCTTCGCAGAAATACCAACACGCCGACAAGCAGCAAACAGAACATCCCTAACTACATCATGTCTATACTTGAAGTCAGAGTGCTCTCTACAATGGACTGCGTGTTCCCCAAAGATATCCAAACATGCCTTGCGGCAAACTGGGCATATCTCGTCAATTAGGAATAGAGGAATCATGAGGCGGTAACGAAGGATAGTACGGTACTCTACAGGAGACATATGCTGGCCAAGGCCATCAATAGGGATAGTTAGCAGAAAATCTTGAGCATAAGGTTCCTGAAGGCACTCAAAGACTACTTTCTGCCTAACAGTCATATCAAAGTCGACTTCCATATGTTTGACGATTTTTCTAAAAAGGGTACACGCCAATGCTTTTTGGGATTTAGGGGGGTGGTGTCCTTATTAGTGAAACTACTACAGTCAAATCCTAGAATCGTGTCGCGAAGACAAGTCATAGCACATAGGTAATCCACGTCCACACCACATATGCAACTGTCACGTAAGATGTGGTCTTGTAATGCCCAATACTGGGCCCTCGAGGCTACAAATGCATAGGAGGAAACCTCGTATGCCGAGTACAAACCCAAACCACAAAAACGAATAGGTAAGGAAGCCAGACGCCACCGAATGTCTCTAAAGAATGGGCCTCCACATACCACTATATCTTCGATAGACCTGCACAATCCTTTGTCAAAGAAAAAAGTTGCCTCTTCTATGTATACCGGTTGGCATGTCCTTAAACCAAAGAAAAGTTTTGCAATTCCTATACATGATCAAAGTAAAAGGAGCTCACTCTGCGGGTCACATAGCTGTGGAAGAAGGCCCATCAAATCAACAACATTGATAGCTCTCTTCATGGACAGCCCGCTAATAAACCCTGTGTCTCTGCTAACAGCCCCCCAAGGAGATTCACCCCCAAAGAAGGTATCCCTATATCCGTTGGGAATAAATCAGAACTGTAATGCCCAGGTTTCGGGGCTAAGCATTTTTGACAATGTAATAGTCTAGGTCAACTATTGTAACTCTTTTTGAAGTAATAAAGATGAAATATTTGAGTATTATGTGAATTATGTGTATTTATGTGCTTATTATTTAATTATAAACGTATAATTAATAAAGAATAAAAATAAGCATCAAAATTAAAGTGTGAGATAAGCCCGATATCTTTATATAAAGTTGTAATGATCGAAACAAGGGTTCCGGGGATATAAAGAACGCCGAAATCCGAGTTATAACGAAGAAGTTATGACCCGTTGAAGTTTCACGACGGAACCGACACGATACCGGAAAGCGTAAATAGTGAATTTACGATAGATCGAGATTTATCCTTAGCGGTCTAAACGAAATTTGTAGAATACGTTAAACCGAGAGCGTCCATAAAAAGAACGCCCAAATCTGACTTCGTATGAGGAAGTTATGATTTTTTGAAGTTTCGGATTAGCAGTGTACAGCCCGAAATTCGAATATTAGATCGAACGGTTTTTAGCCGACACAACATAAATGAGAATCAAAGATCTCGTTATTTGTAGCATAACGAGAAAAAGATGGGCGAAAACGGACGTCGGATGAAGAAGTTACGAGAATTTAACAGACCAATCCTGTCCTGGCCTGTTAATAATATAAATTTTAAAATAGAGTCCAAATTAGCCAACAGAGTCTAAATAAAAGTTGTAGAGTACGTTCCCACCTTCGCGTGGATATAAAGAACGTCGAAAACGGAGCTCGTATGCGATAGTTACGAATTTTTAAAGATTGCATTCGAATTTGCGAAGCCTATTGCTCAATCGATGACGTGGCAAGATCACAACCGTCGCTTGCAGCCCATGGTCTCGCTTTGGATAAAGGACACGCCACCCCTCGCCTACCCCCCGTGTACTCCGGTTCTTATCCACTCCAAGATCAGTCCACGTGCGAAGACAGCTGGAAGCCTCATCCGAAGTTACGCCCAGCGTAACCATTTCCGAATGCAGCGCGTAGCCAGCAGCCTCCGACCTATAAGAGGGCTGCGAGGGCTGCCATAATTTCTCACAAATTCACCATAACTTTCTCTCTCTGCATTCTCTCATTACCCCCAAACCCTCCCCTAAGCCTAGGTGATCCCCTAGCACCCTAAGGAAGCCCCGAGGCTCACGGAGTCCCGAGAAAAAGGGTCTTTCGGTTTCGGAAACGCTGCTCCGAGCAAAGCCCAGTTTTCTTTAAAATATGTTGTAAGTGAGCTACGCTTACGCAATTTTTAATATAGCTTTCAAATAATTATAGTAATGTTATTAGGTCCTTCAAATAATTATTTGGGCTATTATTATGAGTTATAATTGAGTGTTATTTAACGCTTATATAATAATAATAATAGCTAGACTATTAGTTAGTCGCGATTGACGTTAGACTAAACCCTAGTGGTATTGATACTAGGTTTTATCGAAGGAAAATTGTTTTAAGAGTATCGAAGCGTTGTCCGAGTGCTGAGTCACCACCTTTCAAGTGAGTGCATAGTTACTTTCAGCTTACACATAGATATGAAGTATTTTATATAAATTACGTGTTATATGTGCATACTATCTGAATACTTGCTATCTATGCTAGATGAACGTTTTTATACATTTTTTCAATGATTTAAACTGTATATGTATTTTATATCTACAAAATGCGTTGGGTAAAACATGGGTAGATGTAATAGTTGTTGTGTGACAAAATAAAATAATGAGAGGCCTCGTTTTAGATGTTCTTGATGATCCAGTCATCTAGCGAAGTATAGATGACGACTACGGACTATTCTAGACAGTCTAGTGGAACACTAACAGACTCGCAACCTGTAGGTGTTTATTTGAACTGTGTGTTTATTTGAACTGTGTGCTCACCAGGTGTACTCCATCCCCCACATGGTTGCCTTAAGGACATTTATTGCTGAGGAATCCCCTTAGCGGTAGTGTCCATCCCGATGATAGTCCTTAGACTAGCTCCCTTGTGTTAGATGTCTTAGGGACGTAAAGTGAGGATAACGGGAATGGGTAATAGGGTTTGTTTGGTTTGATAAAGTTAATAAACTTATTTATTGTGGGTTGAAAACCCTATGTGCTCACCAGGCTCCCAAGCCTGACCCACTCAGTTTCTTGTATTACAGGTAGTGGCGTATGAGCATAGATGTGATGTCTTGGGATAAGAGATTAAGGGATTTTAGGCCTTTAAATACAGAATAATGTAGTAAGGCCTATGATGTATTGTTTATGCTTATAATATGTATCGAACATGACATCCCGAGTCTTTTTAATGAAATACATTTCTATGGAAATGCTTTTGATAAATCTTTATCATATTTTGTTTTGGGACAAATTCCGCAACACTTTTAATTAAAATGTTATTCTGATTATTAAACAAAGCATAAACAAAATCGGTCTTTTCTGGCCATGAAAATGGGGATTTCACAGTTGGTATCAGAGCATTAGTTTAAGCGAACTAGGAATTTGTAGGATTTCTAGACTTAAACTTAGAATGCTAAGCGATGATTGTGAGGTCTGAGCACTAGCTTATTTTAGGAATTATGCCTAAAATGCTTTTATGTGCTAAATGCTTTGTGCCTTATATTCTATTATTTGTTCGGATCTATGGTCTGATGCCGACCGGATCTGGAAACCTTATGTGTTTAGGATTCTAAACGTACGACTACGATATTAGAACTAGCATGTAAACGTTTCGGAGAGATAAGGATAATTTGAACATCAGTCCTAAATAAAGATCTAAATTCACCTTATTCGGTGTATAGATCAAGATGGCAAGGACCCGTAGCGGAAACATGAATGCAAATGGGAACAGAAACCAACCCCCAGTGATTGAGCAAATACTGGTTGTGGAAGCCGCTGCTTAGACAATAACGATGGCCGGAGTGCAAGCGATGATCCAGGCGATGTTGGATCGTCAAATGGAGGAAACCAGACGTTTTCTCCAGCAAAATCGAGAGGAAGCGACCATACAGATCGAACGGCCCGAGTTGAACGAAGGGTAGACTAAGGAGGGAAACTACAGTGGAACCGTTGGTCAAGTCAACCCACTAATAGTTCAACAAAACAACCAAGATGACAGAGTCGAGAGGAGGCGTGTCAGTTTCGAGGAGGTGTTGTATGTTGGTGGAATACCTTGGGGAAGACTTTAAGCCCCAACGAGCCCCTGCAACTGACATGGGTAGAATTTCTGGTGCAATTCAAACGAAAGTACTGCTCAGCTCAAAACCTGCTCCAGCTAGAGAACCAGTTCCTAACCCTGAAGAAGGGAAGCATGTCAATCGATGAATACACGAACAACTTCACAGAAAATATGGAGTTTGCCTTGCGTCTTTTTCCGGACGAGCTGATGAAAATCGATAAGTACGCAAAGGGACTTCCATGGGAGTACGCGGTGTCAGTGCGTCAGGCACATACTCTGGAGGCAGCTATCTGGGCTGCCAAGTCTGTGGAGGATATGATTAAGGGAAGAGCAGCCAGCGAAGTTGAGGTTGGCGAGAAGAGGAAATTTGAAGGGTCTGCTAAACCCAACAAAAAGAAGAGCAAGTTCGGTTCAAAGAAGTTCGGGGGAGGAGGAAATGAATTGAAATGGTGCGAGAAGTGCAAGAAGAAGCACTCGGGAAAATGTAGCGAGGAAGTAACCTGCTACAAGTGTGGGAAAATGGGGCACTATGCCAATGAGTGCACCATCAACAAGAGGGTGTGCTACGAGTGCCGTGAAGAAGGGCATATTGCTAAGGATTGCCCAAAGAAGAAAGATGCGAGAAGGCCTAACGTTCCACCGAAGCCGAAGGTGAGAGCCTTCCAGATGATGCTCGAGGCTGCAAAGAAGGCAGCAGACGTCGCTTCAGGTACCTTTCTTGTAAATGGTTTTCCTGCCAATATACTATTTGATTCCGGAGCCAACTACTCCTTTGTGTCGCAAAAATTTGGCGGAAAACTAGCATTACCTATAGAAAAACTTGATAATTCCCTGATTGTAGAAGTTGCTAGTGGCAAGTTCGTACCTGTTAGTAATCGTATTAAGAACGTAGTCATCGACCTAAATGGAAACGAATTCCACGAAGAGCTATTACCCATAGAGTTAAACGGTTTCGACATCGTTTTGGGTATGGACTGGCTTAGCGCCAACGATGCCGAGATATTATGCCGAAAGAAGATAGTTAGGGTAAATCCCCCTGGAAAGGAGTCATTTATGGTGTACGGGGACAAACATAGAGTGAATTCTGGAATCATCTCCCTGATGAAAGCCAGAAAATGTTTATCCAAAGGATGTGCATTATATTTGGCATTTGTGATTGATGCTAAGAAGGAAAAAAAGGAGGTGCAGAGTATACCAATCATATGTGATTATCCGGAAGTCTTTCCCGAAGATCTTCCCGGATTATCACCTGATAGGCAAGTGGAGTTTCGTATAGACTTGTTACCAGGAACAACATCGATAGCAAAGGCACCTTACCGATTAGCACCGACGGAGATGAAGGAGCTTATGACGCAACTTCAAGAGCTGTTGGACAACAGTTTCATTCGACCTAGTTCATCACCTTGGGGAGCTCCGGTGTTATTCGTGAAGAATAAGGATGGAAGCATGAGAATGTGTATAGACTACTGAGAGCTGAATAAGGCAACGGTGAAGAAAAAGTATCCATTGCCGAGGATTGACGACCTATTCGATCAGCTGCAAGGCTCGAGCTACTTTTCAAAGATCAATCTTAGGTCAGGATATCATCAGCTAAAGGTGAGAGAGCAGGATATTGAGAAGACTGCATTCAGAACTCGATATGGACACTACGAGTTCTTGGTTATGTCATTTGGACTAACCAATGCTCCTACAACATTCATGGATTTGATGAACAGGGTTTGTAAACCATTCCTCGATAAATCTGTGATAGTGTTCATCGACGACATTCTGATATACTCGAAAAGCCAAGAGGAGCATGGAAAGCATCTACGGGAAGTGTTGGAAGTGTTAAAGAAGGAGAAGCTTTACGCTATGTAAGGTCCTGAAAATGGATCTTACCAGTGATCAATAGCAAACACAATCACATAAACAAGAATAAAGGTAGAGAAGCAAATCAAACAAGCTTGCACATGTTCTATTGAATTAAACGTCTGGTACAACTTGATATGGGGCTGTGAACAATAAGGCATCAACAACAAAACACGACTGACTAACCATCTATTTATAGGGGACTACGACCGAGAAGAGTTTACGGTCGTAAACTCATTACAAACCGTAAACGGCTATTACTCCTACTAACATACTCTATCTAAACCAAACTACTATTACATTGCAAAGCCTAGACCAAACCACTAACTTGGGCCCTTCAATCTCCCCCTTGGTTTGGTGCTAGCTTGAAGTTAACCTTTATTGACTACCATAACGTCTGCTTGCCCCATTGCCCCATTCCAGATACGCTTGTTAAGAATCTCAGCAACCATAGTCGTATACACCTTCGCAACATCCTCAAAAGTATCCTCCGCAACCAAAATCTGATAGTTGCTTAGATGATGGATGTCCCACTTTCGAAATTGCAACAAATCCCTTCGGTTATAGAGTTGGATGAAACCATTTTTGAGCTTGATTACAGAAGCGGAAGTAATCTCATCAAAAACCCAACATTCCATAGAGCCGAGAGATCCATCTTGATAATTCTGAAGCACAGGGAACTGTTTGACCTGCTTGGTTGCGGGCTACATCACAACTTGCAGAGGCTTGTCAGTTTTAGGATCAATGATATCAGGATGCTCTACTATAACGAACTCAACAGTTTTCATGGAAGGAAACCCTTTCTTAACCTGATCTTTAAGGAAGTGCTTGAACTGGGTCGCCTGAGGATTGTTTGTGAGATTTGAGAAAGGAGCTCGTGGCAATTCTGCCAGATCGACCCTAGTCCATGAACTGAAATCATGACAATCTATGTAAAGTTTAGAGTTGCCACTTTTCCTTAGCACAATCCACATCTTGAGAGGATCATGAAATCCCCAAGAAAAAATTCCCGATCTATCACCGAAAGAATCTCTGAATCGAACAACTTCAAGATCAGTCACTGTAATTGTAGGTTCATCCCAAGAAGCATTTTGGTTAGGGTTTCTTTTAAACAACATTTGCCCTTTCTTAGCTGCTTCCTCCTGTGCATCGTGAATTATTGCTGAAACATGGGGGGGCTTGAGGAGGCTCATCTTCAACATGATTAACAACTCCTGATGTCTGACCAGTTGGCAAAGTAACTGGAAAGGCTTGAACGTGTAGATTGATCTTGTATTCATCATCAGACGTCTGGTATTTAACACCGAGGTCTTCCTCAAGCTTCTTCTTTAGCTCAAAATAGCTTGAAGTCAAGAGATTGAAGTGATCTTGAAGATCAGAAATCTGTTTTGACTTTAGAGCTTTGTCCTTAGTAAGATCAGCTACTTGCATACCAAGCTTTGAATTGTCAAATTGAAGCTTAGACAATTGAACATTAAGCTTTGAATTTTCAGCTTGAAGATCCGACACATGGATGTCAAGCTCAGTGTTTTTCTGACTCAGCACTGATATCTCCTTCTGTAGCCCATAGATAGTTAGGTTGTCTCCTCCAGAACCGCCATCCCCTATAGAAACACCTTTACCGCAAGGGGAAGGCATCAAAAATTGCTCCTCAGCCAAATGCATGGCTAATCTTACAGAAGCGTCATCGTGATCAGATCGAGGAGGAGTAAACCCTGGTGGAATAGAGGAACCATCAACATCAAAGTATTGTCTGGATCCACAGTAAAAAGTTTGGTTGTGGTAAGACTGGGAGTAGTAGTAGGTGGTATTGGGAGGCCGCTAACGAGACTTGCAATTAGCTCAATCTGCCTCGGATCCCTTCTTCTTCTTTTCAACGGGGGTTGACCAGTCTGTGTTGTTGTAGAATCACTCACAAATAGCTCTGAAGTAGGAGAAACAGTAACAGGAGGAGGAAATCCCATAACTGTCTCCATCGGAGTGGAAATGTTTGCCATTTGGTTTGAAGTAGGGGTTGCAGTTTCAAAAACTTCATTAGACTCCCTTGTCTCTGTGTTGGAAGAACAACTTCATCGACATTGTTAAAGATCATGTCAAGATTCTCATTCGTCACCAAATTAGCACTACTGGCTAGAGAAGCTGCAATATCATCATGATCAAAATCAGTGAGATCAAGATCACTAAAAGAATCATTTTTATCTCCCTCAACATTCGCTTCAAACTCCACATTCATTCCTTCAACATCACCTTGAGTACGATTAGATATTAAGCCATGTTCTTCTGCCACATGAGCATCAGGAGTAGGAGTGTCTTCTTTTTCAGTACTTTCATCATCAGATACATCAATAACAACGTTGTTTGGAGATGACTTCTCAGAAGATACAGGCTCAGAAGAAGCCTGGTCAGATGAACCATAAGATTCTGCGGGTTCATTCAGTTCAGTGAACTTTCCAAACTTTTCAAGCGAGTATTTTCATTGAAAAATAACCTTTCCTTTTCGATTCTGTTTGATGATTCCTACTATGTGGGGACCCAAAGATTTCATATCCAAAGTTTCACCTTCGTTTCTCACATCCGGAAACTGAGTATTGATAAGCAACCAAATAAATCTGGGATACAATAAGAAAGTATCCCGAGTTGAAGCTCGAATGTTCACAACAAACTCATCCAAGATGAATCTCGAAAAGTTAAACTTCACTCCTGCGGCGAGAGAAACAATTGCACCGGTATTCCTTTGAGAAATTTCATCTGCTCCTGATCTTCTCCCTGAAATGTAGCTAACGAACACGTGTGCTAAAAATCTCCAATACGGATGTAAGAGCTTCTTTAAAGTTGGAGGTGAAGTGCCTTCATAACTCATTCTCCTTAGAATCCTCTGAGCGTCTTCAGTCCCAATCTCCGTAGGGAAATTAGGTTGATCGTCAATCAGCAATGTATCTCTGATAAAGCTTTCATTAATCACAATTTCGCGTCCTTGAACTATAGCTTTAACAGTAAAATGACCGGCATCATTCATATCCATGTTGGCAGTCGCCCAGAATTCTCTAATTAAATTTTGGTAAACAACAGGATTTATTGTAATAGCAGATGCCAAACAGCACTGGCGAAGTCTGTGAATCATCGACCGAAGATCCGAGTGAACAGCCAGAGGATCCACCAAGACAATAGCAAGATTGTGCATATCCACAAATTTGAGGTTCGCCGTTACCCTGCACTTAACCATACCAAGTAAGAAAGGAAAAATCAAACGAACAACAAGAGTTTTAATTTAATTTTAATCCTAAAAATAACAATAACTTTTTTTAAAATTAGGTCAAAATTTAAAAAAACTTTCATTTAAATGAAATCTAAATCTGCGGTCAACACTAATTTGCGGTCAACACCACTTTGCGGTCCAAGAACAAGGTTTGCGGTCGACAAACAAGGTTTACGGTCGACGAACAAAGTTTACGGTCGACGAACAAAGTTTACGGTCGACGAACAAATCTTATGACCAACACATAAAAGTTGTGGTTAATAAGGATTTACGGTCGCAAATCATGGCCAGTAAACTATCGATCATTCGGAGTTTGCGGTCGCAAGCATCGTGCGCCCGTAAGCTTGGGCCGCAAGCCCCGTCGCACCATTTTTCTCGATTTTTGCCTCGAAAACTCGATTAATCACACAACAAGATATATATTCCTGA
The DNA here is from genome assembly GCF_051521515.1 of Lactuca serriola. NCBI lineage: Eukaryota > Viridiplantae > Streptophyta > Magnoliopsida > Asterales > Asteraceae > Lactuca > Lactuca serriola. The sequence continues at coordinate 48,937,129 of NC_136415.1, forward strand.
TCCAGAACACATTACCTTCGAGAGTATCAGATTATATTTGCACAATATGACAGAAAAAATTTCGACGTGAGAGAGAGTGGGAGGGGTGTTTGCGGCCGGAATCTTGAGTATGAAGAAGATTTCGGCGGTAAACTCCCTTTTTATTCCCTTTTAACATTTACCTGATAACCACACAGTATAAAGCAGGGTCCAACACAGTTAAAAATTTAAAAATAATTCCTTTTGAGGATTTTTACTAAAAATAAATTAAAAATAATAAAATAAAATTAACTATGCAGAATAGAATAAAATAAAAATAAAAATAAAAATAAAAATAAAAAACTTAAAAAATTTTAACAGTTAAAAAATAAAAATAAAATTAAAAAAAATAAAAAATAAATCTAAAATAATTTAACTTCAACTAAAATCTAATCTTAAAATTTAGCTACCGTGAATGAATTTGTGATGCTGAGATCAAAGTTGTTGGACAGCCTTACTCCACTTGTCGGTACCATTATTTTCACATCTTCGTCTAATCGATCGCCAATATTGTGGTCCACTTAAAAACGAAAAATTTATGACAATTTTTGGACAATTTACCAATGACATGATACATATACATATAAATGATTATAATTCCTCATTATCATGATTGACCCTAATTCTTAAATAAAATTGTCTTATGACCATTTAACTGACTACGACCAATGATATTGTTGTCCACCTAAATTGAGCAGCGAGATCTACAGACAACCTGTATGTGTTCAATTTTAGTTGTAATAGAACGTGTTTTCCGCTTTTCGGCATGCCCCAGCCATCAAGGGCTTCCAGAATACTCCTTACACAAGGTGAGCAGACAATTATTAAGAGAGAAGATAGATTTAGAATGCATATGCTGTACATCCACGTCAGATCTCTTCCAATCACGCAAAGGATGAAACATATGACTAACTGAAGTTTCAGAGGGATTGAGAAGAGAATGGTGCATATACTGTGTACCAGGTCGGATTTTGAGTCACGCAAAGGAGACAATATATGACTAACAGATAGAAAGAATTGCATAGATAGAAGATACAGAGAGATAGAGTTACATATGTTACAGTCCAGGTCGGATCTCTCGATCACGCAGAGGAGGTAACATATGACTAACAAACAGAAAGAAAGAAAATAACCTTCCACAGACCTAATTTATCGGAATTCCCCAGTCACCCCATCCAACCGGAATTAAGGATAGAATCTGCACATCGAGGAAAAGTGAATCCACAGTTCTAGATACGGGTTCATTAGTGTGACCGGTAGATTCTCATGTATATCTCCCTGCTCAACCTATCCGAGCGTCATGATGTCAGGCTAAACGGTTCTAACTAGGTCAAGATTTGTCAAGTCCTTAAATTCATTAGGTTCAACATTCCCTAGTCAAGTCCATTTAAAATCTTGCCTACCAGCGCATTGAGCACAGAGGGTTGACAATTCAACTTAGGTACGTTACGCATATTCAGATTGCCTGTTATCACTTGCTAATTTCATTTCCTATCACAACACCTACAAGCAAAACTATCAACAATATTTTTTTTAATTTTCTGGTTTTTTTTATTGTTTTTGGATTTTTGAAATTTTTTATTAATATTTTTTTTATTTTATTTTTTTGATTATTTCTCCCCCTAAATTTGTGCATGGGTGAAAATGAAAATAAAAGAAAATAGAATACGCAAATTTAACTAAGGCTACCTAAAAAAAACAAAGTTTTAAAAGAAATAAAAAAATGAAAGCAGAAAAAAACTTAATCCTCAAAACGAATCATTTTCAGAAATCCCACAAGCACATCAAAACGAGCTTTGTTAAAAGGCTTGGTGAATAGATCCGCCACATTATTAGCACTGTGGACCTGTTCCACCCGGATTAGCGAACGTTCATAACAGTCTCTGATGAAATGAATTTTAATGTCGATGTGCTTGGTTTTAGAATGTTGGACTAGATTTTTGGAAATTTGAATTGTGGCTTCATTATCACAGTAGATAAGAGTTTCTAAATAATTCAAACCGTAGTCCAACAGTTGATGTTGGATCCAGATAACTTGAGAACAGCAGGCCGATGCAGCAACGTATTTCGCCTCCGCTGTGGAAGTTGAGACAGTGTGTTGCTTCTTACATTGCCACGAAACTAGCCTGTCACCTAGGTATTGACACCCTCCTAAGGTTGATTTCCTGTCAAGCTCACAGCCTCCGTAATTACTGTCAGCAAAAGCATATAGATTAAATTCAAAAATTTTCGGATACCAAAGACCCAATTTTGGGCTGCCTTTGATATGCCGAAAAATTCTTTTGACAACAATAAGATGTGAAAGTTTAGGATTATCCAGATAGCGTGCGCATTGAAAAACTGCAAACATTATGTCAGGTCTGCTTGCAGTAAGATACATCAGTGATCCGATCATTGATCGATAGTGAGTCTGATCTATGGATTTACCGTCAGGATCTGGAGTCAGAAGAGGTTTTTCAGCCATTGGTGTTGAAGCAGATTTAGCGTCGTGAAACCCAAACTTCTCAAGAATATCCTCCACATAATTGGCTTGATGTAGCAGGATTCCGGTTGAATTCTGTTTAACCTGAAGCCCCAAAAACATGGTCATTTCTCCCAACGAACTCATACCGCTTCTTCATTACACCTTCGAATTCTTTGCAGAGCTGCGGACTAGTCGACCCAAAGATAATGTCGTCAAAATAGATTTGCACAAGTATCTGATCATTGTTGACATGCTTGATAAACAGGGTCTGATCGATAGTGCCACGAGAGTAACCATGCTCGAGCAAGTGTTTTGTTAGAGTTGCATATCACGCTCTAGGAGCTTGGTGTAACCCATACAATGCCTTGTCCAACTTGTAGACATGATTAGGAAATTTTGAGTCAATGAACCCAGGTGGTTGATCAACGTAGATTTCTTCCTTCACCTTGCAATACAAGAAAGCAGTCTTGACGTCCATTTGATAAACGGTAAAGTTCATGTAAGAATCATATGCTTGGAAGATACGAATAGCCTCCAGGCGAGCTATTGGAGCATAAACTTCAGTGTAATCAAGACCCTCGACTTGTCGAAACCTGCGAACCACCAACCGAGCTTTATTTCGCACAATAACCCCTGAATCGTCCTGCTTATTGCGATAAACCCATCGTGTGTCAAGAGACTTCTTGCCCTTGGTAACTCAAATAACTTCCAAACACCGAGTTTTTCAAATTGGTGCAGTTCCTCATGCATTGCATCTACCCAGCTAGGTTCATTTATAGCCATTTCAACATTCTTAGGCTTTATTTGAGAAATAAAGCAAGAGTAAAGACAAGCATTAACGTCTCCACTCTGACTTCTGGTTTTAACACCGTCACCTAGCTGACCAATGACGTTGTCGATCGGATGATCGCGTTGAATCCTTGAAGGTATCTCTTGGCTGATGTCATTGAGAGAGATAGGAAGAGTGTGAATGTTGATACCTCCTTCATTTGCTGATTGAGCCGCTCCAGACGGCTTTGCTACAAACTCATTTGAGATAAGTTCAAGAAAGAGTAGTTCAATAAAAGTTGAAGAGGCATCGGAAGCATCATCAGGAGAGAACTCTTTCTCTATAGAAATAAGTGGTGAAGTTTCAGAATCTGGAGTATCAGATTGGGCTGAAGATTTAGGACTATCATGTTGCATAGACGACTCCCCCTCAGGTATCGCAGATGACTCCCCCTCTGGTGTAGCAGAGGACTCCCCCTCAGGTGTTGCAGAGGACTCTACCTTGGACTTCCCTTTGGATGATGAAGAGGATGTATATAGAGGTTTGTACACAAATTCTTCGTCTTCATCTTCAGGAATACTCTTCCAACCAGAAACAGGTCTAGATAAGCCACTTGAAGACACATTTATGGATTTGAACAACGATGTGTAATCAAACAACCAATCCGGACCCACTCTAGCGTCCGTCTCATTTTCTTCCAACCAACGCACGTCATAAGATTCCACAATCTGTTTTGTCTTCTTATTGTAGACTCTATAGGCAGTGCGAGCAGCATACCCTACGAAGTAACAGTCATCGGCCTTGGCATTAAACTTCGGGTTGACATCTAAGTGAAGAAGGGTGCAAAGGTAGCAAAATACACGGAAATGACTGACCGATGGCTTGTGACCATAGAATTTCATACGGGGTCTTCATCTGAGCTTTGTTGATCAACACTCGATTTTGAACGTAACAGGCAGTGTTTATCGCCTCTGCCCAAAAGAAAACTGGTAGTTTTGAATCACACAACATCGTTCTTGCAATGTCTTTTAATGTTCTGTTCCTTCTTTCAGCAACACCATTTTGTTGGGGTGTGTGAGCAGAACTGAATTGACACATGATACCCTTTTCTGTGCAAAAGTGATCTAGTACAGAATTCATAAACTCTGTTCCGTTGTCGGTACGGAGCGCCTTCACCCGATTGTTAGTTTGGTTCTCAACTAATACAATGAACTTCTTGATCAAATCAGCAACTCCAGCTTTGTTGGATAGAAAGAAAACCCAAGTAAACCGAGAGAAATCATCAATCACAACCAGACAATAAGAACTTCTGTTGATGCTGAGAACGTTTACTGGACCAAACAAATCCATATGTAGCAATTGAAGCACCTGGCTAATTGAGTTGACCTGTTTTGGCAGGTGTGGTTTTCTATGATGCTTTCCTTGTGCACATGACACACATTTTTCAAACGTGATGAAATCTTTGACAAGAAATCCATGGACCATCTCATTTTTCGCAAGACGATTCAGATTCTTGGCATTAGCATGACCTAGTCTTCTGTGCCACAACATTGCAGTTTGTTCGGAGATCTTGGAGAAAAGGCACGTAACTTGTTCTGGAAGATTGCTATTCATATCAATGATATAGGCATTTCCATCCCTTTTAGATTTTACAAGAATCCACTCTTTTGGGATGACAAAGCCTGGCTTGAGAATCATGCATTCCTTATCAGTGAAATGAGTAGAATAGCCCTTGTCACAAATCTGAGAAACACTTAACAAACTATGCTTCAGCTCGGGAGCAAAATTAACGTTCTCGAAACTTAAAACCCCATTTGAGACAGTTCCTCTTTGAGTGATTTTGCCACCTTCTCCACCCGCAAAGGAGATGTACCCCCCATTAAATGATTGAATGTTGTGAAGTTAGGTGATATCTCCTATCATATGCCGGGAACAGCCGCTGTCGACAAACCAGGGTTTGACGACATTCCCCCGCAACTGTCCCTGCAAAATGTGCGGGTTTAATTAGATTTGGGAACCCAGGTCATTACCTTCCTGGGTGGTCCCGATGCCTTTTCAGATTGATAATTTTCGGATTTCTCAGAGGACACAAATGATGAATTGGAAGCCAGTTTGGGCAGCCATTGATAATTAGGTTTTCTAATAGTCCTGATTGACTTTGAAATTGAGTGTTTATCAGTTTGCTTGAAGCCTGTGGGCTTTCTACCAGAGTTGGTTGAAGACCCATTGCTGCTTCTTGACGAATTCGACCTTGGCTTGGTCGTACTCGGTTTTGGCAAATTGCATGGGACTTTGCGATGAGAAACCCTTTAATGTTTTTGAAAAACAACCCGTTTTCTACTCCGATCATTTTTCCAATCATCATTTCGGGAACGAATTCTAGAGGACTTTCTATTTAAAGACCTTCCTCTGAATTCGTTCTCTCCTCTTGGAAGTTCGAAATGTACAAACATACGATTTTGACAATTTCTAGCTATATGACCGCCAGTACCACAATTAAAACAAATCTATTTGTTATTGTTATAACTTGTACTACATTGATGAGATTTGCTTTCCATACTAACACCCTTGCTTCTCTCACAAGAACAAGAATCATTATTAGGTTGTGAGGCAAGTGAGGGTATATTAGATGGAGAAGATTATGAGACTGGTGGTGTTTCAACATTTTCATTACAAACACCAAAATTGACAATCACATTATTTAAAACAGTATCAGACACTTGAAAACCATTCAAAACAGTATCAGAAGAAACAAAAACATCACAAAAACCATTGTCACTTAAAACATCAGAGAAAACATTGTCTTTATTAAAAACTAAAACTTTAGGTTGGGACTCAGTTTTATTTTCAGAAACAGATCCTTCAACTTCGTGCTTTGACTGATTCAAGGATTGATCTGTAGGAGAAGTAGAAATGTTAGTATTTTCAACATTAATAAATCCTCCCGAAAAAAACCAGATGGCTTGCCATAAACCATGAATGATTCATTGGCAATCTCTTCTTTGCTCAAAGGTTTAGGTTGATATGAATGATTGAAAGGAGGAGGCACATGGTTGTATCCTAGACCCTTTGATTGATTTTGTTTAAATTGCATGCAGTGGTCTATCACATTAACAGCTACCAAACTCGATACATCATATTTTCTGAAATCAAAATCAGCAGTTTCAAATTTTCCTTTTAATGATTCAATTTCAGTCACTAGTTCAGAGTTCTGTTTCTTTAAATAATCGTAATTTTCGCATTTATTACTATAGTCCTCCTGAAGTCTCCTAAAGTCCTTTATTTTAGACTCTAACTGTGCTTTAAGAGGTTTTTGCCCTTTTCTAAGTTGGTAACCTTCATATCTAAGATCTTCTACTTCCCTAGTTAATGAATCGTTAAGCTCACGAAGAATTTTGAGGTTATCTACTTCTCTATCTAATGCCTCAATTTTGTCATGTAGAGATTTAACATAATCAAGACAGGCTTGAGAGCATGAGGGTAAACTTACCTCTGTTTTATTAGGTCCATGAGAAGAAGATACCATCAATCCATACTGCAGCTTCATCGCCTCATCTTTAGTTGCCACAATTTCTGCCGGAGCATCATCGTTGACCTGTGCCAGGTGGGCATTTTCTGGTCTAGATAAGTTCAGGGCCTGCATCTGATCCTCCCAATCGAACGACTGTGCAACCATATCCTTCTCATTGTTTGTCTGAGCACCACTTCGATTGTTCCCAACTGCAACTATTGTCCTATCGTTATTTAATCTTCTGTCTAGATGTGGGCAATCACGAGCAAAATGCCCTGGCTCGTGGCAGTTGAAACATCGCAGCTTTCCCTTGTTGAACCCAACTTTCTTGTCAGCACTCATCCCCCAGTTGTTCTTTCCAGTCTTTTTGGCATACTGTTTCGTCTTAAAAACTACCATGGCGATTTGCCATGTAATATCCATCTCTTCAACGTCTTCAGGGTGGATCTGATCAAGATCAGCAAATGACAATTGAGGTGGAAGCTCCTCGGCCACGAGTTCATTGTAGCAATTGACAAGCCCTGAGGCAAGTGCGAGATTTTCATCACCCTCCTTTCCTCTTGAAGAAGAAGCCATATTTGAGGATGAAATAGCTTGACTAGCCACGAACGATTGGTTTTGTGAGTAAGGCATGGCTGATGCAGAGGAAGCTGATGGATTGGGAAAATTCTGAATTTGAACCATTGGAGTAGAGAAAGATTGACCTGCAGAAGAAAGAGAAAAAGATGAAAGAGCACCATTAGTAGAAATTCCAAGGTTTGCAGCTGAGTATGAGTTCGCATGGTTCATTTCTCGCTGCTTGTCATCAATATCACAGGCCTTGATGACAGCCATAACTTCAGCAAGAGAGAGATGACTAAGATCCTTAGTCTTCTTGATGACAGCTACATTCATGTCCCAAGACTTTGGGAGAGCATTCAGTAGCTTCTTTTTTTTTTTTATCTCAGACTTTGTGTAGAAGATTCCAGCTACAGTCATTTCAGTGTTAAGAGATGTGAACCGTTGCAGCTGTGCCTCAAGAGTTTCTCCACGAACATAATTGAACATATTAAAACGTTGTCGCAGCATGTCTTGGCGACTCTCTCTCATATCTTCATTCCCTTCATAGACCTCAATGAGGGCTTCCCACAAAGCCTTAGCAGAAGTGTACTCCCTGAAACCTTGAGCAATGTCTAGAGATAGTGCCATGGTCAAGATGGCCAAAGCCTTTTCTTGCTCTTCAACCTTCTTGAAGTCTTCATCAGTGTAGTTTTCCATCTTTTTGTCAACCACCTGGCCTGCAACAGTAGTGGTTATTCTGACAGGATTTCTTACTATGCTTCTCTAGATTTTAAAATCCTTCATTTTTATGTACTGCTCGATTCTGTACTTCCATTCTGGGAAGCATTCAGCTGATAGGAGTTTAGGAATTCGGGTGGTTGTGCCTATGACTGAGTCCAGCTCTTGGTGATTTTTTTGACTTTGAGAATCCATTTTTTTATTGCTTACTTAATGTGAAATAGAAAGCAAATTAATTAAAATTTAAATTGAGTTTCACAGTTAAAATCCGATTTACTGCCCAAAAGGAATTTACTGCCCAAAGTCAGTTTGCGGCCGTAAACTCTGAGTTTACAGTCGAAAAGAGAATACGGTCACATGATTTCTTGTTTACGACTTAAGAACGCAGTTCACTGTTTAAGATCGTTGAAGAGTTTGTGGCCGTAAATAGAGATTACGGCCGTAAGCTACAATTTTTGCAATTTTTCGATGAAACCAAAAACTTTCTTGCAGAAAACACGAACTTTAGTCTCAAACCAATAAAAACTCGCTCCAAAATCGATTGTAGAGTGCCTTTGACGCTGGTCCTGCTCTGATACTAATTGTAAGGTCCTGAAAACGGATCTTACCAGTGATCGATAGCAAACACAATCACAGAAACAAGAATAAAGGTAGAGAAGCAAATCAAACAAGCTTGCACACGTTCTATTGAATTAAACGTTTGGTCCAACTTGATATGGGGCCGTGAACAATAAGGCATCAACAACAAAACACGACTGACTAACCATCTATTTATAGGGGACTACGACCAAGAAGAGTTTACAACCGTAAGGTGTTTACGGCCGTAAACTCATTACAAACCGTAAACGGCTATTACACCTACTAATATACTCTATCTAAACCAAACCACTATTACATTGCAAAGCCTAGACCAAACCACTAACTTGGGCCCTTCACGTTAAGTTCTCCAAGTGTGATTTTTGGATCCGAGAAGTCCAATTCTTGGGTTATGTGGTTAACCAAGAAGGGATAATGGTTGACCTTGAAAAAATTGAAGTTGTAATAAAGTGGGAACGTCCAAAGAGTCCCACGGAGATCCGAAGCTTTCTAGGATTAGCCGGATATTACCGACGATTTATCCAAGGATTTTCTTCGATAACTACTCCATTGACAACTTTGAATCACAAAGGAGCTACATATACGTGGAGTGAGAAACACGATGAGGCATTCGAGAAGCTAAAGAAGAAGTTATGTGACTGATACTTTCTCTACCCGATGGAGTTGAAAACTTTGCGGTTTACAGTGACGCATCTGGAGTCGGGTTGGGTTGTGTTCTGACCCAAAGAGAAAGGTGATAGCATACACATCTCGAAAATTGAAAGAGCACGAAAAGAACTACCCCACTCACGATTTGGAGTTGGCGGCGGTAGTATTTGCTCTAAAGATATGGAGGCATTATCTCTACGGCACGAAGTGCAGGTTGTTCACTGACTATAAGAGTCTCCAGTATCTCTTTAATCAGAAGGAGTTGAACATGAGGCAACGACGTTGGCTAGAACTACTCAAGGACTACGACTATGAGATACTTTACCACCCAGGTAAAGCCAATGTTGTCGCAGATGCTCTCAGTCGAAAAGTCAGTCTTGAAAGGAAAAGTCCAAGAGCGTTAAGAATTAAAGTCGTCTCGACAATTGTGGAAAGTATCAAGAAAGCTCAAGAAGAAGCTTTAGAGAAAAATGATCGAAAGGAAGAACGTTTGGGCAAAATGTTAGTGTTCGGTACAAACAATCGAGGACTGAAGGTATTCCAAGATCGGATTTGGGTACCTAAGACGGGAGGAATAAGAGATCTTCTGATGGAAGAAGCACACAAGACCACGTACTCGATTCATCCCGGTAGCATTGAAATGTATAGGGACCTAAAACCCTACTACTGGTGGCCGACGATGAAACGCGATGTTGCGAAGTATGTGGCCGAGTGTGTGACATGTGAGAGAGTTAAGGCACAACATCAGAAATCGTATGGGAGTTTAGAACCTTTACCTATACCCATGGGTAAATGGGAAGACATCACCATGGATTTTGTGACTAAACTACTCAGGACGAAGAACGGTCACGACATGATTTGGGTAGTCGTGGATTGTTTCACTAAGAGTGCACACTTCATAGCAGCCAACGAGAAGTGGTCTATGGATAAGCTCGCAAATTCTTACGTGAAGGAAATTGTAAGACTTCACGGTGTTCCTCTTACGATTGTATCAGATCGTGATAGTCGTTTCACGTCAAGGTTATGGAGAAGTCTACAGGATGAGTTAGATACGAAGTTGTGTTTGAGTACAACTTACCATCCGCAGAATGATGGAAAGAGCTAAAGAACGATTCAGACACTGGAGGATATGCTAAGAGCATGTACCCTCGAGTTCCAGGGGAACTGGGATGAACACTTACCTCTGGTAGAATTTTCCTACAACAATAGTTTTCACTCGAGCATCAAGATGACGCATTATCAAGCTTTGTACGGACAGAAGTATTGTACGCCGTCTTGTTGGCTTGAAGTCGGAGAGATAGTCCATGAGACTGCTGCGAAGTTGAAAGTGATTAGGGAAAGGATGTTAGCAGCTCAAAATCGTCAAAAGAGCTATGCTGACAAGAAAAGACGACTGATGACCTTCGAAGTTGGGGATTCGGTTTTGCTTAAAGTCTCACCGTAGAAGGGACTTATACGATTCGAGAAACGAGGAAAGCTGAGTCCAAGGTTTATTGGATCGTTTAAAGTTCTTCAGAAGATTGGGAACCAAGCTTACAAGATGGAATTGCCCGAAGAACTCGATGGTATTCATAACACCTTCCATGTGTGTTATCTGAGGAAATTCACGGGAGAAGTTCCCGACATAATTCCAATCTCAGAGCTAAGGATGGATGAGAATAAAAGGTTGATTGAAGAGCCTGAGGCAATTGTTGACCATAAGACTAAGAAGTTACGACGCAAGATGGTCGACTTAGTGCTAGTCCGATGGAAACATTCGAATGGGCCGAATCTCACTTGGGAAACAGAGGATGACATGATGAGTCGCTATTCACATCTGTTTGCTGATGCATGATTCCGGGACGGAATCATCCTAAGGGGGAGAGAATTGTAATGCCCGGGTTTCGAGGCTAAGAATTTTTGACAATGTAATAGTCTAGGTCAACTATTGTAACTCTTTTTGAAGTAATAAAGACAAAATATTTGAGTATTATGTGAATTATGTGTATTTATGTGCTTATTATTTAATTATAAATGTATAATTTAAAAAGAATAAAAATAAGCGTCAAAATTAAAGTGTGAGATAAGCCTGATATCTTTATATAAAGTTGTAGTGGTCAAAACAAGGGTTCTGGGGATATAAAGAATGCCGAAATCCGAGTTATAACAAAGAAGTTATGACCCGTCGAAGTTTCGCGACGGAACCGACACGATACTGGAAAGCGTAAATAGTGAATTTATGATAGAGCGAGATTTAGCCTTAGCGATCTAAACAAAAGTCGTAGAATACGTTAAACCGAGAGCGTCCATAAAAAGAACGCCCAAATCTGACTTCGTATGAGGAAGTTATGATTTTTCGAAATTTCAGATTAGCAGTGTACAACCCGAAATTTGAATATTAGATCGAGCGGTTTTTAGCTGACACAACCTAAACGAGAATCGAAGATCTCGTTATTTGTAGCATAACGAGAAAAAGATGGGCAAAAACGGACGTCAGATGAAGAAGTTACAAGAATTTAACGGACCAATCATGTCCCGGCCTGTTAATAATATAACTTTTAAAATAGAGTCAAAATTAGCCAACGGAGTCTAAACGAAAGTTGTAGAGTACGTTCCCACCTTCGCGTGGATATAAAGACCGTCGAAAATGAAGCTCATATGCGATAGTTACGAATTTTTAGAGATTGCATTTGAATTTGCAAAGCCTGTTGCTCAATCGATGACGTGGCAAGATCACAGCCGTCGCTTGCGGCCCACGGTCTCACTTCGGATAAAGGACACGCCACCCCTCGCCTACTCCCCGTGTCCGAGGGAGAGTACGCCCCACGTACTCCGGTTCTTATCCACTCCAAGATCAGTCCACGTGCGAAGACAGCTGGAAGACTCATCCGAAGTTACGTCCAGCGTAACCATTTCCGAATGTAGCGCGTAGCCAGGAGCCTCCGACCTATAAAAGGGCTGCGAGGGCTGCCATAATTTCTCACAAATTCACCATAACTTTCTCTCTCTGCATTCTCTCATTACCCCCAAACCCTCCCCTAAGCCTAGGTGATCCCCTAGCACCCTAAGGAAGCCCCGAGGCTCACAGAGTCCCAAGAAAAAGGGTCTTTCGGTTTCGGAAACGCTGCTCCGAGCAAAGCCCGGTTTTCTTTAAAATATGCTATAAGTGAGCTACGCTTATGCAATTTTTAATATAGATTTCAAATAATTATAGTAATGTTATTAGGTTCTTCAAATAATTATTTGGGCTATTATTATGAGTTATAATTGAGTGTTATTTAACGCTTATATAATAATAATAATAGCTAGACTATTAGTTAGTCGCGGTTGACGTTAGACTAAACCCTAGTGGTATTGATACTAGGTTTTATCGAAAGAAAATTGTTTTAAGAGTATCGAAGCATTGTCCGAGTGCTGAGTCACCACCTTTCAAGTGAGTGCATAGTTACTTTCAGCTAACACATAGATATGAAGTATTTTATATAAATTACGTGTTATGTGTGCATACTATCTGAATACTTGCTATCTATGCTAGATGAACGTTTTTATACATGTTTTCAATGATTTAAACTGTATATGTATTTTATATCTACAAAATGCGTTGGGTAAAACATGGGTAGATGTAATAGTTGTTGTGTGACAAAATAAAATAATGAGAGGCCTCATTTTAGATGTTATTGATGATCCAGTCATCTAGCGGAGTATAGATGACGACCACTGACTATTCTAGACAGTCCAGTGGAACACGAGCAGGCTCGCAACCTGTAGGTGTTTATGAAGGGTTTTGAGCATTCTAACACTTCCTAAGTGTACATGCAACCCTAATAAACCTTGGATCTATGTTTGTCTAAGATACATGCAAATAATTATTTTTCCAAGGTTCATATCCTAACTAGCATGGCATGGGGAACTTGAATCAAATAGAGCTAGTAGAAACACTTACCTTGTAGTTGATTCCTTGGAGTTTTAGAGCCTAGCACCAATAGTGTGGATGCCTCAAATGGAAATCACAAATCACCACAAACTTGGAACTTTGAGAGAATAGTCACTACTATCTTGAAATCGGCCCTCACCTCCACAAGTGTCAACTAGTATGATTTCAAGAACCAAAGCCTCCTTTATATAGTGTGATGGATTAGGGTTACATCCATGTAAACCCTAATACCCATGTCTCTTCATTTCCATGAGATCCATGGGTTAAAGCTCCATGGAGTATCCATGGACTTTTCCATGCAAGCCTAGCCCATTCCAAATAAGCATTAGCCCACACTATATAAATATAGAAGCCCATATTTAATTAGTAATATCTTTGATCTCTAAATTAATCCTAGATTAATTATAGATCAATACTAATTAAATAATATGATCTTATATTAATATATTAGAACTTATAATATATTAATAAATCATAACCTGTACTATTCTCAAATATTATCCATAAATTGTTCGGGTGAAGTGCAACCCAAATGGACCATGCCGAGTCAGGTCAAGTACATACCAAATATAGTTATGGACTTAGACACTATATCCAACAGTCTCCCACTTGGATAAGTCTAATAACTATAGTTGCAAGTATGACTTCAGAAACCGATCAGCAATCGTAGCTCTTTAAACTCTGTTGAACTAGAACGCGCCATTTAGATAAGTGATCATATAATCCTCTGTTCTAGATATCAGCCGGACAAATACATGGAACATGGTCTTACTTATTGTCCAGCATTTGTTTCCCGATTTCCGATTTGTTTGACATAGAACTTAACTGAACACATCAATTTAGTTCTGACCGGGCCCGGTACATAGGTCACAACACAATCATCGAGGGGCCCAGATATCAGCTACTAATCGAAGAAGGAACAGATAAACTTCGACTCATATGTTTGTTCTACCACTCATTGAATCATACACAAAGGCACGTTTTATAACATCGAGTTACCAATGCGTTTTTGTACAATCAATGCATAACCAACTGGTAAGTAACAAATCATATCTCTAGGTTTGAAGACTTATATGATATTACCGTCTCACGATCACTCGAGATAAAATTCCATGAAGTGATTCCAGTGAGCGTAGGTTGTGTCCAATGCTCAGAACTTATGAGCACTCATGATTGTTGTAGCCATGTCCAACTCCTTAGACCTCTGCAACCAATCATGATAGTCTTGATTCATACCTACTTCCGACATATGACCGACTGTGGAGGTTTGAATAATATGATATACCAAACATAATTATTCTGGAAGTAAAAACATGCAAAAGTAATATAGTAAACGATTGACAAGAGATAGCAACACTTTACTCATAAATAAAACACTTTTTATTCATCATCTAATGTCAATTACACTTTACAAATTTCATAATTTATCTAACTACTAAAACTTATATCATCCTTCAGCCCTATGCTCCGAGCATGCTGGAGATGCTTAACCCTACTCAGTCCCTTCGTGAGGGGATCTGCTGGGTTCTCATCCGATGATACCCTCTTAGCCACGAGAATTCCTTCTTCTATTCGATGTCTGATGAAGTGACATTTTCTATCAATGTATCTGGATCTCCCATGATCTCTTGGTTCCTTGGCTAAGGCAACCGCACTATTGCTGTCACAAAAAATCTCCATTGGCTCTTTTATAGCTGGTACAACTCTAAGGTCTCCGATGAAGTTCTTTAGCCATATAGCCTCCTTTGCTGCCTCGCTTGCTGCTATATACTCTGATTCACAAGTGGAATCAGCCACTGTCTCCTGCTTGGAACTCTTCCAAGTGATTGCTCCTCCGTTTAAGGTAAAGACCCAGCCCGACTGAGAGCGGAAATTATCCCTATCAGTCTGGAAGCTAGCATCACTATACCCTACGACTCTCAAGTCATCACTCCCACCGAAGGTAAGGACCCAGTCCTTAGTCCTTCGCAGGTACTTGAGGATATTCTTCACCGCAGTCCAGTGTTCCTTGCCAGGGTTCCCCTGATACCTGCTAACCATGCTCAAAGCAAAGGCTACATCAGGTCGAGTACACGTCATAGCATACATGATCGATCCTACAGCTGAAGCATAAGGAAGTCGACTCATTTCTGCTATCTCAGCCTCAGTACTAGGGCTTTGTGTCTTACTCAATCTGGCGTTACTCTGAATGGGTAACTCACCTTTCTTGGAGTTATGCATGTTGAATCTTTTCAACACTTTGTCCAAGTAGGTACTTTGACTAAGTCCAATTAGTCTTTTACTCCGGTCTCTCAAAATCCTTATCCCTAGAATATAGGCAGCTTCTCCTAGGTCCTTCATAGAGAAACACTTCCCAAGCCACGACTTAACTTCCTGCAAAGTTGGGATGTCATTTCCTATGAGTAGTATGTCATCCACATACAATACCAAGAAGCTGACTATACTCCCACTAGCCTTCACATAAACACAAGATTCATCTTCACTCCTAGAAAAGCCAAATTCCCTGACCTTTTAATCAAAGCAAAGATTCCATCTGCGAGGTGCTTGCTTTAATCCATTAATGATTTCTCAAGCTTACACACTCTATTAGGGTACTTGTTGCTGACAAAACCTTTTGGCTGACTCATGTAAACATCTTCAGTCAACTTTCCATTAAGGAAAGCGGTTTTGACATCCATTTGCCAAATTTCATAGTCATGAAATGCAACTATGGCTAACATAACCCTAATAAACTTAATCTTGGCTACTGGAGAAAAGGTCTCATCATAATCCACTCCAGGAATTTGAGAGAAGCCCTTTGCAACCAGTCGAGCCTTATAAGTGTGTACATTACCATCCATGTCGGTCTTCTTCTTGAAGATCCATTTGCACCCTACAGTCTTACGACCTGGTACATTCTCAACCAAGTTCCAAACTTGATTGTCATACATGGATTGTATCTCGCTATCCATAGCCTCTTTCCATTTCGCAGACTCGGGGCCTGCCATGGCTTCCGCATAACTGTTAGGTTCATCCAGACCTACTAGTGTCTCATCACTAATAAGTGTCTCACCTTCCGCAGTAATATGAAAACCATAGTAGTGCTCAGGTGCATTCCTAACTCTCATGGAACGTCTCAGAGGTACAAAATCGTCAATTGGCTCAACAGGAGTTTCCTCCTCAAGTTGAGGGCTAGAGTTTGAAGTTCCTTCACCACTTGATTCTTGAATTTCTTCAAGATCAATTTGCCTCCCACTGTTTCCTTGGCTTATAAACTCTCTTTCTCGAAAGACACCTCTTCTTGCTACAAAGACCACATTGTCACTAGGTCTGTAGAAGAGGTAACCAAAGGATTGTTGTGGGTAGCCGATGAAAATACACCTCTCGCTTCGTGGTTCGAGCTTATCATGAGTCTCGCGTCTCAGGAAAGCCTCGCAACCCCAAATCTTGATGTGGTCTAGTTTAGGTACTTTACCAGTCCACATCTCGTGAGGATTTTTGGCAACTTTCTTTGTAGGGACTAGATTAAGAATATGGGCGGCAGTCTCTAAGGCATACCCCCAGAATGAGATTGGTAGCGTAGCTCGACTCATCATGGAACGAACCATATCCAACAAGGTTCGATTACGCCTCTCAGCCACACCATTCAACTGTGGTGTCCTGGGAGGTGTCAATTGTGAGACAATCCCACATTCCCTAAGATAGTCGAGGAACTCTGAACTAAAATACTCACCACCTCTATCGCATCGAAGCATCTTAATGTTCCTGCCCAATTGATTCTCGACTTCCTGTTTAAATTCCTTAAACCTTTCGAAAGTCTCTGACTTATGCTTGATTAAGTAGACATATCCATATCTACTGTAATCATCAGTAAACGTCAAATAATAATGATTAGCATCCCTTGTGGCATGTTTGAATGGTCCACACACATCCATGTGTACAAGGTCCAAAAAACCTTCACCCCTCTCACAAGAACCTGTGAAGGGTGACTTTGTCATTTTTCCAAGTAAGCATGATTCGCAACTATCATCTGACTTTAGGTCAAATGATTCCAAGACTCCATCCTTTTGGAGTTGGCCTATGCGCTTCTTGCTTATATGTCCAAGACGACAATGCCATAATGATGCTTTATCCAAGTTATTATTATTAATAGAATCAATACACATTACATTATTTCCTAAGTTATCAACCACAGATACTGTTTCATACACGCCATCACAAGGTAATGCTTTAAAATAAAGAACATTATTAAAGAAAGCATCAATTGAACCAACTTCATTATTAAGTGAAAAGGTAAAACCTTGTTTATACAATGCATGTAAGGAAATAATATTTCTTGCCATTTCTGGCGAATAACAACATTTATTCAAATCTAAATTAAACCCACTACTTAGCGACAAAGTATAAACTCCAATCTTGGTGACAGGTGTAACTTTCCTATTCCCCATGATTAAGTTTATTCTTCCTTGCTCCACATTCTCACTTCTTCTTAGTCCCTGCAAGTCACAACAAATATGAATACCACAACCGGTATCAAGGACCCAAGATTTAGAATGGGGTGAGTTATTAGAAATGATAGTGTAAATACTTGCATGGTTGGGTTTAACTTTCCCATCCTTCACATTTTGCTTGTACTTTGGACAGTTCCGCTTCCAATGTGCCTTTTCATGGCAATAGAAGCATTCAGCCTCTTTTGGGTCAGAAGAAGGAGTGATGAAAACTTTCTTGGTTCCACTTGAAGAAGAGCCATCAAGGGTCCTAACCTTGGTACCCTTCGAAGAACTCTTTCTCTTCTTCCCTCGTCCTTTCCCGATTGCCAAGGCAGGGGCGGAATTTGTAGGAGTAGGAGTAGTAACAACCGCCGTACCCTTAAGACCAATTTTTGCGGTCTTTAAGAGTCCTTGAAGTTTGCTGAGTGTGATCTCTTCCCTGTTCATGTGGTATGTCATGCGGAATTGATCATAACATGAAGGTAAGGAGTGCAAAATGATATCTATTGCAAGCTCCTCGGGGAAGTTCACATTAAGCTTCAGCAAACGGTCCACAAATCTTTGCATTTTCTGCATGTGGGCCGTGATGGGTTCACCATCCTTCATGCGAGTTGTTATCATGGAGGAGATGATTTCATGCCTCTCTTGTCCAGCACTTTGATGGTATCTTTCCATCAAGTCTTGGTGCATCTCAAAGGGGTAGAAATCTTCATAGGATTTTTGGAGATCCGCGGTCATTGTGGCCATCATGATGCATGCCACTTTGGTGGCATCTCTTTCATGTGCCCTAAACTCAACGATCTCTTGAGGAGTAGAAACTGACTCATCAATCTCCTTAAGCTCCTTATTGAGGACATATTCCTTGTCCTCATAGCGAGTAATCATCATGATGTTTCTGATCCATTCATTAAAGTTGGATCCATCAAAAGTGACTTTCCCACATAAGTTTATAAGGGTAAAGGAGCTATTGGGATTAGAGCCAGAAGCAGCAGTGTTTGCAGACATTTGAAAAAGAAGAAAGAAGGTTTTAGTTTAGATATAGAGATAGTCCTTAATAAAACACCCAAATGTAGTATTAAGGCTAGGATCCAATCACAATATATTATAACTTAGAAGAGGTATGTCGTAGTCTAAGTAATAACATATTTAAAAGGTAGGTGAATGACGATTCACCAATTTCCACCAAAAAACGAAATATTAAATATTAAGTTTTAATTTGGTACTTAGAAATTCCTAGATTCTTTTGAGATTCAATGAACTTTTCAAAGGCATGTTTCAACCTCGAGTGTGCCCTCCAAGTTTTGTGACTGGGATGCCGAGGATCACAAAACGAGGTGTGAAGTAACCATGCAAATTACTTGGTACCCTTAATGAATTACCCCTCAATCGATGTGCCGGTTAACCACACACGCTCCATCGATACTATGATAATATTAAGTCACCCTTTACCTACCCTGTTAAGTGCAAGTTAGTGTGCCGGTTAACCACACACGCTCCACTAACGACTTAGACAAAGTGTAAAGTGTAATTTCATGGATTAGCACCTTATTCACATTTTTCCTAAAGTAACTAAGATTGGGAATTTAATAAAACATTTAGTTACTTTATAATATTCATCATACTTTTAATGAGAATTTATAAGTCCTTGTCTTACCCGTTCGGCTAACGACCTTCCACCAGTCAAGCAAGCGGTGGGTGAGAGTGGACACCCATTAAGTTGCCATTTTATAGGCAACAACCTTATACCCACCTTATAGACCGGCTTCGTGAATGAGGCGTACTAGCGGTAAGACGACTTTGATCTTATACATACATATATATATATATATATTATTAATAACTTATAATATTATAAGTATAAGGGTTGAATTTTAACTTTTAAAATTCTAAGGGATGGAACTAAAGTTTTAATATGACTTTACATTTTCCAAAAACTTGAGGGCAAGCTTTGTAAACTTTCAAAAATTTTCATTTCTTGTAACTTATGAGTTTAATAGAGTAATAAAATGAAGACTTTTCATTTTTCTAAGTCTTGTGTTCTTTTAATGGTTTTTAATTCAAGTGTGACTCTTGGTTTTCCATAACTTGAGGACAAGTTATGGACTCCATTAAAACACATTATGATCAAGAATTAAACTACCAAGTAGGTTACAAATAATTCCTATGATCATCTAAACATCATAAGATTAAGAACATGAACATGAACACTTTCATGAATCAAAACTACACCTCAAAACTTTGTAATTTTGATAACTTGTTGTTGTAAATGGATTAGCATGAACATTACACCATCTAAAACTAGTTTTCAAGTACCAAAACAGTTTAGGGTAATGTTCCTAGTCCATTTCCAGCAACTAAAGTCGAAAATCTGCACTCTGTGGCTCCTACTCGCCGAGTGCATGAACCTACTCGGCGAGTAGGTTGAAGATTCACATGAACTCGGCGAGTTCCCCCCATGGACTCGGCGAGTTCATCAGGCAGACAACAAGTTTTTCGACTTTTTCAACTCTTTTGCATCAAGTATCAAACAAACAAACCTAGGCTCTGATACCACTGATGGGTTTTGAGCATTCTAACACTTCCTAAGTGTACATGCAACCCTAATAAACCTTGGATCTATGTTTGTCTAAGATACATGCAAATAATTATTTTTCCAAGGTTCATATCCTAACTAGCATGGCATGGGGAACTTGAATCAAATAAAGCTAGTAGAAACACTTACCTTGTAGTTGTAGTTGATTCCTTGGAGTTTTAGAGCCTAACACCAATAGTGTGGATGCCTCAAATGGAAATCACAAATCACCACAAACTTGGAACTTTGAGAGAATAGTCACTACTATCTTGAAATCGGCCCTCACCTCCACAAGTGTCAACTAGTATGATTTCAAGAACCAAAGCCTCCTTTATATAGTGTGATGGATTAGGGTTACATCCATGTAAACCCTAATACCCATGTCTCTTCATTTCCATGAGATCCATGGGTTAAAGCTCCATGGAGTATCCATGGACTTTTCCATGCAAGCCTAGCCCATTCCAAATAAGCATTAGCCCACACTATATAAATATAGAAGCCCATATTTAATTAGTAATATCTTTGATCTCTAAATTAATCCTAGATTAATTATAGATCAATACTAATTAAATAATATGATCTTATATTAACATATTAGAACTTATAATATATTAATAAATCATAACCTGTACTATTCTCAAATATTATCCATAAATTGTTCGCGTGAAGTGCAACCCAAATGGACCATGCCGGGTCGGGTCAAGTACATACCAAATATAGTTATGGACTTAGACACTATATCCAACAGTTTATTTGAACTGTGTGCTCACCAGGTGTACTCCATCCCCCACATGGTTGCCTTAAGGACATTTATTGCTGAGGAATCCCCTTAGCGGTAGTGTCCATCCCGTCCCTTGTGTTAGATGTCTTAGGGACGTAAAGTGAGGATAACGGGAATGGGTAATCGAGTTTGTTTGATTTGATAAAGTTAATAAACTTATTTATTGTGGGTTGAAAACCCTATGTGCTCACCAGGCTCCCAAGCCTGACCCACTCAGTTTCTTATATTACAGGTAGTGGCACATGAGCATACATGTGATGTCTTGGGATGAGAGATTAAGGGATTTTAGGCCTGTAAATACAGAATAATGTAGTAAGGCCTATGATGTATTGTTTATGCTTATGATCTGTATCGACCATGACATCCCAGTCTTTTTAATGAAATACATTTCTATGGAAATGCTTTTGATAAATCTTTATCATATTTTGTTTTGGGACAAATTCCGTAGCACTTTTAATTAAAATGTTACTCTGATTTTTAAACAAAGCATAAACAAAATCGGTCTTTTCTGGCCATGAAAATGGGGATGTCACAAGCACGAAGTTTCCTACGATCATAGGAGGGCCAAAAAAATCTTTGTTTTCTTGATGTTCAACTCAAGACCCACGCTTGGACCATTCAAACGAATAATGTTCTACACTCTAGCCACTTCCTCTGAATCCCCAATGACAGTCACATCATGTATATACCAAACATGGAGAAAAAGCTTACTATTATCTCTAATCTTTTGCACAAGTGGGTGCAAAATAAGGGCAAACAAAAGAGGGTCCAAGGGGTCGCCTTGCTGCAACCCAGTGTCAGACCAAATATGTTGGTCTCCGATATAGATTCTTGTTGCTTGCTCATACAAGAAATTCACCCACAAAGAAATAGAAGTGCACATCCTCTTAACCTCGTGGAGCAATGCTGATCTATCCACCAGGTTAAAGGCATTCGAGAAATCCACTGTCAGCATTACAAGAAACCCATCAGTATGGTGTTTACTCAACACCCTATTGACACTGTGTAACATAGCCTCAGCACCCCCGGACACACCAACCTCAAACTAAAAATCATTAAGGTACTTGATCATTTCTTTACCCACACCTTTCATAGCAACCTTGGAAACCAGACGTCTTCATATAGTGCCTACTGCAATCGGACGGATCCCGTTGTCAGGTTTAAGTAGAGTCGTGAGAGGTGATTTCGAGTTAAGACGACACAAAAAGGATGAAGTAGAAAAAGCTCCACAATCTTTAATGCTATATATTTGGTAAAACACAATAACACTGGTGACTTTCTTTAATTTGCTAAAAAAAATGGGAAGTTGTGAAAGTTACCACATATTAACACATTAAACATGGGTTGTCGAAGTGTTAAAGGAAAAGTTGAATATTATGGAACCATTATCAAGGGTAGAGAAGGGGGTGCAACATTCATAATTTAATTGGTTTAGTACATTACATTTAATCGGATAATATGTATAAATTTGGACTTTGAACTACAACCAAGGCTCTTACAAGGATTTTCCTTTTAGGAATTTATTGGGATTCCGTACATTAGCATGGTGTTATGATATTTAAAAAAAAAAATTTAAAGTTCGTTAGAATTTTGCTCCATGTGAGTTTGGTAGTCGGTGTCTAATCACGACCAACGTATAGAAAACTAAGTGACATGCACAAGTGAACACGGGCACACATATGTTAATTTTGAAAATAATTCAACGGTATAATTAAAATCAAGAAATTACGAAACACAAATAACACAAATATTTATATATGAAATACTTTTTTTTTTTGGCATAAAACAACATATTTTACTTATTTATATTTATAAAAAATTTACATACATATTAAAACATTACATTATTTAAAAAAAATAATAATAAACAAATCAATATTTTTCTTTTCTTCTTCAAAACATCCTAAAACCTCTTATATAGACTCAATAAGAACATTGTCACTTATAACGTCCCAAATTACAAAGGAGATTTTTAATTTAAAATAAGTTAATTGTTGGTGATTTTAAGGTCACCATGACATTTTGTGTAATTAGAACTACATGTGAGCTAAGGGGTTTATCGTTTGTACTCTATATTATATATTTTGGTGAATGCGGAGTGCATGCATATATAAGATTGAATTATAAGTCGGTACGATAAAAACGCAGGTTTGGGGGCAGCGCTCCAAGAAGGTCTTCAGAAATTTGAATTAATTACATTATGGAAAAACCGAATTCTAATGGAATTTTGTCGTAAATTTGATAAATCTTATCAATTTTGGTAAACATTGATTATGACATTAAATTCGTGATTCTCCTAACTAATTTAGAAGATGGGTAATTATGGTAAATTAACAAATCTCATCAATTTTGATAACCATTGATTTCCTCATTAATTTTGGATTTGTTTCCACATTAATTTGGATTCTCTTGATTTGTTTCCACATTAATTTGGATTCCATTGATTTGTTTCCTTATTATTTTGGATACCCTTGATTTGTTTCCAAAGAAACCGCTGACGGCCAACCCTATATCGAAACCCTACATTTCGTTTACTATATAAACGACTCTTCTCTTTGAAGGGGATAACTCTTTTAGCTCTTGTTTCTTCATACAAACTCAGAATCTTCTAACAATTTGGCTAACATTTTTTGTGCCTAGATTCGTAAGTGTCATCTTGGGATTATCCTAGGTTGAGTTTCTTGTAACCCGGGCATAGGGTAGAAATATCAATACGGAAAGTGTTTACACGATCCAAGGGATATCCAGATCTCCACCATAACCCTACCCCATTTCTAACAATCTAACTAATATCTTATGTTTCTGGAGATGGGTGAATCAATCCGTGAGATGACCATGAAGTTCGCAAAACTGGAGAAGTTTGAAGGCATTGATTTTAGACGCTGGAAGAAGAATATGCACTTCATGTTGATCACTCTGAAGGCAACATACGTGCTTACTACTCGAAAACCATCTGAACCAGAGGAAATTGTTGATGAGACACTTGAACATACTAGGAAGAGGCAAAAGTGGAACAATGACGATTACATCCGCAAAGGTCACGTCTTAAACGGTATGCTTGATGCTTTATTTGATATCCATGGTGATGCTTTAACTGCTAAGGACTTGTGGTACACCCTTGAATTAAAATACATCACAAAGGACACTTCTAGCAAGAAGTTTCTAGTTAGTGACTTTAATAACTTTAATATGGTCGATTCAAGGTCTGCTACCGAACAATACAATTAACTCCTTGATATTTATGGTCAATTTAAACCGCACAATATGAATATGGATGATTCCATTGTTGTGTCAAGTGTAATTGACAAACTTCCACCATCTTTGAAGGATTTCAAACATAACCTAAAACATCAAAAGGAGGAACTATCATTGGTTCAACTTGCTAGTCATATTCGTATTGAAGAATCTCATCATAAGAAGGAAGTTGACAAATCTGATAATACCAAAGGGAAAGTTGAATAAGGAAAACCCTATGTTCATATGGTTGAAAATAAAGCTAGAAACCTGAACCATAAAGGACATGGCAAACGTAAAAAGGAACATGTCCCAAATAACTCCAACAAAAAGAAAAAGGAACTCGTTTGTTGGAGGTGCAACAGGGTGGGGCATTACAAGCGTGATTGTCGTGTGAACTTAGGCAACAATAATAACAATAATGGTGTTGGAAACAGTGGAGCCAATGGAAGTGTGAACGGGTCTTCGGGTCAAGTTAAAGGAGGTTAGTTTTTGACTAACTTTGATAATTCTAATCAGAATTATGTTTATTATGTTTCACTAATTCCTGAATCATTCTATGTACAGGATGATGATGTGGCTTAGTGTATTGACTTTAGGGCAACGAACCATGTATGCAAGGATAAACGGTTGTTTGAAACATTAACACCGCTTGAAGATGGATCGGTGCTGAGAATGGCATACGATTCTTTTTTACCAATTTATGGTGTCGGTGTTTTGAGTCTTGAATTTACTTTTCGAAAGACTATTAGGCTTTTTGATGTTTTGTTTGTTCCTAAGATTCGAAAGAATCTTGTTACTTCTAGTTGTTTGAATTTTATGGTTTTAAACAAGTTATTGATTCGAATAAGTTCATCTGATCTCGAGGTGGAATGTTTATTGGTTTTGGATATTTATATAAAACAAAATGTTTCGTTTGAGTATTATTGACAAATTATTACTTGTTTAAAATTCTGCATTTGCATCTTCTGCTTCTAATGTTGATAAATCTATGCTTAGGCATGTAAGATTAGGTCATGTCAACATTAGAAGGATGCATGAGATGTCAAAAGATGGGTTAATTCTAGCCTTTGACATGACTTTTGATAAATGTAAACCATGTATGCTTACAAAAGTGACAAAACAGCTCTTTTCTAGTGTTACTAGGCTTTCAGCTATTTTGGAACTTGTACAAAGTGACCTGTGTGATTTTCACTCCACTCCTTCCTTGGGAAATAAAAAGTACGTAGTAACCTTCATTGATGACTACACTCGGTTTTGCTACGTGTATTTGTTACATTCTAAGGATGAAGCCTTAGATAAATTCAAAATATACAAAACCGAGGTGGAATTGCAATTGGGGAATCCGGTTAAGTGTCTTAGGATTGATAGGGGAGGTAAATATATCAATACCATATACTTCCAATTAGTGGGTATCATTCATGAGACCACGACACCCTACTCGCCCCAACAAAATGGAATTGTTGAACATAAAAATCGAGTTTTAAAGGAAATGGTAAACTCGATGTCGTCATACTCGGGATTGAGTAATGGATTCTGGGGAGAGACCATGTTAACGACCTGCTATTTATTAAACAAGGTTACAAGTAAAAAGAAAAAAATTTGTCTCATATGAACTTTAGTTCAATAAAAAACCGAATTTAAGCTATTTTCGGGTTTGGGGATGTCGGTCAGTTGTAAAATTAACGATGCCTAAAAGGACAACTTTGGGAGAACGTGGAATAGATTGTATTTTCATTGGATATGCTGAACATTCCAAGGCATATAGGTTCTACGTAATTGAACCTAATGATTTTGTATCGGTTAACACCATTATTGAGTCACGAAATGCAATTTTTAATGAGATACGCTTTCTATATATTCAAAGGCCTAAGGATTTGACATTTAGTACTAATGAAGTGCAAAACCCAGAACGTCCAGATAGTGTTACAGAACCAGAAACACATGAGCTACGAAAAAGAAAAAGTGACCGAATTCTGAAAACTTTCGGTTCCGAATTCCAAATGTACTTGGTGGAAGGCACAATGGATGACGAGGCTCTTCAATACTCTTATTGTTACGGTATTGAGGATGATCTAAAGAC
Source organism: Lactuca serriola (assembly GCF_051521515.1). Classification (NCBI taxonomy): domain Eukaryota; kingdom Viridiplantae; phylum Streptophyta; class Magnoliopsida; order Asterales; family Asteraceae; genus Lactuca; species Lactuca serriola. The sequence goes on from NC_136415.1 coordinate 48,963,466, forward strand.
ATTTCAAGAGGCCATGCATTTGAGAACAAGTACTCAATGTGCAAGGACAAGGTTTGAAAACTCAAACCTTGAGTTAATCTTTAAGATAAACGTCTGCTCTTAATGAATGTTTCTAGTCAAATCTGGTAATACCAGTTAAGACTTGAATAGGATATCAACAAAGTGTTCAAGAAATAAATGAAGAGAACTTAGAGTATAATCAATGCAAAGATGTTTAAAGAACAAGAAGAATGTTATGAAAAGAACTTGACTTAAAGTGAAAGTGAGGTAAAGAGAATAATTGCTATCTATGGAGTAAAAACGTGTCTTCTTCACATATCATTCAATCACTCCGTTTATAGACCAAGGAGGAACATAGTACAAACCGAGATACATTACAGGACTGATAATAATCTGTCTTTGACAAACTAATGTCTAACAGATACACGAAAGTAATTCCTATGAAATGTTACATCAATAATAAGACAAAATACATTAAATGCTCGAACAGTCTGTTGATCTCGAAATTGCCCTTCATCTCGGAATGATTTACACCTCGAAACTTCTTTTCATATCAGACCTTCAATTGACTTTGGAACTTGATAGCTCGGGATTGCTAGAGGTTCACTTTCATGGCTTAAAAATCTCTCCCTAAGTGAACTTAGAAATCATGCCGACTTAGTTGGATTCTTCATTGATAAACACATAAGCTTTGTATAGCCAGTTTTGGACTTCCAGATACCATTGGAGTTGGCAAATCAATTTGTTCTTTACATGCTCCGGGGCATCGGACTTGGTAGCACTGGTGATGAACTATTGAAGAATCTTGGAGGGTACGAGGTGCTTGTCTAGGACTATGAAGAAATCCTTTGTTTTAGTCTTCTTTTGGAAGTAAACATAACCAAGCACCGATTCATCGATTGGTCCTTCGGCCAGAAGTTCTACTTCAGGCAGCTTGTAGTCAAGCTTGGCCAAGAACTTTTCAGTTCTGAAAAGATGTGCAAGCTTGTAATCACATCTGCAAAACTCAACAACATAGTCCTTGAGATAATTCATTGCAACACTATAGGCTGCAATGCTCATTTGATCGGTCTGGAGAGTTCGGAAGTGAGCGGTGGATGGTTAGCTCCAAAATATAGAACTCACAAAAGACATCATTTACATTAATGGTCCCATAAAAATAGTTAAGTTAAATAAAAAAATTAGTAGTACACTTAAAATGTTAAAAAAATATATAAAATTCCTAAAAATGAAAGATGTAAAAGAAATTATCTAATTTGAAAAAGAAAATTAAGAACACAAAAAAAAAGTTATAATGGTTTTTGGAAAAAGTGTGTGAACAATATTTAAATGAAGACGTAAGAAATAATATTTTTTATAAAGATGTAATGTATCTATAAAATACAATACAAATAAAGTTGTAAAAAGATTAAAAAAACAACTACGTTGTAAACGAATTGGATGAAAGACTTGTAAATTAATAAAACGGGAAAAGTTATACACACACACACACCAAAATTGTAAAGGAAAGAAAAATATGGGCCATATTTGTAAAAAAGGAAAAAATAAGCTTTTATGAGGGAGTAACAAGAGGATTAACTTTTACAGACTATGAGCGTCAGGTATCCCTTTCAGAAAATAGAGGAACTCCGAAAGAAAAGTGTATCAAATGCGAAACTTGTATTGATAGTGCAAGAGGAAGGTGATGATGGTCGAGTCGAAGTGTGGTCCATAGACTCAGAGGATGATGAGGTAAGGAATCCACCCATGGCAGGTGTTTTGTGGTGAATCCAGAGAAGCAAGGCTATGAAGGAAAGTGTTTGATGGTCCAGAGTGGTAGTTCGGAACCGAGAGGATATGCAACTGATGGTGGAAAAGGTTCAGAGAGTTGTTTTGTTGCGGAAACAATCATGGAGCAAGTGAAAGAGTGCGAGAAGGTGGTTGATAAGGTACAATATATTCTTAAATCTCTTAATAACTCATTTTACGAGGAATAACCAAGTACGATAAAGTGCAAGATAAAGGCAAGGGAACCAACCCTTTCCTTTATCTTAACGCAGATTACATTTAATAATGATCTAATTGCTTGAGAGGAGACAAAAGACTTTAATATAACAATGGAAACTCATATTCTAAAGATTTTTTGATCTATGAACAAGATTACTATGGAAGAGTTGGTGAACATTGTTCTGACTCATAACTTTATGATGACTAGCATGAATGAGCTAACTTTTCCAACATCTCGTTATGATTTTGAATTAGATGATTTACGTTATACGATTTCTAATTTTAGTTATAGCTTAAAAAGGACTCGTATTAGTAATTCTAATATGAATGATCAACTTAACAGGGTAACATTTAAGAATGAAGAGAGAAGAGTGAGAATAGAAGAATTGGAAGTAGTGCTTACTAGATCACGAGATGATATTATTTACCTTAAACGAGATAGATAGTATCGCACTTTTGAAACAGAGGAATATTTTTTGTTTGATTTCTAAATGTTTGTATTTTAATATTACTCAACTTCATTTGGATTGTGAAATAGGTAAAGGTTTGCACAAAATGATTTTGCCTTTTCTTGAATTGAAACAAGATGAAATCGATGTTGAATGCTATAAATGTGAATCGATTGTTTAATTAGATGATGTTTCTGATTCTTACTGGGTTAGACTTGAGAAAATTGAAGAATATATTCAGTTCAACGATCATAAAAACATGTTGAAAGAAATGTTAAATGAAAACGATAAACAAGAAATAAAATTAAGTGCTATGCAAAAATATGACTTATTATGCAAGAAATTAAATTCGAATAATACTCTTGATTCCGAAAATATTTGTGAATTTGGTGAAAGTGAAATGAGTGAGATATCTGTAGAGGACAAAATTGATTGTTCTATTTTTGTGAAAATTTTTGATGAACCTAAGAAAAATTTAATTTCAGAAAACTCAATCGAATTTGTTCGAATTGTTGAAAACAAAGGTTCAAGAGTTTTGAAAAAAAAAAGCAACCGTTTTTCCAAAAGTTCAAACTGTTCCAAATCAAGTTTTTATAAAGAAATGATTGAATAAAAATGACATATCTGAATTAACGACCCTAGTTGTTGATGATAATGCAAAGGGGTGTAATGAACACTTATGGTCAAAGCCGATGGACAATGCGAATGAGAAGAAAGGTCTCTTAGAAATGACATCTTGGAAAACAAAAGGGAAATACGTTTCAGAACCATTGAATCATGTGGATCTTTGTTACGAAAAGGCCGGACCAAGTGGCACAAAAGATGTTTCAAGTGAAACTTCTTCAAAGCAGAATGAAACACTAATCAGAAAGGAAAAACATAAAGCTAACATTCATAAATAAGCTGACGAATTAATTGCAAAGAAAAGACAGTTGAATGGTAGATATAAAAAGAATTTGAGTGAAAGAAAGCATTTGTGGAAGAAAATGAATTCCAATCAAAGTTTAGTTAATTCAACACGATCTTCTAATCAAAATTTTGATTCATCTCAAATTCCGAAACCAAATTAAGTTTTTCACCAAAGTCACAGTTTTCAAAACCAATTGCTAAATCAAATGATTTTAAGGTTATAAATAAAGTAGCTTTGAATCCGGAAGTTACTCTCAAAGAATACGAAGCTAAGTTGAAAAAGGAAGAAAAAGAATTTTCAAAAAGAATGGCACCAAAATTCAAAGAATATATTCAACGAAAAGCTAATTTTTTTGAAATTAATCTTTGTGATAACAAAGTTGAAGTTTTTCAAATAGGAAAAAGAATGAATCATACTTTGAAATGAAAATCCTTTTGGGTTGACAAAACTAAGATTTGTGTTGTTCAAAAGAAATTCTCACAAGGACCTAAGCTGGTTTGGGTTCCTAAACTCTAGTAAAATTTGCAGGTTATGGGTGACAAAGAGTATGATTCAGAATGGTATATCGATAGTGGTTGTTCTCGTCACATGACACGTAGGAAAGAGGAATTAAGAGAGTTTCGGAATTTGAAAGATGGCGGAAGAGTGAAGTTTGGAAATAACGCACTGGATAAATAAAAGGATATGACGTGATAACAAATGGAGAATTCTCAATTCGGAAGGTTTCATATGTTGAAGGCTTACAACATAATCTAATTAGTGTTTCTCAATTGGTTGTAGGTACAGGGCGAAAGGTATCTTTTGATGAAGAAGTTTCCGAAATCATAGAAAAGAAATCTAAAGTTGTGCTTCTGAAATCAAGAAGGAAGGGAGAGATGTATCCTCTGAATTTAAATCCAATAAAAGGAAAACCATTAAGTTGCTTGCTTATGAAAGCATCTTCGGATGACAGTTAGCTATAACACAGAAGGCTTTCTCGTTTGAACTTCAAGAATATTAACAAGCTCGTAATTGGAGATCCTTGTTCGTGGTCTACCTTTTTTTGAAATTAGAAAATGAACACTTATGTGGTGCCTGTAAACTCAAAAAACAAAGCAGAAAGAGTCATTCATCCATCAGAAATACCAAAATCATTGACCCACTGGAATTATTGCATATTGATCTTTGTGGTCCATCAACCATCGAAAGTGTTGGTGGTAACAAATATATTTTGGTCATTGTTGATGATTTTTCTAGATTCATCTAGGTATTCTTTCTTAGACAGAAATCTGATGCAACTCAGAAGCTGATAGATTTCATCAAGCAGGTTGAGCTATAATTACAAAAGTTAGCTTGGAAAATTCGTAGTGATAATGGTTTGGAATTTAAAACTCATGCAATTAAAGAATTCTTAACCAGCAAAGGGATTGCTCACAACTTCTCTTCACCTTACACTCCACAGCAGAACGGTGTAGTTGAAAGACGAAATCGGTCTCTCTGTGAAACTGCAAGGATAATGCTTTCATTTGCGAATCTTCATTTATATTTCTGGGCTGATGTTGTTGCAACCGCGTGTTTTACTTAGAACTGCTCCTACGTCAATAAATGATTTCTGATTACTCCATATGAAATTCTTAACAATTAGAAACCTAACGTTAAATTCTTTCATGTCTTTGGATCTAGGTGCTTTTTATTTAATTCCAAAGGAAATCGGAACAAATTTGATGAAAAAACTGATGAAGGAATCTTTATGGGATATTTACTAACTTCAAAGGCATATCGTGTTCTTAACAAAATATCAAAGAAAATTGAAGAAAACCACTCTGTTACCTTTAATGATCAAAAAAATTCCCAATTTTTTTCTCTCTAAATAGTATGCTCAATTTTATGATTTTATTTTATTTTTATTTTTTTTCAATTTCTTTATGGAGTCCTCATGAGTCCTCATTGAAAAAAGATTCCTTACATGATTATATATATATATATATATATATATATATATATATATATATATATATATATATATATATTGTAACGACCCAATTTTCACTTCCAAAAATTTCATTTTTGATTAAGAGATTTACAAAACATTTGTAACAAAATATCATCCGATCATATCATTTAATAAAAACATGTCACATATCTGAAAACCGAATCGTAAAAACATAATAATGTCAGAGTATAAATACCAGAATAACTCATAGTGCGGAAAACAAAGAGTGTGTGTATGATGTGCCGCTACCGCGCCAACTCCTTCCCCTTCGCTGAAGAGGTACCTGAAACCAAAACAGTAAACTGTAAGCACGAAGCTTAGTGAGTTCCCCCATCGTACCACATAACATGAAAACACATAGCGTACATACTGCCGGGTAATTCTGGGGTGCCCGACCTACCCGGTACGGCCATTCTGGGGTGCCGACCTACCCATGCGGCTATTCTGGGGTGCCGTACTACCCATGCGGCCATTCTGGGGTGACGTCCTACCCATGTCAAGCCATTCTGGGTGCTGACCTACCCGTCGGTCGTAACAACCGACCCTCAGGGACTATTCCACCCCTTACTGCTACTATCACATATATCATAACATAAGCATACTATCAGACATATCTGGGGTGTCTGACATACCCATCGGTCCTAACAACCGAAATCTACTACTATCACATATAACATATCATGCCAGCATATAACATATCAGCACATATTATCAGACGTATCTAGGGTGTCTCCCCTACCCTTTGGTCCTAACAACCGAACTCTACTACTATCACATATATCATATCATGCCAGCATATAACATATCAGCACATATTATCATACGTATCTGGGGTGTCTGACCTACCCTTCGGTCCTAACAACCGAACTCTACTACTATCACATATAACATATCAGGTAGTAGCGAACGTAGATGTTATCACAAAGACAAACATCTAATCATACAACTCCTATAGGTGGGCCGACATTGTGGCCGTAGACTCACCGCTACTGGAAGGTAACTCACCTCGTAGTAGCTGTTGATCTATGCGGGAATCCTCTGAATGCTGTCGCTGCTGCTCCGGGAATCCTCCGGATATAATTCCCACAAAACACTTAGTCAAACACTGCTAATTGTTCTTAGGTTAAAATGACCATTTTACCCCTGACCAAAACAAAGTCAAAGTCAATTTCTAGTGACCTGACTCGCCGAGTTAGCTTGCCAACTCGCCGAGTCCCTATCCTTCCATTTGTCCTTATACTTGTCTCTACTCGTCGAGTTAGGCGATGACTCGACGAGTTTTCCTTCTAAAAGAACATCAACTGAATCCTCATCCGACTCGCCGAGTTATATGAACAACTCGTCGATTTCATCTCAACTGATACACAGGTCCTGTCCTTGACTCGCCGAGTTGTATGAACAGCTCGTCGAGTTCATCTTCATCCTTAAGAATTTTGCCTTGGACTCGCCGAGTCTGCTCATGAACTCGCTGAGTCTGCTCTTGCACTCGCTGAGTCCCATGAACGTCCAGAACAATGGCTTAGTCCAGAACGTTGGGTCACTCCCCGGGACCCCCTTTAAAACCTTTCCATACTCAACTGGGTCCTTATGACCCTCAACTGATATGGCACAAAACCTTGGACTCGCCAAGTCCAAGAATAGACTTGTCGAGTTGGTCACAACCACTTACTAAATCTTCGATTTCTGATGTACAACCGTTGATCAAAAGATAGATCTATGCTTCTACAATCGATCTAGCACGTAAAGTTACAACCTTTACATGCTTGCATGGGACTTTGAGCTCAAAAGGTCCTTAAACAAGCTCTAACAATGCTTGGGGCCTTCTTTGAGTGCAAAAGCCACTCCTTTCTGCCTTGTAACCCCTCTAAGGACCTAGATCTGAAACACCAACTCCAAACCATGCTTGTAATCATCGTTGGTGACCTAGATGGCTTAGAAAAGCCCTAAAACTCCACAAAATGGGATCTAACAAAAGAACAAACAAGGTATAGACTTTATACCTTCTGTAGACTGCAAATGATGCTCAAACTCGGATCCTTCTAGCCTCCTCTTGATCCTTCAAGCTTCTCCTTCCTTCCTTGGGTCACAAAAGCACCAAAATCACTCCAAATGCCTTAGATTGCTTCAATAACGGATAGGGTTTGCTATGGGGGTCTTCTGGGAGCAAATGGGATGAAGGGGGCCAAGTTAAGGTGTTTAAATAGGGTGCGAACACTCGGGTTAGGGTTTTTGTCCACACAGGGCCTACTCGCCGAGTCTGGGACCCGACTCGTCGAGTCCACAACTTAAACCTCGCACCTCATCACGCTTCTACTCGGCGACTTGGTCCTTCAACTCGCCGAGTCCAAGGTCAAAATGCAAAAATATAAATAAGAGAATACGTACCAGGAACCAGGTGCTATATATATATATATATATATATATATATATACACACACACACACACATACACACACAAGTTGTATACCCGCACAAAGCAGCGGGCGGCAAATACTTTATTTCGGTAATCAGTTTCTTTTCGGGATAAAAACCACCTGAACCATCTATGTAACGAAAAAAAGTTCGGGACGAAAACCAAGAGTTTGGGAAACCATGGGATCATTTATGTAATTTTGTCCAAAACTTATTAAGATTTTCCATAACAAGTTTGTGAAATTTTAATCATCAGATTATAATAACTAAAAAAAGAAAAACTTTAAATAATGTATATGTATTTACTAATGTTTTCCGTATAATATTAACCGCCAACATTTCTTTATACACCACATTTGACTCTTTGAGATATAGGCTTCATCATCATTGAACTTTTTTTAGGCTTCACTAATACATTCGTCCATGTGATGTCCCTCTGGACAATGCAACGTAAAATTGCTCATGTGAGAATACCCGGGTAGATATATACATATATTTGAATTGTTTGCCTGTAAGCTTAATTGGTTGTCATCGCAAAACATAGTCGAATAGAAAATTGTTTTCTTTTCAGCTTGAATAAGAACATGTCATCCTCAAATAGATAGTTAATATTTATTTTAAGTCATATTAACTATATAAATGTACACAACACCGTAAAGTGGATTCAGAGCATAAGTGTTAGTATTGTGGTCGTAGGTTGTGTGTTCAAAGTGGATATGATGTAACAAATTGTTTCCTTTAGGGTATTGGGTCCAAGATTTAGGTTTTACCATGTTCAATGACCGTTTATTTTTGTACCAAATAATTTTTCTGAATTAGTGTAAATGAATATTTATCGATTCATTTATTTGGAGCAAATAATATGTTGAAAATTGGTTAATAGATAATAGTATGAGATTGTTTTTCTCTCTAAAAAAATAAACATTTTTGTATATGATGGTTTTTTACACTATTTACGTTTTTATAATTTATTATTTTTTTCTATTCTACTAAATTAGTGTATTTTCGGTTAAAATATGCCGACATCAAATCTGATAACTCACAATAAATATATATGAAGTATATCATCGATCAAAGTACAACCAATTAGTTTAAATTTATTCATATATCCAACTTTTATAATGACATATACTTGTGTTATTTATAAATTTATCATAAATAATTATTAAATGTTAAAAATATCATTTCAATGCACAACACCAAAATTAATTGATTATACATTAAATAAAATAATTAAATTAATATTATGAAAATGTTAGGTGAATTCTAATAGACCTTCATAGTTAATACTTTAAAAACACATACAACAGGTTTAGTGCTCATATTCACATTTTTTTATGTGGATAGGATCTTGTAACAGCCCGAAATCCAGGTAAGATTTATGACCCTTCTATTTTGAGAGTTGGCAAATTTAGTCCCTTAAGTTGTATGTTGGATTAGTGAGTACGCTGGACGTATTGAGGTGTATGCCGCGTGTACTCACACACTTAATTTGGACGCGGACTCGCCCGGGTACGCTGGGCGTACCCAGGGGTTATGCTGGGCGTAGTGAGCCAAGATGCAAACCCTAATTTCTGACTTGTGCACTATAAAAGGAACATGTTGTCCTTTGCCCTAGCCACCATATCCCCTTGAGTGAGTCCTTAGAGAGCTGAGATCCGTGATTTAGCTTGTGTGTGTGTTTTTGAGCTTGAAGTTATCTTTTCAAGGTGAAGAAGGAGAAGAAGGAGCCATTGTTGGAGCTAGAAGTTGAAGAACAAGTGTAGATCCGTGTTCTATAGTGGTTGGAGATCCCTTTTGAGGTAAAAAGCTCAGAGCTTTCCTTGTTGTTGTAAGTTTTGCTTTTTGGATCATTTTTAGGGTATTGGTTCAAAGTTTGAGACTTTGTGTGCAAATAGTCTCCATGAGCTTAGATCTGGCCTTTTCTAGTGTATATTGTGTCGAGGATTCATAAAAATCCAGTCTTGGTCGTGGATCTTGTGTCAAGCATGAGTTATAGTCCCATTATGGAAAGAGGAAAGGTGTTTTGAGCACAAAGTGACCTTTACCGCCGTGCAAAGGCATAAAGTTTCAACTTTATGGATTAAGTCGTATTAGAGGAGTCAGATCTAGATTTTGGACGCAAGTCTTAACCGATTAAGGCCTGAATGAGTTGGATAAGGAAACCGGGTGTTACGCTGGGCGTAATCCTAGTACGCGCGACGTAAGGGGTCGCGTACCCCGATTCTGTCAAGGCTCCGTGTACGCCCAGCGTACATGTTTGGTACGCGCAGCGTAACCCGGAGGGTTGACTTTCATTGACTTTTAGGGTTTGGTCAACTTTAGTGTATTTGAGTCAAGTAAGGGGTAAAATGGTCTTTTGCCCTTCCTGAGAGTGATTAGAGGAATTGGTCTAGCCTTGGGGAAATATGTTGATATCGAGTGTTTATTTCATATGATTAGGCGGAGGCTAGGTCCTATTTCACGGAGTTCAAGATTTACGAGTTACCGAGTTACACGAGGTGAGTCTTCTCACAATACGTTACCTAGAGTGGTATTATGTGTTGACCAGAGGGCCTTATGTGTTATGTATGAGAATATGTGCTATGTGATATATATGTGTGTTGTATGATTTTACAAGACCAGACCGGAGGGTCCAACGATTCAAACCGGGCCAGAGGGCCCAACGAGCTATGACCGGACCAGAGGGTCCAACGAGCTATGGGACTGGAGGGTCCTGCTGAGACACATCGACTAGAAGGTCGTTCTATAGCCTCGAGTGGCGTATGTGTTGTATGCGGTATTTTGGGGAACTCACTAAGCATTTATGCTTATAGTTGTTGTGTTATGTGTTTTAGGTCCTAGCGAGGACTGTGGGAAGGTGCCGGCGTGAACGTACACACAGAGAGGATATTTGTCTATGATCTTAGGAATATGTTTTGAGAAATAAAAATTGTGAAATACTCTTTTGGGAATGTTTTTAAATGTAATTTTGGTTGTTGAAAAATGAAAATTTTGTTTTGAAAAATTGCGTTGTTACAAGTTGGTATCAGAGCCTTGGTTTGAGGGACTCGGATGCACCTTCGAGCGTATCTGAACTCAAACTGAGGATTTGAGAAATTTTCAACAATTAAAACTAAATTTTCTAAAAAGAGCAAGAAGTTTGAGACAACCAGAGCAGAGTAGTGTGTACGATCAGCCAGCGCCCGAACGGTGAATCCCCTAAATACCCTTACATTATGTGTTATGAGATATTCTATGTTATGTTATGCATGCTAGAGTACGCTAGGTATACATATTAGGACTAGAGTGGCCTGATTTGTGATGCCTTAGCCTAGGAGATTACTGCTGCTATGAGATGCCTTGAGAGTGAGTAGGTAGCAGTGAGGAGCTCGTGAGAGTTCTACCGGAGGGTAGCCAATGCATAGCGAGAGTAGAGTACTTGCGATTCGGGATCCAAGGAGGAGGACTTGGGGTGAATGCTGATGTGGTGTAGTCGGTAGTATTGGGCCCGTACTACTGAAGACACCGGATCAGTGAGCAGTCCAAGTAAGAATCCTTAGGATACTGGAGGACGGGTAGGGTTGTGTTATTGAGTGAGAGTATGCTCGATCGAGTCTCTGATGTTTTTATGTTGTATTTCAGAGGCATCATGGTTGGGACACGACACACACCTGAGAGCAGCGGTGTCAGCGACGAGGAGATCCGTCGGTTGATTCATGAGGAGGTGGATGTGGCCATTCGGGCAGAGATACTGGAGATATTTGGGTCTATCAAGACCATGTTAATTGATACTTTTGATGAGCGGTATGCTGCTCTTACTGAGGCTACTGTTGCTACAGCCACCGCAGCTGTCGTGGTTGCCAGGCCGTAGGGGGTGATTCGTTGCTGTATCGGGAGTTCAGCAACACGAAACCACCAGAGTTCGATGGGACACAGGATCAGATTGCTGCCATGAGATGGATCGTAGATGTTGAGGGGTGCTTTTACACTTGTTCATGTCCAGAGTACTTGAAAGTGCGGTTCACGTTGAACCAACTTCGCCTGGGAGCGAAGGACTGGTGGAAGTTTGTGTCAGCAGATTTCACCCCAGCTAAGCTTACTGTGGTGACCTGGGAGAGGTTCACCACCATGTTCCGGGATGAGTATGTTCCCCCTGTGGAAAGGGAACGACTAGCTCAGGAGTTCTTGACGCTTAAGTAGGGTACTGATTCGGTTACTGTGATTATGCGGAAGTTCCATGAGAGGGTGATGTTTTGCCCTGAGCAGGTGTCTACGGAGCAGGCTCGTATGAGCCGGTATCTGAGTGTGCTGAGGAGGGATATTCAGAAGTTCGTGGCGAACTCGACATACCGGACATTTGCCGAGCTCCAGGCAAATGCCCGGAAGAGGGAGATAGAGCTGGAGACTCAGGCCAGGGAGGAGGCGGAGTCTCAAGGGAGGGATCGGCGGCCGGCACAGTCTCAGCCGGCAACCAAGCGGGCTAGGCCCGCTGATTCGAGATCTGGGGGTGCGAAGGGCTGTACTTTTGGGAAGTGTGGCAAGATTCACGAGGGGTCGTGCAGAGAAGGGGTATGCTACAAGTGCGGGAAAGAGGGGCATATCGTGAGGGATTGCCCCAAGGGGTTTTGGTTTGCTTTCATTGTAACCAAATCGGCCATCGAAAGGACGAGTGCCCTCAGCTACATCAAGGATCAACGTAGGGATCTGCGCCTGCTGCTAGGGTTACCGAGGTTCGACCAGCGAAGGTCGAGGCGCCGAAGGCTCGCGGGAGAGCTTTCCAGTTGACAGTGGAGGAGGTCCGCGCAGCACCCGACGTCGTGGCCGGTATGTATTCTTCTCTCTATTTATTTCGAGCCTACGATTTTATGCTTATATTATGTTATGCGTAGGTACTTTTCTTGTGAATTTTGTACCTGCCTTAGTGTTATTTGACTCGGGAGCAAGTCGATCTTTTGTGTCGTTAGCTTTTAATCATCATATCAGTATTTATCGGGAGGCATTGAGTCGGCCTCTGCGAGTTTCTATAGCTAACGAGCGAGCGGTGTATGCCACCGAGGTGATTCGAGGATGTAGACTTGAGATCTTCGATGTGGGGTTCCCGATTGATCTAGTCCCGATTGCAATGGGGGACGTATGTGTTATAGTGGGCATGGATTGGGTGAGTCAATTTAGAGCTATTGTAGATTGCGAGCGTCAGTTGGTGACGATACGAGACCCTAGTGGGGGAGTGCTTACATTGTACGGTGAGGATACCCATCCTGAGTCAGCATTTTGTTCGGCTGCCAGGGCGAGGCAGAGTCTACAACAGGGTTGTAAGGGGTTTGTGGCCTATGTGATGGACACATGGGAGGCTGCTGGGAGGCCAAGTTCAATTGATGAAGTCCCGATTGTGCGGGAGTTCCCCGATGTTTTCCCCGATGAGTTGCCGGGTGTGCCTCCCGAGAGGCAGGTGGAGTTTTGTATCGATTTGATACCGGGGGCGGCACCTATCGCCTTGCGCCGCCCGAGATGCAAGAGTTATCCTTGCAGCTTCAGGAGCTGCTGGGAAAAGGGTTCATTAGACCTAGTAGCTCGCCATGGGGAGCGCCGATCCTTTTTATCAAGAAAAAGGATGGTTCACACCGGATGTGCATTGATTACCGGGAGTTGAACAAGTTGACGGTCAAGAACTGTTATCCGTTACTGAGGATCAACGATCTGTTCGATCAGTTGCAGGGGGCGTCTTGGTTCTCCAAGATATACTTGAGATCGGGATATCACCCGATGAGGGTATGGGATGAAGATATCCAGAAGACAACGTTCAGGACTCGTTACGGGCATTACGAGTTTGTGGTGATGCCGTTCGGACTCACCAATGCACCAGCAACGTTCATGGATCTTATGAACAGGGTGTACCGGCCGATGTTGGATCGTTCGGTGATTGTGTTTATCAATGATATCTTGGTATATTTGATATCCAGAGTGCAACATGAGGAGCATTTGAGGGAGATCCTCGGGGTTCTGAGATCGGAAAGGCTTTACGCCAAATTCTCCAAGTGCGATTTTTGGTTACGGGAGGTCCAGTTCCTAGGGCACCTCGTTAACCAGAAAGGGATATTGGTCGATTCGGCCAAGATCGAGGCAGTGATGAGTTGGGAGGTGCCGAGGTTGCCTACCGAGATCAGGAGCTTCTTAGGGCTGGCTGGTTATTATCGGATATTTATCAGGGATTTCTCCAAGATCGCCGTGCCACTTACCAAGTTGACTCGGAATGGTGTTACTTTGTCGTGGGGTCTGGAGCAGCAGACCTCGTTTGAGACCCTTCGCCAGAGATTTTGCGAAGCTCCGGTGCTTGCACTACTAGAAGGGATGGAGGATTTCGTGGTGTACTGTGATGCATCGATATCAAGGTTGGGAGCGGTGCTTATACAGAGAGGGCATGTGATAGCATATGCATGAAGGCAGCTGAAACCTCATGAGTCGAGGTATCCCACCCACGATCTGGAGTTGGGGGTAGTGGTGTTCGCCCTCAAGATTTGGCATCACTATCTGTATAGGGTTCGGTGTACCATATACACGGACCACAAGAGTTTGAAGTACCTGATCGATTAGCCCAATCTAAATATGCGCCAGAGGAGATGGTTGGATGTGGTAAAGGATTACGACTGCGAGATGCTGTACCACCCGGGTAAGGCTAATGTTGTAGCCGATGCCCTGAGCCGTAGGGCGGAGGGCGCCCCAATACGAGCTGTTTGCATGAGATTGACAGTGATGACTCCGGTGTGGGACACCATTCGAGGGGCCCAGGCGGAGGCCGTGAGACCGGAGAACCGCAAAAGGGAACGAGTGATCGGGCAGGTATCGGAGTTAGTCACCGATAGTTGAGGACTTATGACCTTTCAGAGTCGGGTTTGGGTGTCGTTTGTGGGCGGAGCGCGTACCATCTTGATGGAGAAGGCGCATAGATCAAAATTCTCGATCCATCCCGGGGCCACTAAGATGTATTTGGACCTAAAAAGGGAGTATTGGTGGCCCTGTATGAAGAGGGATGTCGCATGGTTCGTAGAGTGGTGCTTGACCTGTCGCAAGGTTAAGGCCGAGCACCAGCATCCACATGGTAAGTTGCAGCCGTTGGAGGTTCCCGAGTGGAAGTGGGAACAGATCACCATGGATTTTATCACCAAATTTCCGAGGACTGCTAGGGGTGTCAATGTAATTTGGGTGATTATGGTCAGGTTGACGAAGAGCGCTCACTTCCTTGCCATCAGTGAGAGCTCTTTTGCTGAGAGGCTGGCAGAGTTGTACGTGAGAGAGGTGGTATCGCGTCATGGAGTACCGATCTCGATTGTCTCAGATCAAGATGTGTGTTTCACTTCCAGATTTTGGAAGAAATTCCATGAGGAGTTGGGTATGAGGCTACATTTTAGTACCGCATACCACCCACAGACTGACGGGCAGAGTGAGTAGACGATTCAGACGCTCGAGGACATGCTCCAAGCATGTGTGTTGGATTTCGGCGGGAGTTGGGACACATACTTGCCTTTGGCTGAGTTTTCCTATAACAACAGCCATCACTCGAGCATCGGTATGCCCCCTTTGAGTTGTTGTATGGGAGGAGGTGTCAGACCCCCATTTGCTGGGGTGAGGTAGGGCAACGCGTGACGGGTAGTACAGAGATAGTGCTTCAGACGACAGAGCAGATCCAACAGGTTAGACAGAGGTTGTTGACTGCTCAGAGTCGTCAGAAGAGTTATGCGAATAGGCGACGATCTGAGCTCGAGTTCTAGGTCGGTGATTTCGTGCTCCTGAAGGTATCTCCTTGGAAAGGAGTGATCCGATTCAGGAAGAGGGGCAAGCTGGGACCCCGGTATATTGGGCCGTTTAGAGTGATCGCGAGGGTGGGCAAGGTAGCATATCGCTTGGAGCTACCTGCGGAGTTGGACCAGATTCATGATACCTTCCACGTGTCGCAACTGAGGAAGTGTATTGCCGATGAGTCGACAGTGGTACCATTAGAGGATATCAAGGTGGGCACAAGTCTGAATTATGCTGAGAAGCCGATCACAATCTTGGATCGGAGGATCAAGGTTCTGAGGAACAAGGAAGTGCCCCTGGTTCAGGTCCAGTGGCAACATCAGAGAGGGTCCGAGCTGACCTGGGAGCCGGAGTCGGAGATGCAGGAGCAGCATCCAGAGTTGTTCGCAGCATGAGACTTCAAGGGCGAAGTCTGGTTCTAGTGGGGGAGAATTGTAACAGCCTGAAATCCAGGTAAGCTTTATGACCCTTCTATTTTGAGAGTTGGCAAATTTAGTCCCTTAAGTTGTATGTTGGATTAGTGAGTACGCTGGGCGTACTGAGGTGTACGTTGCGCGTACTCACGCGCTTAATTTGGACGCGGACTCGCCCGGGTACGCTGGGCGTACCCAGGGGTTATGCTGGGCGTAGTGAGCCAAGATGGAAACCCTAATTTCTGACTTGTGCACTATAAAAGGAACATGTTGTCCTTTGCCCTAGCCACCATATCCCCTTGAGTGAGTCCTTAGAGAGCTGAGATCCGTGATTTAGCTTGTGTGTGTGTTTTTGAGCTTGAAGTTATCTTTTCAAGGTGAAGAAGGAGAAGAAGGAGCCATTGTTGGAGCTAGAAGTTGAAGAACAAGTGTAGATCCGTGTTCTATAGTGGTTGGAGATCCCTTTTGAGGTAAAAAGCTCAGAGTTTTCCTTGTTGTTGTAAGTTTTGCTTTTTGGATCATTTTTAGGGTATTGGTTCAAAGTTTGAGACTTTGTGTGCAAATAGTCTCCATGAGCTTAGATCTGGCCTTTTCTAGTGTATATTGTGTCGAGGATTCATAAAAATCTAGTCTTGGTCGTGGATCTTGTGTCATGCATGAGTTATAGTCCCATTATGGAAAGAGGAAAGGTGTTTTGAGCACAAAGTAACCTTTACCGCCGTGCAAAGGCATAAAGTTTCAACTTTATGGATTAAGTCGTATTAGAGGAGTCAGATCTAGATTTTGGACGCAAGTCTTAACCGATTAAGGCCTGAATGAGTTGGATAAGGAAACCGGGTGTTACACTGGGCGTAATCCCAATACGCGCGGCGTAAGGGGTCGCGTACCCTGATTCTGTGAAGGCTCCGGGTACGCCCAGCGTAACCCGGAGGGTTGACTTTCGTTGACTTTTAGGGTTTGGTCAACTTTAGTGTATTTGAGTCAAGTAAGGGGTAAAATGGTCTTTTGCCCTTCCTGAGAGTGATTAGAGGAATTGGTCTAGCCTTGGGGAAATATGTTGATATCGAGTGTTTATTTCATATGATTAGGCGGAGGCTAGGTCCTATTTCACGGAGTTTGAGATTTCCAAGTTACGGAGTTACACGAGGTGAGTCTTCTCACAATACGTTACCTAGAGTGGTATTATGTGTTGACGAGAGGGTCTTATGTGCTATGTATGAGAATATGTGCTATGTGATATATATGTATGTTGTATGATTTTAGAAGACCGGACCGGAGGGTCCAACGATACAGACCGGACCAGAGGGTCCAACGATTCAGACCGGGCCATAGGGCCCAACGAGCTATGACTGGACCAGAGGGTCCAACGAGGTACGGGACTAGAGGGTCCTGCTGAGACACATCGACCAGAGGGTCGTTCTATAGCCTCGAGTGGCGTATGTGTTGTATGCGGTATTTTGGGGAACTCACTAAGCATTTATGCTTATAGTTGTTGTGTTATGTGTTTCAGGTACTAGCGAAGACCGTGGGAAGGTGCCGGCGTGAACCGTACACACAGAGAGGATATTGGTCTATGATCTTGGGAATATGTTTTGAGAAATAAAAATTGTGAAATACTCTTTTGGGAATGTTTTTAAATGTAATTTTGTTTGTTGAAAAATGAAAAATTCGTTTTGAAAAATTACGTTGTTACAGATCTTAAGTGTCCGGATCGAATTCGGACTTCATTTTCATTTGTATTTTTATTTTAATGATTGACTTCTCATTATTTCTGTTTTTGTTATTATTTAATTTTATTTCTATGGTTTTTTAACCACAAACGGAAATAAATAGTTAATTATTAGGGTTGCCACATTGTGTATAGCCTATTGTTTTAGTACATAATACATCCATCTGTCTTTTTGGATTCCTATTATTATGTGTTTTGGTAAATCACAACTTTCAAAATAACTGTTTAAACATCAAACACTTTTGAAAAAAAATAATAATAATTACAAAATTGCCTCCAACTTCAACTCTACAAATCTACCAATATGCTTTTGATGATCTTCTCGGACACAAGCTTCAACTCCACATATTTAGCAGCACCACTCCAGCAGTCCAGCTGAAGTATTTTTTCACAACTTCATTGTGAAAAAATACCAATATATCCATTGTTCTTCTGTGTGAACCTGGACATTATTAAAAAGAAACAATGACATACTTTTCATCAAAGAATTAAAGATTAACATAAAACCTTTTCATAAACAAATTATCAAATTTTGAACCATCAATTTCCATTACCCTTAATTAGCCCAAGCATATGGAACCATATTGGGTTAAAGGCTTCACCTCTGAAAATTAGTTGAAGCAGTCTTGCATTTGGCCCAATTCCGATATAAATTGACATTTTTACAACAAATTATCTTTTATAAATAAATTCTCAAATTATAGAAAAAAGTGATACATAATATAATTGGATTGTTTTATATGCTTTCGAACATTGTTCTTTCATTCCAAGTCCAACAGAAAGTCTGATGCTATAAATGGATGGTTTTTCAAAAAAAAAAATTGTAAGTGTAATGCTATAATTGTTACTTTTTCAAAAAAAAAAAATAATAAATAAATAAATAAAAAGTGCAATGATATACTTGGTTACTTGGACATTAAAAATATGCAAATATGATCTAATAGGTAGTTTGTGAGAATTCCTACACTAACCCTTAGTTCAAACTCCAATAGAACACGTAACTATATAACTGGGTAGGTATAATATTATATTTTATTACTTTTCATTGTGCTAAATGCAAAAAAAAAAAAATAGCAACCTACTATCATCATTTTTGTACTAAATAAATTACAATCTTGATCAAAATCAATGCAAGTAAAATGTTATCATAAAATAATGAAATTGTTATTATTTTTGTTTCAGTTAAACAGATACAAACCTAATCACAATCAATCTTATGGCAATTTCTCGACAAAGATTTTTTTTTCTTTATCTCCATAAGAAAATACAAGATCAGCTACCAGATTGTCGCTTCATTTCCAATAAATAAGAGCATATGAAACAAAACACAACTTGATAATTAATGTAGCAAGAAACACATTAATTTAATGCATCAAAACTCTAACAAAAGGAAAGACCACTTCTGTTAATCTGATAATCAGAGAGTATTATTAAGTTCTGGATTCCTGTTAAAGGGAAAAACATAATCTTAATATTGTATTACCTCAGTTATGATGGATGTTGATTTATCCAGAAACGTGACTAAAGTTTCAAACACAAAATGGTTGTTGACTTTCCCTACCATAGGTTGCTTATACATTGATTAGGAATTAGGTTCTTCCTTTGTAGTCATCAGCAGCGATGCAACAGTGGTGAAGTTCATAATGACGGTGGATAGTTAGAAAGAGAAATTTTTCCAGGCTTTGCTCAGGACTAAACCTCCCACTTTCACATGTATAAGAAACATATTAGATGATAGAACTTACAACCTTTAATCTTAAATCAATTCTAACTTTTTAAAAACTTGATATGCAACCAAACCAAATTTAGTATTCTAAAATAAAATTTACTAACTGTTTAACTATAAGAAAAATAATAACCGAATAAAAAACTTACTGTATATTGCTAGAAGTTAGCAACATAGATTTATTAGCTTCATTATGGCCTTTCTAACCTGCAAAAGATAGAAAAGAAGAAGGAAAACATTATATAAGTAAATATCGAACTTACAACAAATACCTACATTATGAACTTAAGATCAATAAATTATAAATGATTCAATGGTTGGGCTCAAATATCTTTTATTCGTGCTATTGGGCCTTTGTGGCCCAATATCATGATTATTGGACCCAATATATTCAAACATGTTTATTGGGCTTCCGGTGACCTGATTACATACCTAGTGGGCCTTTATCAGCTTTAATATGCTATTTGGCCTTAATGGTCCATTTACATTGCTAATAAGACCATAAACCTTTATAATATGCTTAATGGACTATAACGTGTCCGTAGCATACTCGACAGCCTGTAATAACATACGAAGTTAGTGGGCCTCCGTAGTCCTCTTCTCTTCGTCTGTTAGGCTTACCTTTATTCAAGTAAACATAAGTTAGGTCGTAAAACAATGTTATTCAAATTCTTTTGGATTTAGTGAGAAATAACGGGTGACACCAATAAGTATCGGTCGTAGTCTATCATTATAATCAAAGTCTCCTGGAGGGAGAGTGAGAGTTTGTGTATAGATCTATACGAGGGTGACTCCCCCACACCTAAGCTGTTCGCTACAGTTAGACTCGGCCAGTCTAGGGTGACAAAATCTTGATCAAAACCGGCATTTCGAAAAATGCCAAGACAGGCGAATTAGTCATTATTATGCATGGTTATAACGACTCACATAGAGATCCGTTACCATCTAAAAAATCATTGGTAAATCATGTTCATATGTTGCGATGATACAATAATACAAAACTATCATACTATTTATATCGGAAAACATCGGGTTTTCCGGGGGAACAACATTATTCACTTTTACTTACAATAACTATAATACAAGAATCTATTATGAAAAACATATCACTTTTACATGTTTTAAAGTCATTCACACGTATACTTATGGATCATCACACCTTTTTCCGCAAACAATTTCTATTTAAGAAAATATCAGATTTTCTGGGTTTTACAAACAATACAAAACATTTTCATATCAAACCCTCTTATGAACTCACCAACATTATATATGTTGACTGTTGTCAAAATAACTTGTACTCTTAGGTAACCGTTAGAATGAAGAATTATCAAGCATGTGTCTGAATGTCTTTTGTGTGATGTCAGTTGATAAACAATTTATGTTTGGGATTATGTAATATAAACAATGTACTTGATGTTTATGTTATGTTTCATGTATGTTCATTGTGATGATATTTCAATTTAAGTCACACGAGCTCTTGGACGTTTCCGCCGTTTGGTTCGGGGGTGTGACAGGTTGGTATCAGAGCTCTGTTTATAGTAAACTGGCATATCTAACAACACATTGATATGCAACTATAAACCGAAATAGGTACTAAATAACTCTGAACAAAACAAATAAAACATAATAATAAACACTCCTACTTGTGCGACTTAGAAAAAATAAATAAATAAATAAACATAATAACAATTCAAATAAGACATTGGGAAAAATCCTGACATCTCGGTTAAGCCTGATGGGTTTTGAGTATTCTAACACTTCCTAAGTGTACATGCAACCCTAATAACCTTGGATCTATGTTTGTCTAATTATCATGCAAAGTTGAATTTCCAAGGTTATATTCCTATCTAGCATACATGGGGAACAATTTTAACTTGAATAATAGATAGAATAACTTACCTTGTTGTTGCTTGTGTTCCTTGAAACCTTGTGAGCCTAGCACCCCAAGTGTGATGCCTCAAATGCTTCACACAACACCAAATGCTCTTGGAAAAACTTATGAGAGAGCACACACTTCTTGAAATCGGCCAAGCCCTCTTGTTTTCTTAGTCTAGCTGATTTTGGTGGAGAATATGATTCTTATATAGTGTTGACACATCTAGGGTTACACCATGTAAACCCTAATGTGTCATGACTCTTCATTTCCATGACCCATGGGTTTGTAACTCCCATGGAGCACCTTAGCCCACTATACAAGATATGGATGATTTACATAATCAACCCATATATTTAATTAGTTCTCTTTTGACCACTTAATTAATTCTGAATTAATTATTGATCAAACTAATCAAATAATATTATTAATATATTAGAACTTATAATATATTAATAATCTCCAAGTGTTATTTCTCTCATTCAGTCTATCCAATTGCATGGTGCCATGCAACCCAAATGGACCATGCCGGGTCGGGTCAAGTACATACCAGAAATAGTTATGGACTTAGACACCTTATCCAACAGTCTCCCACTTGGATAAGTCTAATAACTATTACTGCAAGTATGACTTCAGGAACCGATCGGCAATCGTAGCTCTTTTCAAGGTTTCTCGGAACTGAGAAGATGATGGTACGCCATTTAAGATAAGTGATCATATAATCCTCTGTTCTAGATATCAGCCGGACAAATACATGGAACATTGTCTTGCTTATTGTCCAGCATTTGTTTCCCGATTTCCGATTTGTTTGACATAGAACTTAATTGAACACATCAAGTTAGTTTTGACCGGGCCCGGTACATGGGTCAAAACAAAATCATCGAGGGGCCCAGATATCAGCTTCTAATCCAAGAAGGAACAGATAAACTTCGACTCATATGTTTGTTCTACCACTCATTGAATTACACACAAGAGCACGATTTATAACATCGAGTTACCAATGCGTTTTCGTACAATCAATGCATAACCAACTTGTAAGTAACAAATCATATCTCTAGGTTTGAAGACTTATACGATATTACTGTCTCACAATCACTTGAGATAGAATTCCATGAAGTGATTCCAGTGAGCGTGGGTTGAGTCCAATGCTTAGAACTTATGAGCACTCATGATTGTTGTAGCCTTGTCCAAGACCTCTACAACCAAACATGACAGTCTTGATTCATACCTACTTCCGACATATGACTGACTGTGGAGATTCGAATAATATGTTATACCAAACAAAATTATTCTGGAAGTCAAAACATGCAAAAGAAATATAGTAAACGATCGACAAGAGATAGCAACACTTTACTCATAAATAAAACATTTTATTCATCATCAAATGTCAATTACACTTTACAAATTTCGAGGTTATCTAACTTCTAAATCTAATATCATCCTTCAGCCCTATGCTCCGAGCATGCTGAAGATGTTTAATCCGAGTCAGTCCCTTTGTGAGGGGATCTGCCGGATTCTCATCTGATGATACCCTCTTTGCCACGAGGAGTCCTTCTTCGATCCGATGTCTGATGAAATGGTATTTTCTGTCGATGTGTCTGGATCTCCTGTGATCCCTTGGTTCCTTGGCTAAGGCAACAGTACTTTCACTATCACATAAAATTTCCATTGGCTCTTTAATAGCTGGTACAACTCCAAGGTCTCCAATGAAGTTCTTCAGCCATATTGCCTCCTTTGCTGCCTCACTAGCTGCAATATACTCTGATTCACAAGTAGAATCTGATGGGTTTTGAGCATTCTAACACTTCCTAAGTGTACATGCAACCCTAATAACCTTGGATCTATGTTTGTCTAATTATCATGCAAAGTTGAATTCCAAGGTTATATTCCTATCTAGCATACATGGGGAACAATTTTAACTTGAATCATAGATAGAATAACTTACCTTGTTGTTGCTTGTGTTCCTTGAAACCTTGTGAGCCTAGCACCCCAAGTGTGATGCCTCAAATGCTTCACACAACACCAAATGCTCTTGGAAAGACTCTTGAGATAACACACACTTCTCAAAATCGGCCAAGCCCTCTAGTTTCTTAGTGTTCAACTTTTGTTGCCAATTTTGTGGAGAATGGGACTCTTATATAGTGTTGGCACATCTAGGGTTACACCATGTAAACCCTAATGTGTCATGACTCTTCATTTCCATGACCCATGGGTTTGTAACTCCCATGGAGCATCCATGGAGCATCCTATGGGTAGAATCCAACTTGATAATCCATGGAGCCTCTTAGCCCACTATACAAGATATGGATGATTTACATAATCAACCCATATATTTAATTAGTTATCCTTTGATCACTTAATTAATTCCAAATTAATTCTTTGATCAACTAATTAAATAATATTATTAATATATTAGAACTTATAATATATTAATAATCTCCAAGTGTTATTTCTCTCATTTAGTCTATCCAATTGCATGGTGCCATGCAACCCAAATGGACCATGCCGGGTCGGGTCAAGTACAAGCCCGAAATAGTTATGGACTTAGACACCTTATCCAACAGTCTCCCACTTGGATAAGTCTAATAACTATATCTCTAGTACTTCAGGAACCGACCGACAATCGTAGCTCTTTCAAGGTCTCTCGGAACTGAGAAGATGATGATGCGCCATTTAAGATAAGTGATCATATAATCCTCTGTTCTAGATATCAGCCGGACAAATACATGGAACATGTCTTGCTTATTGTCCAGCATTTGTTTCCCGATTTCCGATTTGTTTGACATAGAACTTAATTGAACACATCAACTTAGTTCTGACCGGGCCCAGTACATGGGTCAAAACAAAATCATCGAGGGGCCCAGATACCAGCTTCTAATCCAAGAAGGAACAAATAAACTTCGACTCATATGTTTGTTCTACCACTTATTGAATTACACACAAAAGTACGTTTTATAACATCGAGTTACCAATGCGGTTTCGTACAGTCAATGCATAACCAACTTGTAAGTAACAAATCATATCTCTAGGTTTGAAGACTTATATGATATTACCGTCTCACGATCACTCGAGATAAAATTCCATGAAGTGATTCCAGTGAGCGTGGGTTGTGTCCAATGCTCAGAACTTATGAGCACTCATGATTGTTGTAGCCTTGTCCAAGACCTCTACAACCAAACATGACAGTCTTGATTCATATCTACTTCCAACATATGACCGACTGTGGAGGTTTGAATAATATGATATACCAAACATAATTATTCTGGAAGTCAAAACATGCAAAAGAAATATAGTAAACGATTGACAAGAGATAGCAACACTTTACTCATAAATAAAACACCTTTTATTCATCATCAAATGTCAATTACACTTTACAAATTTCCGGGTTATCTAACTACTAAAACTTATATCATCCTTCAGTCCTATGCTCCGAGCATGCTGAAGATGCTTAACCCTACTCAGTCCCTTCGTGAGGGGATCTGCTGGGTTCTCATCCGATGATACCCTCTTTGCCACGAGGTGTCCTTCTTCGATCCGATGTCTAATGAAATGGTATTTTCTGTCGATGTGTCTGGATCTCCCATGATCCCTTGGTTCCTTGGCTAAGGCAACAGCACTTTCACTATCACAGAAAATTTCCATTGGCTCTTTAATAGCTGGTACAAATCCAAGGTCTCCAATGAAGTTCTTCAGCCATATCGCCTCCTTTGCTGCTTCACTAGCTGCAATATACTCTGATTCACAAATAGAATCTGCCACTGTCTCTTGCTTGGAACTCTTCCAAGAAATTGCTCCTCCGTTTAGGGTAAAGACCCAGCCCGACTGAGAGCGGAAATTATCCCTATCAGTCTGGAAGCTAGCATCACTATACCCAACAACTCTCAAGTCATCACTCCCACCGAGGGTAAGGACCCAGTCCTTAGTCCTTCGTAGGTACTTGAGGATATTCTTTACCGCAGTCCAGTGTGCCTTGCCAGGGTTCGCCTGATACCTGCTAACCATGCTCAAGGCAAAAGCTACATCGGGTCGAGTACACGTCATAGCATACATGATCGATCCTAGAGCCGAAGCGTAAGGTGTTCGACTCATTTCTGCTATCTCAGCCTCAGTGCTAGGGCTTGGTGTCTTACTCAATCTGGTGTTACTCTGGATGGGTAACTCTCCTTTCTTGGAATCCTGCATGCTGAATCTCTTCAGCACCTTATCCAAGTAGGTACTCTGACTAAGTCCAATTAGTCTTTTACTCCGATCTCTCAAGATTCTTATCCCTAGAATATAGGCAGCTTCACCAAGGTCCTTCATAGCGAAACACTTCCCAAGCCAGGACTTTACTTCCTGCAGGGTTGGAATGTCGTTTCCTATGAGTAGTATGTCATCCACATACAATACCAAAAAGCTAACTATACTCCCACTAGCCTTGACATACACACAAGATTCATCTTCACTCCTAGAAAAGCCAAATTCCTTGACCTTTTCATCAAAGCAAAGATTCCATCTGCGAGGTGCTTGCTTCAATCCATAAATGGATTTCTCAAGCTTACACACTCTATTAGGGTACTCGTTGCTGACAAAACCCTCTGGCTGACTCATGTAAACATCTTCAGCCAACTTTCCATTAAGGAAAGCGGTTTTGACATCCATTTGCCATATTTCATAATCATGAAATGCAGCTATGGCTAACAGAACCCGAATAGACTTAATCTTGGCTACCGGAGAAAAGGTCTCATCATAATCCACTCCAGGAATTTGAGAGAAGCCCTTTGCAACCAGTCTAGCCTTATAAGTGTGTACTTTACCATCCATGTCGGTCTTCTTCTTGAAGACCCATTTGCACCCTACTGTCTTACGACCTGGTACATTTTCAACCAATTTCCAAACTTGATTGTCATACATGGATTGTATCTCGCTATCCATAGCCTCTTTCCATTTAGCAGACTCGGGGACTGCCATGGCTTCCTCGTAGCTGTTAGGGTCATCTTGACTTACTAGTGTTTCATCACTAATAAGTTTCTCACCTTCTGCAGTAATATGGAATCCATAGTAATGCTCAGGTGCACTCCTAACTCTCGTGGAACGTCTCAGAGGTACAGATTTGTCAATTGGCTCAACAGGAGTTTCCTCCTCAAGTTGAGGGCTAGAGTTTGAAGTTCCTTCACCGCTTGATTCTTGAATTTCTTCAAGATCAATTTGCCTCCCACTGTCTCCTTGGCTTATAAACTCTCTTTCTCGAAAGACACCTCTTCTTGCTACAAAGACCACATTGTCACTAGGTCTGTAGAAGAGGTAACCAAAGGATCGTTGTGGGTAACCGATGTGGTCTAGTTTAGGTACTTTACCAGTCCACATCTCGTGAGGAGTTTTGGCAACTTTCTTTGTAGGGACTAGATTAAGAATATGGGCGGCAGTCTCCAAGGCATACCCCCAGAATGAGATTGGTAGCGTAGCTCGACTCATCATGGAACGAACCATATCTAACAAGGTTCGATTACGCCTCTCAGCCACACCATTCAACTGTGGTGTCCTGGGAGGTGTCAATTGTGAGACTATCCCACATTCCCTTAGATAGTCGAGGAACTCTGAACTAAGATACTCACCACCACGATCGGATCGAAGCATCTTAATGTTCCTGCCCAATTGATTCTCGACTTCCTGTTTAAATTCCTTAAACCTCTCGAAAGTCTCTGACTTATGCTTGATCAAGTAGACATATCCATATCTACTATAATCATCAGTGAAAGTCAAATAATAACGATTAGCATCCCTTGTGGCATGCTTGAATGGTCCACACACATCCGTGTGTATAAGGTCCAACAAACCTTCACCCCTCTCACACGAACCTGTGAAGGGTGACTTTGTCATTTTTCCAAGTAAGCATGATTCGCAACTATCATCTGACTTTAGGTCAAACGACTCCAAGACTCCATCCTTTTGGAGTTGGCCTATGCGCTTCTTGCTTATATGTCCAAGACGACAATGCCATAACGATGCTTTATCCAAGTTATTATTAGTAGAATCAATACACAAAAAATTATTTCTTAAGTTATCAACAACAGATACAGCTTCATACACACCATCACAAGGTAATGCTTTAAAATAAAGAATATTATTAAAGAAAGCATCAATAGAACCAACTTCATTATTAAATGAAAAGGTAAACCCTTGTTTGTACAAAGCATGGAAGGAAATAATATTTCTTGCCATTCCTGGCGAATAACAACACTTATTCAGATCTAAACTAAACCCACTACTTAGCGACAAAGTATAAACTCCAATCTTGGTAACAGGTATAGCTTTCCTATTCCCCATGATCAAGTTTATCCTTCCTTGCTCCACATCCTCACTTCTTCATAGTCCCTGCAAGTCACAACAAATGTGAATACCACACCCGGTATCAAGGACCCAAGAATTAGAATGGGGTGAGTTATTAGAAATGATAGTGTAAATACCTGCATGGTTGGGTTTAACTTTCCCATCCTTCACATCTTGCTGGTATTTTGGGCAGTTCCGCTTCCAATGAGCTTTTTCATGGCAATAGAAGCATTCAGCCTCTTTTGGGTCAGAAGAAGGAGTAATGAAACCTTTCTTGGTTCCACTTGAAGAAGAGCCATCAAGGGTCCGAGCCTTGGTACCCTTCGAAGATCTCTTTCTCTTCCTCCATCGATTCTTCCTAATTGCCAAAACCGGAGTAGAGTTTTGAGTAGGAGTGATAGCAACCGACTTCCCCTTAAGACCTGATTCTACGGTCTTGAGAAGTCCCTGAAGTTTGCTGAGAGTGACTTCTTCCTTGTTCATGTGATATGTCATGCGGAATTGATCATAGCACGATGGTAAGGAATGCAAAATAATATCTATTGCAAGATCCTCCGGGAAGTTCACATTAAGCTTCAGCAAACGATCCACATACCTTTGCATTTTCTGCATGTGGCTCGTGACGGATTCCCCGTCCTTCATCATGGTTGTTATCATGGAGCAGATGATTTCATACCTCTCTTGTCTTGCACTTTGATGGTATCTTTCCATCAAATCTTGGTGCATGTCATAAGGGTAGAAATCCTCATAAGACTTTTGGAGTTCCGCTGTCATCGTGGCCGTCATGATGCAAGCCACTTTCGTAGCATCCCTTTCATGTGCCCGAAATTCAGCGATCTCCTGAGGAGTTGCAGTGGACTCATCAATCTCCTTAAGCTTCTTGTCAAGGACATATTCTTTGTCCTCGTAGCGGGTAATCATCCTGATGTTTCTGATCCACTCATTGAAGTTGGATCCATCAAAGGTGACTTTCCCACACAGGTTCATAAGGGTAAAGGAGCCATTAGGATTAGAGCCAGAAGCATTGTTGAAAGACATCTGAAGGAAAGAGGACAAGATTAGTTTAGATATAAAAGAGTCCTTAATAAAACACCCAAATGTAATATTAAGGCTAGGATCCAATCACAATATAATATAACTTAGAAGAGGTATGCCGTAATCTAAGCTATATCATATTTGAAAGGTAGGTGAATGACGATTCACCAATTTCCACCACGAAAACCGCAATATTTTAGTATTAGGTTTTTGAATGGTTCTTAGAAATTCCTAGATTCTTTGAGATTCAATGAACTTTTCAAAGGCATGTTTCAATCTCGAGTGTGCCCTCCAAGTTTTGTGACTGGGATACCGAGGATCACAAAACGAGGTGTGAAGTAACCATGCAAATCACTTGGTACCCTTAAAGTTTATCACTCAATCGATGTGCCGGTTAACCACACACGCTCCATCGATACTATAATAAACCCTAAGTCACCCTTTACCTACCTTGTTAAGTCCAAGTTAGTGTGCCGGTTAACCACACACGCTCCACCAACGACTTAATCAAAGTGTAAAGTGTAATTTCATGGAATAGCACCTTATTCACATTTTTCCTAAAGTAACTAAGATTGGGAATTTAATAAAACATTTAGTTACTTTATAATATTCATCATACTTTGAATGAGAATTAATAAGTCCTTGTCTTACCCGTTCGGCTAACGACCCTCCACCGATCAAGCAAGCGGTGGGTGAGAGTGGACACCCATTAAGTCACCATTTTATAGGCAACATCCTTATACCCACCTTATAGATCGGCTTCGTGAATGAGGCGTACTAGCGGTAAGACGACTTTGTTCTTATACATATATATAATTATTAAATCATAATAATATAAGTATAAGGGTTGAATTTTAACTTTTAAAATTCTAGGGGTTGGAACTAAAGTTTTAACTTAACTTTACTTGTTCCAAAACTTGAGGGCAAGTTTTGTAAACTTTCAAAACTTTTCATTTCTTGTAACTTATGAGTTTAATAGAGTAATAAAATGAGGACTTTTCATTTTTCCTAACTCTTGTGTTCTTTTAATGGTTTTTTAATCCAAGAGACTTTTGGTTTTTCCATAACTTGAGGATAAGTTATGGACTCCATTAAAACACATTATGATCATGAATTAATCTACCACATAGGTTACAAATAATTCCTATGATCATCTAAACATCATAAGAACAAGAATATGAATATGAACACTTTCAAGAATCAAAATCACATTTAATCTTTGTAATTTTGATAACTAGTTGTTGTAAATGAGTTAGAAAAGACATTACACCTTCTAAAACAAGTTTTCAAGTACCAAAACATTTTAGGGTAATGATTCTAATCCATTTCCAACAACTCAAGTCGAAATTCTGCACTCTGTCGACCCTACTCGCCGAGTGCATAAACCTACTCGCCGAGTAGGTTGAAGATACACATGAACTCGACGAGTCCTCCCCATGGACTCGCCGAGTCCAATAGTCAGACAGCAAGATTTTCGACTTTCTTCAACTTTTAAGCACAAATAACAAACAAACAAGCCTAGGCTCTGATACCACTGATGGGTTTTGAGCATTCTAACACTTCCTAAGTGTACATGCAACCCTAATAACCTTGGATCTATGTTTGTCTAATTATCATGCAAAGTTGAATTCCAAGGTTATATTCCTATCTAGCATACATGGGGAACAATTTTAACTTGAATCATAGATAGAATAACTTACCTTGTTGTTGCTTGTGTTCCTTGAAACCTTGTGAGCCTAGCACCCCAAGTGTGATGCCTCAAATGCTTCACACAACACCAAATGCTCTTGGAAAGACTCTTGAGATAACACACACTTCTCAAAATCGGCCAAGCCCTCTAGTTTCTTAGTGTTCAACTTTTGTTGCCAATTTTGTGGAGAATGGGACTCTTATATAGTGTTGGCACATCTAGGGTTACACCATGTAAACCCTAATGTGTCATTACTCTTCATTTCCATGACCCATGGGTTTGTAACTCCCATGGAGCATCCATGGAGCATCCTATGGGTAGAACCCAACTTGATAATCCATGGAGCCTCTTAGCCCACTATACAAGATATGGATGATTTACATAATCAACCCATATATTTAATTAGTTATCCTTTGATCACTTAATTAATTCCAAATTAATTCTTTGATCAACTAATTAAATAATATTATTAATATATTAGAACTTATAATATATTAATAATATCCAAGTGTTATTTCTCTCATTTAGTCTATCCAATTGCATGGTGCCATGCAACCCAAATGGACAATGCCGGGTCGGGTCAAGTACAAGCCCGAAATAGTTATGGACTTAGACACCTTATCCAACAGAATCTGCCACTGTCTCTTGCTTGGAACTCTTCCAAGAAATTGCTCCTCCATTTAGGGTAAAGACCCAGCCTGACTGAGAGCGGAAATTATCCCTATCAGTCTGGAAGCTAGCATCACTATACCCTATTACTCTCAAGTCATCACTCCCACCGAGGGTAAGGACCCAATCCTTAGTCCTTCGTAGGCACTTGAGAATATTCTTTACCGCAGTCCAGTGTGCCTTGCCAGGGTTCCCCTGAAACCTGCTAACCATGCTCAAGGCAAAGGCTACATCAGGTCGAGTACACGTCATAGCATACATGATCGAACCTACAGCCGAAGCATAAGGTACTAGACTCATTTTTGGTATCTCAGCCTCAGTGCTAGGGCTTTGTGTCTTACTCAATTTGGCATTACTCTGGATGGGCAACTCTCCTTTCTTGGAGTCTTGCATGCTGAATCTCTTCAGCACCTTATCCAAGTAGGTACTCTGACTAAGTCCAATTAGTCTTTTACTCCGATCTCTCAAGATCCTTATCCCTAAAATATAGGCAATTTCACCAAGGTCCTTCATAGCGAAACACTTCCCAAGCCAGGACTTTACTTCCTGCAGGGTTGGAATGTCGTTTCCTATGAGTAGTATGTCATCCACATACAATACCAAAAAGCTAACTATACTCCCAGTAGCCTTGACATACACACAAGATTCATCTTCACTCCTAGTAAAGCCAAATTCCTTGACCTTCTCATTAAAGCAAAGATTCCATCTGCGAGGCGCTTGCTTTAACCCATAGATGGATTTCTCAAGCTTACACACTCTATTAGGGTACTTGCTGCTGACAAAACCTTCTGGCTGACTCATGTAAACATCTTCAGCCAACTTTCCATTAAGGAAAGCGGTTTTGACATCCATCTGCCATATTTCATAGTCATGAAATGCAACTATGGCTAACAGAACCCGAATAGACTTAATCTTGGCTACCGGAGAAAAGGTCTCATCATAATCCACTCCAGGAATTTGAGAGAAGCCCTTTGCAACCAGTCTAGCCTTATAAGTGTGTACTTTACCATCCATGTCGGTCTTCTTCTTGAAGACCCACTTGCACCCTACTGTCTTACGACCTGGTACATTTTCAACCAAGTTCCAAACTTGATTGTCATACATGGATTGTATCTCGCTATCCATAGCCTCTTTCCATTTAGCAGACTCGGGGACTGCCATGGCTTCCTCGTAGCTGTTAGGGTCATCTTGACTTACTAGTGTTTCATCACTAATAAGTTTCTCACCTTCTGCAGTAATATGGAATCCATAGTAATGCTCAGGTGCACTCCTAACTCTCGTGGAACGTCTCAGAGGTACAGATTTGTCAATTGGCTCAACAGGAGTTTCCTCCTCAAGTTGAGGGCTAGAGTTTGAAGTTCCTTCACCACTTGATTCTTGAATTTCTTCAAGATCAATTTGCCTCCCACTGTTTCCTTGGCTTATAAACTCTCTTTCTCAAAAGACACCTCTTCTTGCTACAAAGACCACATTGTCACTAGGTCTGTAGAAGAGGTAACCAAAGGATTGTTGTGGGTAGCCGATGAAAATACACCTCTCGCTTCGAGGTTCGAGCTTATCATGAGTCTCGCGTCTCACGAAAGCCTCGTAACCCCAAATCTTGATGTCGTCTAGTTTAGGTACTTTACCAGTCCACATCTCGTGAGGATTTTTGGCAACTTTCTTTGTAGGGACTAGATTAAGAATATGGGCGGCAGTCTCTAAGGCATACCCCCAGAATGAGATTGGTAGCGTAGCTCGACTCATCATGGAACGAACCATATCCAACAAGGTTCGATTACGCCTCTCAGCCACACCATTCAACTGTGGTGTCCTGGGAGGTGTCAATTGTGAGACAATCCCACATTCCCTAAGATAGTTGAGGAACTCTGAACTAAGATACTCACCACCTCTATCGCATCGAAGCATCTTAATGTTCCTGCCCAATTGATTCTCGACTTCCTGTTTAAATTCCTTAAACCTTTCGAAAGTCTCTGAATTATGCTTGATTAAGTAGACATATCCATATCTACTGTAATCATCAGTAAACGTCAAATAATAACGATTAGCATCCCTTATGGCATGTTTGAATGGTCCACACACATCCATGTGTACAAGGTCCAACAAACCTTCACCCCTCTCACAAGAACCTGTGAAGGGTGACTTTGTCATTTTTCCAAGTAAGCATGATTCGCAACTATCATCTGACTTTAGGTCAAATGATTCCAAGACTCCATCCTTTTGGAGTTGGCCTATGCGCTTCTTGCTTATATGTCCAAGAAGACAATGCCATAATGATGCTTTATCCAAGTTATTATTATTAATAGAATCAATATACATTACACTATTTCCTAAGTTATCAACCACAGATACTGTTTCATACACGCCATCACAAGGTAATGCTTTAAAATAAAGAACATTATTAAAGAAAGCATCAATTGAACCAACTTCATTATTAAGTGAAAAGGTAAAACCTTATTTATACAATGCATGTAAGGAAATAATATTTCTTGCCATTTCTGGCGAATAACAACATTTATTCAAATCTAAATTAAACCCACTACTTAGCGACAAAGTATAAACTCCAATCTTGGTGACAGGTGTAACTTTCCTATTCCCCATGATTAAGTTTATTCTTCCTTGCTACACATTCTCACTTCTTCTTAGTCCCTGCAAGTCACAACAAATTTGAATACCACAACCGGTATCAAGGACCCAAGATTTAGAATGGGGTGAGTTATTAGAAATGATAGTGTAAATACCTGCATGATTGGGTTTGACTTTCCCATCCTTCACATCCTGCTGGTATTTTGGGCAGTTTCGCTTCCAATGAGCCTTTTCATGGCAATAGAAGCATTCAGCCTCTTTTGGGTCAGAAGAAGGAGTAATGAAACCTTTCTTGGTTCCACTTGAAGAAGAGCCATCAAGGGTCCGAGCCTTGGTACCCTTCGAAGATCTCTTCCTCTTCCTCCCTCGACTTTTCCCGATTGCCAAAACCGGAGTTGAGTTTAGAGTAGGAGTGATAGCAACCGACTTCCCCTTAAGACCTGTTTCTGCGGTCTTGAGAAGTCCCTGGAGTTTGCTGAGGGTGACTTCTTCCTTGTTCATGTGATATGTCATGCGGAATTGATCATATCACGATGTTAAGGAGTGCAAAATGATATCTATTGCAAGCTCCTCAGGGAAGTTCACATTAAGCTTCAACAAACGATCCACATACCTTTGCATTTTCTGCATGTGGCTCGTGACGGATTCCCCGTCCTTCATCATGGTTGTTATCATGGAGCAGATGATTTCATACCTCTCTTGTCTTGCACTTTGATGGTATCTTTCCATCAAATCTTGGTGCATTTCATAAGGGTAGAAAATCCTCATAAGACTTTTGGAGTTCCGCTGTCATCGTGGCCATCATGATGCAAGCCACTTTCGTAGCATCCCTTTCATGTGCCCGAGAGTCAGCGATCTCCTGAGGAGTTGCAGTGGTCTCATCAATCTCCTTAAGCTCCTTGTCAAGGACATATTCTTTGTCCTCGTAGCGAGTAATCATTCTGATGTTTCTGATCCACTCATTGAAGTTGGATCCATCAAAGGTGACTTTCCCACACAAGTTCATGAGGGTAAAGGAGCCATTGGGATTAGAGCCAGAAGCATTGTTGGAAGACATCTGAAGAGAAGAGAACAAGATTGGCTTAGATATAAAAGAGTCCTTAATAAAACACCCAAATGTAATATTAAGGCTAGGACCCAATCACAATATAATATAACTTAGAAGAGGTATGCCGTAATCTAAGCTATACCATATTTGAAAGGTAGGTAAATGACGATTCACCAATTTCCACCATGAAAACCGAAATATTTAAGTATTAGGTTTTGATTGGTTCTTAGAAATTCCTAGATACTTTGAGATTCAATGAACTTTTCAAAGGCATGTTTCAATCTCGAGTGTTCCCTCCAAGTTTTGTGATTGGGATACCGAGGATCACAAAACGAGGTGTGAAGTAACCATGCAAATCACTTGGTACCCTTAAAGTTTATCACTCAATCGATGTGCCGGTAAACCACACACGCTCCATCGATACTATAATAAACCCTAAGTCACCCTTTACCTACCTTGTTAAGTCCAAGTTAGTGTGCCGGTTAACCACATACGCTCCACCAACGACTTAATCAAAGTGTAAAGTGTAATTTCGTGGAATAGCACCTTATTCACATTTTTCCTAAAGTAACTAAGATTGGGAATTTAGTAAAACATTTAGTTACTTTATAATATTCATCATACTTTGAATGAGAATTTGTAAGTCCTTGTCTTACCCGTTCGGCTAACGACCCTCCACCGGTTAAGCAAGCGGTGGGTGAGAGTGGACACCCATTAAGTCACCATTTTATAGGCAACAACCTTATACCCACCTTATAGACCGGCTTCGTGAATGAGGCGTACTAGCGGTAAGACGACTTTGTTCTTATACATATATATAATTATTAAATAATAATATAAGTATAAGGATTGAATTTTAACTTTTTAAAAATTCTAAGGATTGGAACTAAAGTTTTAATCTTGACTTTACTTGTTCCAAAACTTGAGGGCAAGTTTTGTAAACTTTCAAAACTTTTCATATCTTGTAACTTATGAGTTTAATAGAGTAATAAAATGAAGACTCTTCACTTTTATAACTCTTGTGTTCTTTTAATGGTATTTTAATCCAAGAGACTTTTGGTTTTCCATAACTTGAGGACAAGTTATGGACTCCATTAAAAACATTATGATCAAGAATTAAACTACCACATAGGTTACAAATAATTCCTATGATCATTTAAACATCATAAGAACAAGAATATGAATATGAACATCTTCAAGAATCAAAATCACATTAAACTTTGTAATTTTGATAACTAGTTGTTGTAAATGAGTTAGCAAATACATTACACCATCTAAACCACGTTTTCAAGTACCAAAACAATTTAGGGTAATGCATCCAATCCATTTCCAGCAACTAAAGTCGAAATTCTGCACTCTGTCGACCCTACTCGCCGAGTGCATGAACCTACTCGCCGAGTAGGTTGAAGATACAAGTGAACTCGACGAGTCCCTCCATGGACTCGACGAGTCCATTCGTCAGACAACAAAATTTTCGACTTCTTTTTTCAACTTTTAAGCACAAATAAAAAGCAAACAAGCCTAGGCTCTGATACCACTGATGGGTTTTGAGCATTCTAACACTTCCTAAGTGTACATGCAACCCTAATAACCTTGGATCTATGTTTGTCTAATTATCATGCAAAGTTGAATTTCCAAGGTTATATTCCTATCTAGCATACATGGGGAACAATTTTAACTTGAATAATAGATAGAATAACTTACCTTGTTGTTGCTTGTGTTCCTTGAAACCTTGTGAGCCTAGCACCCCAAGTGTGATGCCTCAAATGCTTCACACAACACCAAATGCTCTTGGAAAAACTTATGAGAGAGCACACACTTCTTGAAATCGGCCAAGCCCTCTTGTTTTCTTAGTCTAGCTGATTTTGGTGGAGAATATGATTCTTATATAGTGTTGACACATCTAGGGTTACACCATGTAAACCCTAATGTGTCATGACTCTTCATTTCCATGACCCATGGGTTTGTAACTCCCATGGAGCATCTTAGCCCACTATACAAGATATGGATGATTTACATAATCAACCCATATATTTAATTAGTTCTCTTTTGACCACTTAATTAATTCTGAATTAATTATTGATCAAACTAATCAAATAATATTATTAACATATTAGAACTTATAATATATTAATAATCTCCAAGTGTTATTTCTCTCATTCAATCTATCCAATTGCATGGTGCCATGCAACCCAAATGGACCATGCCGGGTCGGGTCAAGTACATACCAGAAATAGTTATGGACTTAGACACCTTATCCAACAAAGCCAGCACTGTTCACAGTTGTATAAGGGATGAATGTACCCTGATCAACTACATTTCCTTCAGAATACAATTATCACATGCCCTGGAGCGATCGCGATGGTCAGTAAACCTAAGGCATACCCTTTTGTTAACCAACAGGAGAACATCAACCCAATTTTTATAACAATTAAAATATCTTAGGAATAATAATAGTTTATTTATATACCCTCCTTACGTGTTCCTGATCACAGCCACCATGGAAGAGGAGCATCAAGGCATTCAGTTTCACCAGGACTTGGTGGCTCACGGAATGATTGAAGACGCCCCCGAGGAAGCACAAGGGGCAGTACCCGACATTGGCACAACATTTCGGAATATGATTTCGCTCCCACCGTTGGGCGCCTTCTAGTGTGTTAAGAATCGGTAGAACCCCTTACTAGTGCTATGCTATCTTATGCTTACCATGTTATGCACTACAGACTCGATGTTTAAGTGATTACACTACTCATAGATTCGTTATGCTGCCGAACTTTGTACCCTTATGTATGCTCTTTCGAGTAAATTTTCATGTATCAAAGTACGAATATTATTAGTGGAAAATATTAGGTGTTTTATCGTGATGTTGTTATCTGCTATGTGTTTTATATTCTTATTGTTTGGTGTAAATATATGAAATCAATTAATTGCACAATCGATTCACGGAATTCACAACTTAAATACAATACGTACTCAACATCTTTCTGTTCCATAACAGCAAGATGTCGCAAAGACCAAACCGCGGAAACAACCAACCACCGACACCACCAGAAATCAACTCAGTTGCACTTCAAGCAGTTGTATTTGCTGCAGTGACAACGGCACTGGCGCAGATCCACAACGGGAACAATGGTGGAGGCAACGGACAAGGGGATGGAAGTTCAAACAACGGGATGAACCAAGGACCTACCAAGACATGCTCTTACAA
The DNA here is from genome assembly GCF_051521515.1 of Lactuca serriola. NCBI lineage: Eukaryota > Viridiplantae > Streptophyta > Magnoliopsida > Asterales > Asteraceae > Lactuca > Lactuca serriola. The sequence continues at coordinate 49,001,257 of NC_136415.1, forward strand.
AGATTTCACCAACGCCAAACCACGAACCTTTAATGGCATAGGGGGAATGATAACCCTGAAGATATGGATTGAAAAGGTGGAATCGGTGTTCGAGATATGCGGATTCCCTGAAGAAGTCAAGGTGAAGTTTCCAACATGTACATTTGTTGATCAAGCTCTCACCTTGTGGAATGGACATGTGGAGGCTATGACTCTTCCGGTGGCTAATGCCATGCCATGGATGGAATTGAAGGAAATTCTAATGGCTGAATACTGCCCGCATGGCGAGGTTCAGAAAATGGAGCAAGAGTTATGGAATATCACTGTCCGAAAGTCCGACATCGATGCCTACGTATCAGGGTTTAGTGAACTGTCTCTGTTGTGCCCTAGCATGATTACTTCGGAAGGGAAGAAAATTGAACGATTCATCTGGGGATTAACCTCCCCAATTCAAGGAAATGTGATAACCGTAAATCTTGAAACCTTTGACAGTGCCAAGAGGTTAGCCAAGAAGTTGTATGACCACAACAACAAGAAGGGAGAGAAAGCAGGGGAAAATGAAAGCAAGAAGGAGAGTGATAACAAGAGAGGAAAGAATAACAAGAGGAAGGGACGACAAGGCTCAGAGTCGTCGAAGAAACAACAAATAGTGACAATTCATGCTGCAACCATCCAGGTTCCCTCCACACCACATGCTCCAGCCTCATCCACCCCAAGTGCCCCTAAGCAGTATTCCGGAAGTCTCCCAAAGTGCAACAAGTGCAATATCCATCACAATGGTGAATGCAGGGAGATGCATTGTACCAGCTGCAACCTATCTGTTGGATTAGTGTCTAAGTCCATAACTATTTTGGTATGTACTTGACCCGATGGTGCATGGTCCTTTTGGGTTGCCTTCACCAAAGCAACTTGATAGGATGAATTATGGAGAGAAAGGATTAAATATGATTTATTAATATATTATGGGAATAATATATTAAAGGATAAATCATATTGTTTAATTAATATTAGTGAAGAATTAATTGGTAATTAGTTCTGTGACTAAAAGAGATTAATTAAACTTAAGGGACTGGAATTGTAATTATAAGATAATTGTAATTTGGGCCATGGATTGTCTTGTATTAAGGGATGGACGAATTCTATGGGAAAACCCATAAGGAAATCGTCCAAGGCTTGATTAAAGGAGTCCATGGGTTGCTTAGGGCTTAAGCATCCAAATTAGGGTTTCCTTGTTAGATAACCCTAATTGCCTCACTATATATAGATCCCTTAAGGACCAAAAACATGGCTAAGCTTCTTGCTAGGGTTTCACACATTTTTTGGGCAGCCTCCATCCTCTCTCCTCTTCATCCTCTTGCTTATGGTGTTTCTGAACCATTAGAGGAGTGACACTTGTGACTCTCAGCCTTCCAAAGTCAATTCAAGGTGGAATTGGGATTGTTATTGCTACATAACAATCAAGGTAACATTATAAACCTATTCTCATGTTAATGTGATTACTTGTATGCTAGAATTAGGGTTTATAGTCTTGGATAACTTGCATGTACAATAGAGGAACCTAGATCGAAGCATTAGGGTTTGTATGAGCACATAGGATGTCTTATGACCAAAACCCATCAGTGGTATCAGAGCCTAGCTTGGTTTCAATTGTATTGATGCATTGTATAATTGGAAAATCGTTTTTTGGGCTTTCTGGCTGAGGAACTAGGCGAGTACCACACTGTACTCGGCGAGTACACCTCAACTCAGCGAGTACAACGTGGTACTCGGCGAGTTCGAGCGTCAGATGGAGCTTATCTCGAGATTTCTTGCTGTTTTTGCATTGGGATAGTTACCTTATCATGTTAGATCAATATTAATCCGATTATATGATATATTTGACTATAATTTTGATCTAATTGAAGATATTTATAATTAATAAGATAATTGTTTCCTTATGTGATAGTTGATTAATTATTTTGAGTAAATTGATAAATTGTTTTGCAAGAAATCATTAAATAAATCAAATATGGATAATTATGTGATTAAATGTTAATTTGAATTATTTGTTATTTGATCCTTGTTGTTATGAAAAGTTTCATATTTTGCCATTTAGGTTTTATAGTTTAAATTTGAACCCAAAAGTTTTGTTGTTTTGAAATTTAAATAGTTGAAACCCTAATGTTTTGAAAAAAGGTTTCAAAACTTGCCCTCAAGTTTTGGAATTTAAATTTTGATTAAATAGTTTAATTTTGATGTATATTTAAATTCTAAACCCTAATGTTTTGAAATGTTTCAAAACTTGCCCTCAAGTTTTGGAATTTAAAAGTTGATTAAAAGTTAATTAGGAATGTTAAATTCTAAAACCCTAGTAATGCTTTGAAAAGTTCAAATACACCCTTATGGTTTTATTAATTAATTAAGGAGTATAAATAAAAGAGATTTAATAAATCCATAAAAGTTTAGGTTAACCATTTAATTGAATTAAAAGTGTAATTGTTATAGTTAACCACATAGTATTTTAAAAGTGTAAAATGCACCCTATACTATGTATAACATTAAAAGTCTAACATTATATATATGTATGAGTAAAAGTCAGTCTTACCGTTAGTAGGACTCATTTACGAAGCTGGTCTATAAGGGGTGTTTAAGGAAATTGCCTATAATATGGCGATTGAATGGGTATCCACTCTTACCCACCGCACTCTTGACTAGTGGAGGGTCGTTATCCGAACGGGTAGGATAGGATGAAACCTTCCATTATAAGTATAATGAAGTACAAAAGTAACTAAATGTTTTTCAAATTCCCAATCTTAGTTACTTAGGCAAAAGTGAATTGATGCAATTCCATGAAATTACACATTGTGCCCTTGCGAAGACGTTAGTGGAGCGTGTGTGGTTTACCGGCACACTAAATGGTTCTAAGAAAAGGTAGCAAAGGGTGACTCAATGTTTATCATAGTTCGGTGGAGCGTGTGTGGTTTACCGGCACATCGAATAGGTGGCTGTAACATGTGAGGGCACCATGTAAGTTTGCATGGTTATTCACACCCGCTTTGTGATCCTCGGCATCCCAGTCACAAACAAGAGGGGCATATCGAGATTTAAACATGCCATTGAAATGTTCAATGAATCTCAATGGATCTAGGAGTTTTCAAAGATTTAAAACTTAAATTTATTTTTCGTTTTTCATGGTGGAAATTAGTGAATCGTCATTCACTTACCTTCAAATATTCTGCAACTAGATTAAGGCATCCCTTTTCTAGGTTGTAGCGTATTGTGTTGGGTCCTAGCCTTGGAATTTCATTTGGGTAATTTACCAAGGACTCAATCAATCAACTAACTAGAATTCGTTTTTCTCCCGTTTTGTAGATGTCAAAGTTCGACAACTATGGTCTTCCTAAATCCCGTGCAACAATCATTCCACATGAAGATGATATTCCACGATTCGATCGAGGAACAAGAAATCATGCTTCACTTCCTCCTCCTCCTCCAATTATTCTCCCTAACCCACAAGATTGTAAAATTGAAAGGTTCAATATCACTCAAGCCCTTTTGGCAAGTAAACATAAAGAAGGAAAGTCGGTGTGTGCACACGTCCTAGGGATGAAGTCACACATTGATAGGTTAAGAATGATAGGATCCGTTGTCGGTGAGGAGATGGTTGTTGATTGGGTTCTTCAGTCACTTCCTAACTCGTATAGTGAGTTCCTAAGAGAGTACTATATGATGAACCAAGACGTGACCCTTATAGATCTCACCTATATGCTTATTGCTGCCGAATCAGCAATGGTTTGGCACAATAGAAAAGCAAAGTTGATTGGTGAATCTGCCTTCAAGACCTCTGTGGATATAGACAATAGCAACGAAAGACATGCTATGATCGAAAAGTCTGATCATAAGAGAAAGGCAATGTCTGAAGTAGTTCCATGTCCTATTCCAAGAGAGTCAATTTGCTTTTATTGCCAAGAGAAGGGGCATTGGAGACGAAGTTGCCCTGTTTACCTAAGAGAGCTAAGAGATGGGAGAGTCAAAAGTATGACTGCGCTTCAGGTAAAATCCACTATCTAACTTCGTTGAGTTCCTATTCATTGATTCAAAATACATGATGTGATAAGATTGCATTTGAATGTTTTGCAGGATCGGTGAAAAGAAAGGAAGCTTGGTGAAAGAGCAAGATGAATCTAATCACAAGAAATGGATCTTGATCGCATGGACTTGAAGATTAGATTTTGAGCTTAGATAGTTATGATAGAGTTGTTAGAAATTTTCCTTTTACATAGTTTTCAATGGATTTTGCATTGTAAGGACAATTTTTTCCGCTGCTTTTATAAATAAAATAAATTTTGTTTGACTTATTTATTTATTTGTTTACTTCCTTGCAATGAAATCGTTATGAAAATTGATGTTTGAATATTTCTACAACAAATGGATATGATTCTTATTTATGTTATTTATGGAAATGTCGAGAATTTACCAAATAGGGAGAGTTTGTCATCGCCCAAATTTCGATTGGACAGAAATTTGGAATCACGCAACTTGGTTGCATGATGAATGAGAAATTTCATATTTGGAAATTAGACTAATTCGTTGACAAAGTGTCAAGTAAAGGACTAAGAGATCAAGCACACAAAGTTGCGTGTTGATCAAGTTCGCCATAAGAGTAACAAAGATATTCGTCATGATTTACTAAAGGTTTAGTAAATGTGATTATACTTACAAGATTAAGTGTAATTCGGAATTGATTAAAAGGTTTAAATCAATAGCAAAACGAATAAGAAGAATCAAGTAGGCAGAAAGATAAAAGTTTCTTCATTCTAAGAAGAAGGGAGAGTAGCTTTTATGCTTTATGATAGGTCTTAATGATTAAGAACCATATCTCAATTGATCCTCTAAGTGAGACTTAGTACAATTGTATGTTTAAGAAGAGGAATCAAGAATTGAAGAAATGGTTAAATCAAGAAGTCTATCATACTTCGTTCCAAAACAAGTCTTAAAGTTAAGATTATGACAATGAGTAACAAGTATTAAAAGGTTTATAAAATTCATCAAATGTGGAAAGTTTTGATGTCTTGGATAAGACAAAGACCAACTAGGACCAATTTATGAAATGTTTTGATAAAAAAACTACACTAACTCTTGAATATTTGTTTGTCAAGAAATGTTTATTGACAAAAGAATCTTATATGTCAAGGAGTCAGTGGGAGTCGTAATGGTCTTGAAAGGGTTCAAGAACAAATCAAATAAACCTTATCGATCATCACTAGCACACGAGTTGAGGTTTACAACCTACCGTGTTGACAATATTTTGATTCTGTGCTGTTCCAATTGAGTTAATTATGCATATGAGTCCTATGAGTTCTCATTTTGAACGCATAAAAAGCAAGGCACCTTAATCAATGAAAGGTACATTGATAGGAAAAGGTAAGCTGCTTAACTACTTGGAAGACGTGGTGGGCAGCTGTGCTACCATAAGGCAAGAAATCAAAATTAAGAAAGTTCGATCCATATGAGTTTGAATTTGTCGTAAACTCTGGTTTTAACAAATTCACATGGATAGGAACAAATACACCGCTTTAAATCTAAGTGTGGTAAGATTTCCTCCTTCATGAAAATGATTGTGAGGAAATGCTTTCACTAAGAAAGATTTTAAGAAGATAGTGATTGTAAAATTGCATTCTCGAATTTGATTATGGTTACGGTATCCCTTTCCATGATTCGAATTGTGAGGTTTGGAAATTAGTCTTAATTGTTAAGACACACATATAAACTATCTAAGGCAAAGGTGTATAATTTCAAGAAGCCTTGATAAAAGATTATCGAAGCACTAAATATTAGAAACATGAACTTAAGAAATTCAATAAGTATTGTTTTTCTGAAGGTTAAGATGTTTTGAATACATGTCGAAGCTAGTGGGAGCATAAGTGTTATGTTTTATAGTTATCATCATGATAGTGGGAGCATAAAAGTCATGATTTTATGATTATTATGGAAAGTATTGTAAGTTGGCAATATTAATTATAGAAAACAAGAGTTGTACTTTGCAAAGTCGTAAGGGTTGTAAAGTTGTTTTGCTATAATTAAGGGAGAGAATATTATGCTTCATTTCAAATCTAAAGGCTTAGGTTGAGAAATGTTAATAAATTTAGTCAAAGGTACATAGTGTGTTCTTAAAATTTCGATTATGATTACGGCATTCCTCTTCACAATTCGAATTTTGAGAACATAGCGAATAAAACATCATGCATCGTGTCCCATACGCTTCGGGTATAGGATCGATTGCAAATGCTTTAATGTTTGACCATTCTTAAATTTTCCAAATGTCTAGCGCATTTAGAGGGAAAAGGGACTAGAATTGGTTTTGACTAAAATAATTAAACAACTATCAAAGGACAATCCAAAGTTCGACGAGGATTGGTTGCTTGTGAGTAGTTGGAAGCATGATATCGAATGGACCATGTTGACATTATTATAAATAGAAAAGATTCTATTAAGAATGAGTTGTCATATGGAAAATATGGAAATGTTTCCATATTGGATGGACAATATCGACATTATTATGAATAGAAAAGATTCTATTAAGAATAAGTTGTCATATGGAAAATATGGAAGAGTGTCCATATTGGGAATTGAATATTGAAAATCTATGTCTAGATTAGAAACTTTTATGCAAAAGGATGTTCAAAGGAATGTACTTTGAGTGAAAGACATCATATCTAAGGAATTGTCTTGTAACAATCTCCGTTAGAGGACCTTGTAATATCATTGGCAATAGTCTTTGTGACTTCCATGCAGTGACATTACGAAAGGATCGTTGCATAGAATGTTAGAATCTAGCATATTTTATAAGTAACAAGAATTTGATATTCTTACACTTATGAAAAAGGATTTGGAGTTGTGAAATGAGAATGATTGGAAATGTATTCAATTTGGTCTATTTCACAAAAGTAAGAACCATAGATAAACATTGTGTGCATGCTAGGAGCATTGGACAAGTGTAATAATTCAAGTAAAAAGTTGATTACCCGAAACGACAAATAATGAGTAATCGGTATGGTGATAAATAAAAGGAGTTTCATTTATACTCAAAGGTTTGAGGCCATATGGGATTAGTATTATTCTTGTGTTTCACATTGCATGTTTTGACTTCCAGAATAATTGAGTTTATTAAGAATAATCGAATTATTCGAACGGGCCACAGTCGTTCATATGTTGGAAGTAGATATGAATGAAGACTGTCATGAATTGGTGTGTGGATTGTCTAGAAAAGTATTAGACATAAGCAAATGTTTGCTGCAACGTTCATGAGTGCTTATGAATATGATTTGAGCATTGGATTAAACCCATTCTCACTTGGATCACTCCATGAATTGTATCACGAGTGATTGGTGAGACGATAACATCTTATATTCTTGAAACCGAGATGTGTGAGTTGTATCTTGCGAATCGGTTGCACATTGATAATATGTAAACGCACTAGTAACTTGGTGTTATAAAACATATTGTTGTGTGTAATTCGGTGAGTGAGTGCAAGCGAGCATTGTATCAAAGTTTATCCGTTCCTTTTATCCAAAATAGGATAAAAGCGATATCTTTGGGCCCCTCGATGGTTTAGTGATGACAAACGTAAATGCTCGGTCGGGCTAGGGCTAATTTGATTTGTTCAATTAGTCTGTCGTCATAAATCGGAAATCGAGATATAGTACAAAGAGAATGATTTGAAATCATATCTCATATGATATCTAGAATGGAGGAATATATGATCCCTTATCTAAGGACACACGTATCTGATATGATCAGAGTTGACAGCGGCTTTGGAAAGCTACGATTGCAGATCGGGATCTGAAGTCATACGCAGAATAGTTATTAGACTTATCCAAGTGGGAGACTGTTAGATTAGTGTCTAAGTCCATAACTATTTTGGTATGTACTTGACCCGATGGTGCATGGTCCTTTTGGGTTGCCTTCACCAAAGCAACTTGATAGGATGAATTATGGAGAGAAAGGATTAAATATGATTTATTAATATATTATGGGAATAATATATTAAAGGATAAATCATATTGTTTAATTAATATTAGTGAAGAATTAATTGGTAATTAGTTCTGTGACTAAAAGAGATTAATTAAACTTAAGGGACTGGAATTATAATTATAAGATAATTGTAATTTGGGCCATGGATTGTCTTGTATTAAGGGATGGACGAATTCTATGGGAAAACCCATAAGGAAATCGTCCAAGGGCTTGATTAAAGGAGTCTATGGGTTGCTTAGGGCTTAAGCATCCAAATTAGGGTTTCCTTGTTGGATAACCCTAATTGCCTCACTATATATAGATCCCTTAAGGACCAAAAACGTGGCTAAGCTTCTTGCTAGGGTTTCACACGTTTTTTGGGTAGCCTCCATCCTCTCTCCTCTTCATCCTCTTGTTTATGGTGTTTGTGAACCATTAGAGGAGTGACACTTGTGACTCTCAGCCTTCCAAAGTCAATTCAAGGTGGAGTTGGGATTGTTATTGCTACATAACAATCAAGGTAACATTATATACCTATTCTCATGTTAATGTGATTACTTGTATGCTAGAATTAGGGTTTATAGTCTTGGATAACTTGAACGTACAATAGAGGAACCTAGATCCAAGCATTAGGGTTTGTATGAGCACATAGGATGTCTTATGACCAAAACCCATCACTATCCTCCCCAGAACCAACAACAAGGAAACAACAACAACAACAACCGCAACAACAACAACACCAACAACAATCATGGCAACAACGCTGGGGCTAGCCACACCTGCTATGGATGTGGAAGGACTGTGCATTTCCATCGAAACTGTCCCAATGTCAACAACAGGGGAATGGAGGAGCAGGGAGAGTGCTGACCATGGGTCAAGGAGAAGTAGTTCAGGATCCCGCTGTTTTCACTGGTACGCTTCTCCTTAACAACACATATGCATGCATCTTGTTTGATACCGGGGCAGAGCGGAGTTTTTTGAGTAATAAATTCAAACATTTGCTAAAACAACATCCCCAGAAGCTTAATGAAACCTTTACGGTGGAAATGGCTAATGGGAAAACAGAATCAACTTGGGAAATCTACGTAGGATGTACCCTAACCTTAAATCACCACGCGTTTCAAATAAATTTGATGCCTGTAACTATTAGGAGTTTTGATGTGATTATCGGCATGGATTGGTTGAGCCCCCATCATGCCAAAATTATGTGTCACGAGAAGGTCGTTCGCCTTCATCTCCCTAACCATGAAACCCTAATTATATACGAAGACAGACCCAGTACGAACCTTCGTCTTACCTCGTGTATTAAGGCATAAAAGTGTCTACAAAAGAAGGACTTGGCGTTTCTGGCTCACATCGTGGATAAATCCAAGGAAGAGGTTAGTATTCGAGACGTCCCAGTGGCTTGCGATTTCCCTGACATCTTTCCTGAAGACCTTTCGGGGATACCCCTAGAAAGACAAGTCAAGTTCCGAATCGACCTTGTGCCAGGAGCTACACCCATCGCCAAATCACCCTATAGGTTGGCTCCTGCAGAGATGTAAGAACTGTCAAGCCAACTCAGCGAACTCTTGAGCAAAGGATTCATCCGACCTAGCATCTCACCCTGGGGAGCTCCGGTCCTTTTCGTTAAGAAGAAGGACAGATCCTTTAGGATGTGTATCGATTATAGAGAACTGAATAAGCTCACTATCAAAAATCGCTACCCACTTCCACGAATCAACGATCTATTTGACCAACTTCAAGGAGCAAATTACTTCTCTAAGATAGATCTGCGATCCGGCTACGACCAACTCAAGGTCTGGGAAGAGGATATCCCCAAGACCGCCTTCCGAACTCGCTATGGACATTATGAATTTGTTGTAATGCCCTTCGGTCTAACGAATGCCCCTGCCTCATTTATGGACCTGATGAATCGAGTTTGCCGACCATTCCTCGACAACTTTGTCATCGTTTTCATCGACGATATTCTAGTCTATTCTTGAAGCGAAGAGGAACATAGTCGATATCTCCGACAAATCTTGGAAACCCTGCGAGCCGAAAAATTATACACAAAACTCTCTAAGTGTGAGTTCTGGCTCCGTAGTGTAAACTTTTTAGATCATGTTGTCAGCCAAGAAGGGATACATGTGGACCCTTCTAAGATCAAAGCCATTGAAGGATGGGCAGTACCAACGACACCCACCGTAATTCGTCAATTTCTGGGTCTCGCAGGCTATTACAGAAGATTCATTCAGAACTTCTCCATAACGACCAAGCCACTTACCATGCTTACACAGAAGGGCGTACCATTTGAATGGACAGAAAAGCAGGAGGTTGCCTTCCAAACTCTGAAACGAGCTCTCTGTAATGCACCAGTACTATCATTACCAGAGGGAACCGAGGACTTCATAGTTTACTACGATGCTTCGAATCAGGGTTTAGGCTATGTACTCATGCAGCGTGGGAAGGTGATAGCTTATGCATCCCGACAACTAAAGAGACATGACGTGAATTATACCACCCATGATCTCGAATTAGGAGTTCTGGTCTTTGCTTTGAAGATTTGGAGGCACTACCTTTATGGTACAAAGTGCATCATTTTCACTGACCACAAGAGCCTCCAACACATTTTAAATCAAAAAGAGTTAAACATGAGGCAGCGAAGATGGGTTATGCTGCTAAACGATTATGAGTGCGAAATCAAGTACCACCTAGGCAAGGCTAACGTGGTAGCTGATGCCTTGATTTGGAAAGAATACTCAAATCGTTGTTTGAAAACTCTTTCAATAACCATTCAATCCCATCTATCCTCACAAATCAAAGAATCCCAGTTGGATGCCATGAAGACAGAAAACAGAATAAGAGAAACGTTACGTGGAATGGAAAAGAACTTCGAAGTCATGGAGGATCGAACATATAATTTCATGAACCAAATTTGGGTCCCTAAACTTGGGGGATTCATAGTGGTAGTCATGAATGAGGCCCATAAGACACGATACTCCATCCATCCAGGTTCAGATAAAATGTAACTGGATATCAAGCAACTTTATTGGTGGCCTAACATGAAGGCAGAAATTGCCACTTACATTAGCAAGTGCCTCACTTGAGCTAAAGTGAAGGTAGAATATCAGAAGCCCTCGGGACTATTACAACAGCCGGTAATACCCGAGTGGAAATGGGAAAGGATTACCATGGACTTTGTGACCAAATTACCCAAGACAACTGATGGAATGGATGCCATATGGGTAATAGTTGATAGGTTGACAAAATCCACCCACTTCCTGCCAATAAAGGAATCATACAAGATGGAACGATTGACGAGAATCTACACCAAGTAAATTGTGAGACTCCATGGAGTACCAATATCTATCATCTCAGATCGAGATAGCAGATTCACTTCATGCTTTTGGAAATCTCTTCAGAAAGCTATGGGAACACAACTCGACATGAGCACTTCTTACCACGCACAAACAGATGGTCAAAGTGAGCGAACCATTCAAACGCTTAAAGATATGCTTCGAGCATGTGTGATAGACTTTGGAAGGTCATGGGATATCCATTTGCCTTTAATTGAGTTTTCGTACAACAACAGTTATGACACAAGCATCAAAGTTGCTGCTTTTGAAGCATTATATGGGCGTAAATGTAGATCACCATTGTGTTGGGTTGATGTAAGTGACACTCAGCTAGCAAGAGGACAGATACCAAACAATGCATTAATAGGACCGGAAATCATACGTGAAACAATAGAAAAGATAGTTCAAATCAGAGCTCGACTTTAATCATTACAAGACCGACAGAAGAGCTATGCTGATAAACGGCGAAAGCCCTTGGAATTCCAAGTCAGGGATCGGGTGTTGTTAAAAGTCTCTCCCTGGAAAGGGGTGTTTTTTTCGGGAAACAGGGAAAACTACACCCACGGTACATTAGGCCATTCGAGATTCTTGCCCGAATCGGTCCAGTGGCCTATAGGTTGCAGCTACCTGTTGAGCTCAGCAGTGTACATCCCGTGTTCCATGTTTCCAATTTGAAGAAGTGCTTATCCGACGAAACTCTTGTCATCCCACTGGTGGAAATTGAAATCAACGAGTATCTCATGTTCATCGAGGAACCAATTGAAATCATGGACAGGGAAGTGAAGCGTACTAAGCAAAGTCGCATTCTGATTGTGAAAGTTCAGTGGAATGCAAAACATGGGCCGGAATTCACATGGGAACGCGAAGACCAGATGAAGCAAAAGTACCCTCACCTATTCTCGCATTCTCAAATCTAGCTTCAAAAAGAATTTCGGGACGAAATTCCCTCTAACGGGGGGATGATGTCACAACTAGGAATTCTAATGCTTTTGTAAACATTAACAATGAAAACATTTGTGACTAAAACTTGAAATTATGCATGATGTTTATTCAATAACACCAAAGTTCCATCAATCGCCCTATGCAAACACTTCAAATAGTCTACAAAAGATTGGAAACCCTAAAAATCCCGGCTTAAGTCCATTATGGACTAGGATTTTCTTATTGGGCCTAATGGACCAATAAGCATCCAATTTGACTATTTTGGGCTTAGGGCCCTTAAATGGGCTCTAATTAGACCACTTGCATGAAACTTAACATTTTGGGCTATAATGAATTAGTTTACCTTTAGTGGGCCTTGTTGGGCCATAACAAATCTAATAAGCCCTAATGGGCCATAAAATTCATTCTTTTATTCAAATTGGGCCGTGAACAACCCTAAGGGCCCAATGGGCCGAAAACCTCTTATTGGACCTTGTGTTTTCAAGCAAAGCCAAGAATGGGCCAAAGTAATTTTCCTTCCCCCTCTCTTTAGTCCATTTTGGCCCAAATGATAAAAAAGGGGAAATGTAGAATTATGAGGGCAAGACACATCATTTTTACATTTTGGATTTCCATGCAAGACTTCTCTCCTCCCCATGCACCTATCACTTCATCTATTTCTCTTCCATCTTCTCTCTTCTTCTACTCATGACCGAGAGCAAGAAACAAACACATCCACACATACTTCACTTTCATACACTCTCAAATCTCTCAAATAACACTCTTCTGTCCATAAAAAATTTCGAGATCTTGGACATTTCAAGGAGGTTCTTCCATAAGAACGAAGCTCACAAGACCAAGTACTCCGTTCACCCAGGTTCGGAAAAGATGTACCTTGATCTCAAAAAGTTATATTGGTGGACAAACATGAAATCCGAGATCGCTACTTTCGTAGGCAAGTGTCTGACTTGTGCCAAGCTGAAAGTCGAATACCAGAAACCCTCAGGCCTACTACAACAGCCCGAGATACCTGAGTGGAAATGGGAGATGATTTCTATGCATTTCATTACCAAATTACCCAAATCTCCGAGTGGGTACGATACCGTTTGGTTAATTGTCGATCGATTGACGAAATCCACCCACTTCCTGCCGATAAAAGAAACGTTCAAGATGGAAAGACTCACGCGAATCTACATCCAAGAGATAGTCCGACTACACGGTGTACTTGTGTCCATTATCTCCGATCGAGATAGCAGGTTTACCTCGAGAATTTGGCAATCTCTACAGAAGGCTCTTAGAACTAAACTAGACATGAGCACAACTTATCATCCTCAAACAGATGGGCAAAGTGAGAGAACTATCCAGACCTTGGAAGACATTTTGAGAGCATGTGTCATCGATTTTGGAAAATCGTGGGACACTCATTTACCCTTGATCAAGTTCTCGTATAACAATAGTTACCACACCAGTATCAAGGCTGCCCCGTTCGAAGCCCTCTACGGCCGAAAGTGCAGATCCCCTCTGTGCTGGGCCGAGGTAAGGGACACGCAGCTAGCTAAGAGTCGAGTCCCCGACAGTGCTCTCACAGGTCCAGAGATCATACGAGAAACGACCGAGAAGATTATTCAGATTCACGAGAGGTTGAAAGCCGCTAGAGACCGACATAAAAGCTACACAGAAAAACAAAGAAAACCCTTGGAATTCCAGGTGGGAGACCGAGTCCTTCTGAAAGTCTCACACTGGAAAGGCATGATACGCTTTGGAAAGCGTGGAAAGCTAAGTCCAAGATACATTGGGCCTTTCGAGATTCTCGCTAGAATCGGCCCTGTGGCTTACAAAATCAATCTACCTCGCGAGCTTAGTAACATACATCCTACATTCCACGTTTCAAACTTGAAAAAGTGTCTATCCGACGAGACTCTTGTAATCCCACTCGGCGAGATCGAGATCAATGAGAGCCTCAACTTCATGGAAGAACCGGTGGAGATTATGGATCGAGAGGTCAAACGAACGAAGCAAAGTCGCATCCCTATAGTGAAGGTTCGCTGGAACGCCAAACGAGGACCGGAGTTCACTTGGGAGTGAGAGGATCAAATGAAACTTAAATATCCCCATCTTTTTACTTAATTACTTGTAATAACTTAGTTGCTTGAAACTCTAATTTCGGGACGAAATTCCCCTAACGGGGGGAGGATGAGACAACCCGACACTTTTGCACTGTGCAATCGATCCATGTATCTATAATTCACTTGAATTTAGTATCCTTTAATGGAATGTTGAGTCCACACGAGTGCTTTAGGCTTACTATATCATAAATATGAACCTTAGGAAGGGTGTTGCATCACAAAATCCAGCCAAACACACCAAGAGAGGTGTGTGCGGCCGCACACTAGTGTGTGCGGCCAGCCAGCTGCACACCCAGCAGCAAACCCCTCCAGCCTCACACTCAACCCTATATAAAGTGGAGGACCCCCTTCCATTAACTTTTTGCTGCATCCTTTCTCTCTCTATACTTTCTTTTTCTAGAAAACCACCCAAGAACACTTAGAAGCCTCCAAAACGTGAAGAACATCATCATTCAGCTTGTCATAGAGGTAAAACACTTGAATCCAAGCCTCAAACTCATAATGTTCTTCGTGTTCTTCATCCCATGAAGGAGTGCGGCCGCACACCTTCATCAAGTGGCCGCACACACTCAAAACACCCTCCAAAGTGAGAGTATGGCCACACAATCGACACATAGATCTCAAACAAGGAGTGTACGGCTGCACACACACCCTGTACGGCCGCACACTCTAGTGTTCAGCCTCACACACAAGTCTGGCCGCAATCCCCAGCCGTACACTCACCTTTGAGACCATACACACCCCCTAATATCCATATTTGGCCTTAAACTTGTATAGATCAATAAGTATAGAACATGGGACACTTAGTCCTAGTGATTCGAAGCCCTTAGGGTGATTTCCCATCATGTTTATTCATGAAACACCCTATCACTAACTTATATATGCGTCACTATATGATTAATAGGGACTACTTGTGTTCGGAACATCTGTTGACACTCGACACTTATACAAATCGCACACTCGAAACCTCCATTAACAGTGAGTTCATACCCCTTAATTAACCTTTCAAATGATTTTAAATGCTTTTATGGGGGGATACAAGTTGAATTCAATACATTACAGTATCAATCACACGTGATTTAAAACTTGCTATCAAAAAGATTTTTTATATTTTCAAAATACCTTGTCAGTAAAGTTATTTCAAAAGTTTGTCAACCTCATTTTCACGAATCAATCGTCTTAAAACTAACTTTCAACATTTTCAAACCTTAAATTATTTTCAAAACATGTCTACACCAATATATTTATATAAGTAAGTATTGAAGGACTTAGAACAGATAACTGACCTTATTTCCTGTTCTTGTTTGATTGTGGACTTAGGGTGTTAGGTTATCTGTCCGACTGTCGTTGAATACTTAATTATATATCTTGTATATTTGTGTTAGATATAAAAGTTTTCACTCTAGCTCGATACCTTTACATATCGAAGACACTCAATCAAGTACTCCATTTAACTATAATAGGTATAGTTAAGAATTACCACTCATTTATGATTTTACTATGATATACACTATGGTTAGTACAGTTACAAGACTATATGTACAATGCACTATGTGAAGAGAATACTATACACTATACTAAGGAAACACTATGCACTATAGGAAGAAACACTATAAACTACATCAAGAGAACAACATACGGTATACTAAGAGAACACTATATACCATATGAGAGAAAATACTACAACAGAATGTGATGCACTAATTCTCTATACGACCTATCGCTATGCGATCGTCGGGTAACCATCGTCTCCTGGAGGGAGAGTGACCACTACGTGTATAGATCTATACAGGACGGATTTTCCCCCATCCCGATTGCTAGCTACAGTCCGAGCCTTTTAGGCCCAAGGATGACAAAACACTACTATACTATTTGTGACCTGGAGGGTCAGCCACTACACTACTATCACTCAGTATGGATTACATACGAGCTCAAATTCAAACCTTAATTAAACATACATCCCGAGGTGTACACACCATTAATATTATCCGGAGTTTACATTCACCAATACACTTAACCAGCAGGGATGCTGCTGGGGTGAAACTCTATTAATTCTTTATAATGAACAAGTCTAAAACTATATTTTCATTTCTGATATTTTCACAAGTAAACTATTACACTTTCAAGGAAACAAATTTACCAATAACTAAGTCTTGGTAGAAGACTACTTTTGCTAGAAAATATGGGATTTTCTAGGGATCAAACAATTTTCAAACTTGTTAACAAATGTCAAACTATGCGATTTGTAAACACTTTTATATACAAGAAACGACACTAAATACTTATAAACTCACCAGCTTTATGCTGATACTCATTTTCAAAATAACTTGTATTCTCAGGTCAACAATAAACAGGTATTGGTGCAGCTTTTGGAAGATGGAGCATATATATAAGATTCATCTTTTATTTTGATTATACTTTTGGTGTCTATATAACTGTACAGAACACGCTTGTATTTACAATTATTATATTAATGCAATGGATGTGGTTGCTTGTTTTTACTATTATGCATTGCTATGATACTGAACATGACGTCCTCCACCCCAGAACGTATTCCGCCGTTTTCGGTTTTGGGGTGTGACAAAAACTATCCAAAAATTATATTTCACTATTTTTAACTGAAGATGTCAACATGATTGATTCTTTCAAAACTAAAGTTCGAAACTGGGCTTTAAATTTTAAAATTCATTCTCTTTTTCAAGCTAATAACCAAGGACCCAAAAAAGCTTGGGTACCTAAATTCTTTCAATAACTGCAGGTGCTATGTGATAAGCAATATGATGAGAAATGGTATATTGATAGTGGTAGCTCACGTCACATGACTGGAAGGAAGGAGAATTTGCATGATTTTCGAAGTTAAGAAAATGTTGGTGTAATGAAGTTTGGAAATAATCATAAATTTAAAGTTAAAGGTTATGGCAAAGTGACGAATGGGCAATTTACAGTGAATCGTGTTGCTTATGTGGAAGGTCTTCAACATAATTTGATAAGTGTTTCACAACTTGTTGTGGGCACTGGAAATCAAGTTGTGTTTAACGAAGAAGGAAGCATAATTTCAAAAGTTGAGACGAACAAAGTATTGTTGAAATCAAAAAGATATGGAGATATGTTTGATGGGTTTTGGTCATAAGACATCCTATGTGCTCATACAAACCCTAATGCTTGGATCTAGGTTTCACTATTGTACATGCTTTGAATCCAAGACTATAAACCCTAATTCTAGCATATGGAAATCAATATTAACATATAATTAGGTTTAAGATATTACCTTGATTGTTATGTAGCAATAACAATCCCAATTCCTCCTTTGAATTGACTTTGGAAGGCTTAGAGTCACAAGTGTCACTCCTCTAATGGTTCACAAACACCATAAGCAAGAGGATGAAGGGGAGAGAGGATGGAGGCTGCCCAAAACGTGTTCTAACCCTAGAAGGTTGCTTGTCCACGTTTTTGAGGCATAAGGGGTCTTTATATAGTGAGGCTATTAGGGTTATCTAACAAGGAAACCCTAATTTGGTTGCTTAAGCCCTAAGCAACCCATAGACTCCTTTAATAAAGCCCATGGATGATTTCCTTATGGGTTTCCCCATAGAATTCGTCCACCTCTTGATTCAAGGCAATCCATGGTCCAAATTGCAATTATCTTATAATTATAATTCCAGTCCCTTAAGTTTAATTAATCTCTTTTAGTCACAAAGCTAATTACCAATTAATTATTGACTAATATTAATTAAACAATATGATTTCTCCTTTAATATATTATTCTCATAATATATTAATAAATCATATCTAATCCTTTCTCTCCATAATTCATCCTATCAAGTTGCTTCGGTGAAGGCAACCCAAAAGGACCATGCACCATCGGGTCAAGTACATACCAAAATAGTTATGGACTTAGACACTAATCCAACAGTCTCCCACTTGGATAAGCCTAACAACTATTCTGCGTATGACTTCACATCCTGATCTGCAATCGTAGCTTTCCAAAGCCGCTGTCAACTCTGATCTTATCAGATACGCGTGTCCTTAGATAAGGGATCATATATTCCTCCATTCTAGATATCATATGAGATATGATTTCAAATCATTCTCTTTGTACTACTTCTCGATTTCTGATTTATGACGACTGACTAATTGAACAAATCAAATTATCCCTAGCCCGGCCGAGCATTTACGTTTGTCATCACTAAACCATCGAGGGGCCCAAAGATATCGCTTTTATCCTACTTTGAATAAAAGGAATGGATAAACTTTGATACAATGCTCGCTTGCACTCACGCGCTGAATCACACACAACAATATGTTTTATAACACCAAGTTACTAGTGCGTTTACATATTATCAATGTGAAACCGATTCGCAAGATACAACTTACACATCTCGGTTTCAAGAATATAAAATGTTATCGTCTCACCAATCACTCGTGATACAATTCA
The DNA here is from genome assembly GCF_051521515.1 of Lactuca serriola. Classification (NCBI taxonomy): domain Eukaryota; kingdom Viridiplantae; phylum Streptophyta; class Magnoliopsida; order Asterales; family Asteraceae; genus Lactuca; species Lactuca serriola. The sequence continues at coordinate 49,020,048 of NC_136415.1, forward strand.
TGGAGTGATCCAAGTGAGCGTGGGTTTAATCCAATGCTCAAATCATATTCATAAGCACTCATGAACGTTGCAGCAAACATTTGCTTATGTCTAATGCTCTTTAGACAATCCACACACCAATTCACGACAGTCTTCATTCATATCTACTTCCAACATATGAACGACTGTGGCCCGTTTGAATAATTCGATTATTCTTAATAAACTCAATTATTCTGGAAGTCAAAACATGCAAATGTGAAACACAAGAATAATACTAATCCCATATGGCCTCAAACCTTTGAGTATAAATAAAACACCTTTTATTTATCACCATATCGATTACTCATTATTTGTCGTTTCGGTTAATCAACTTCTTACTTGAATTACAACACTTGTCCCATGCTCCTAGCATGCTCACAATGTTTTCCTATGGTTCTTTCTTTGTGAAATAGATCAAATTGAACACATTTCCAATCATTCTCATTTCACAACTCCAAATCCTTTTCATAAGTGAAAGAATATCAAATTCTTGCTACTTATAGAATATGCTAGATTCTAACATTCTACGCAACTTATCCTTTCGTAATGTCAATGCACCAAAGTCACAAAGACTATTGCCAATGATATTACAAAGTCTTCTATCAGAGATTGTTACAAGACAATTCCTTAGATATGATGTCTCTCACTCAAAGTACATTCCTTTGAACATCCTTTTGCATAAAAGTTTCTAATCTAGTCATAGATTTTTTTAATCTTCAATTCCCAATATGGATACATTTCCATATTTTCCATATCACAACTCATTATTAATAGAATCTCATCTATTCGTAATGATGTCGATATGGTCCATCCAATATGGACACATTTCCATATTTTCCATATGACAACTCATTCTTAATAGAATCTTTTCTATTCATAATAATGTCGATATGGGCCATCCAATACCATGCTTCCAACTACTCACAAGCGACCAATCCTCGTCGAACTTTGGATTGTCCTTTGATAGTTGTTTAATTATTTTAGTCAAAACTGATTCTAGTCCTTTTTTCCTTCTAAATGCGCTAGACATTTGGAAAATTTTAGAATGGTCAAACATTAAAGCATTTGCAATCGATCCTATACCCGAAGCATATGGGACACGACACATAATGTTTTATTTGCTATGTTCTCAAAATTCGAATTGTGAAGAGGGATGCCGTAATCATAATCGAAATTTAAAGAACACACTACGTACCCTTGACCAAATTTTATTAACATTTCACAACCTAAGCCTTTAGATTTGAAATGAAGCATAATATTCTCTCCCTTAATTATAGCAAAACAACTTTACAACCCTTACGACTTTGCAAGGTATAACTCTTGTTTTCTATAATTAATATTGCCAACTTGCAATACGTGCCTTAATAATCATACAATCATAACATTTATGCTCCCACTATCATGATGATTATTATAAAACATAACACTTATGCTCCCACTAGCTTCGACATGTATTCATAAACATCTTAACTTTCAGAAAAACAATGTTTATTGAATTTCTTAAGTTCATGTTTCTAATACTTAGTGCTTTGATAATCTTTTATCAAGGCTTCTTGAACTTATACACCTTTGACTTAGATAGTTCATATGTGTGTGTAAACAATTGCCAAACCTCACAATTCAAATTATGGAAAGGGATACCGTAACCATGATTGAATTCGAGAATGCAATTTTACAATCACTATCTTCTTAAAATCTTTCTTAGTGAAAGCATTTCCTCACAATCATTTTCATGAAGGAAGAAATCTTATGACACTTAGATTTGAGCGGTGTATCTGTTCCTATCCATGTGAATTTGTTAAAACCAAAGTTTACGACAAATTCAAACTCATATGGACCGAACTTTCTTAATCTTGATTTCTTGCCTTTATGGTAGCACAGCTGCCCACCATGTCTTCCAAGTAGTTAAGCAGCTCACCTTTTCTTATCAATGTACTTTCCATTGATCAAGGTCCTTGCCTTTTATGCATTCAAATGAGAACTCATAGGACTCACATGCATAATTAACTTGATTGGATTGGCACAGAAACAAAATGATGTCATCACGATAGGTTGTAAACCTCAACTCGTGTGCTAGTGATGATCGATAAGGTTTATTTGCTTTGTTCTTGAAACCTTTCAAGACTATTAAGACTCCCACTGACTCCTTGACATATAAGATTCTCTTGTCAAAACATTTCTTGACAAACAAATATTCAAGAGTTAGTGTAGCTTTTATCAAAACTCTTCATAAATTGGTACTAGTTGGTCTTTGTCTTATCCAAGACATCACAACTTCCCACATTTGATGAATGTTACAAACCTTCTTAATACTTTTCACTCAATGTCACAATCTTAACTTTAAGACTTGTTATTGGGACGAAGTATGATTGACTTCTTGATTTAACCATTTCTTCAATCCTTGATTCCTCTTCTTAGACATACAATTGTGCTAAGACTTACTTAGAGGATGAATTGAGATATGGTTCTTAATTATTAAGACCTATCATAAAGCATAAAAGGTACTCTCCCTTCTTCTTAGAATGGAGAAACTTTTATCTCTCTGCCTACTTGATTCTTGTTATTCGTTCTACCATTGATTTAAACGTTTTCAATCAATTCAGAATTACACTTAATCTTATAAGTATAATCATATTTACTAAACCTTTAGTAAATCATGACGAATATCTTTGTTACTCTTATGGTGAACTTGATCAACACACAACTTTGTGTACTCGATCTCCTAGTCCTTCACTTGACACCTTGTCAACTAATTAGTCTAATTTCCAAATATGAAATTTCTCATTCATCGTGCAACCAAGTTGCATGATTCCAAATTTCTGTCCAATTGAAACTTGGGTGATGAGAAACTCTCCCTATTGGTAAATTCTCAACTTTCCATAATAAGAACCAAATCCATTATTGCTAATAATAGAAACATTTTAACAGTAATTTTTCATACACGCCATTGTAAGGATAAATAAATAAAATTTAAAATCAAAATTTATTTTATTGCGGAAAAATTTGTCCTTACAATGCAACTCATTGAAAAACTTATGCTAATACATCTTTCTTATCAATCTAATTCTAACTCTAAGTAGTAGCTCAAGAATCTAATCTTCGAGAAACGCGATCGAAATCCATTCTTTCACGGTTAGATTCTGCTTACTTCTTCCCTTAAGCTTCCTTTCTTTTCTTCGATCCTACAAAACATCAATTGTAATCTTATCACATTATGTATTAAGAATCTAGAATAGAAGCTTAAAAGAGTTAGTCAATGGATTTTACCTAAAGCAGAGCCATACGTTGCGACTCTCCCATCTCTTAGATCTCTTAGGTAAATAGGGCAGCTTCGTCTCCAATGCCCCTTCTCTTGGCAATAAAAACAAATCGACTCTTTTGGAATAGCACATGAAACTACTTCAAACATTGCCTTTCTCTTATGATCAAACTTTTCGATCATAGCATGTCTTTCGTTGCCATTGTCTATATCCATATAGGTCTCGAAGGCAGATTCACCAATCAACTTTGCTTTTCTATTGCGCCAAACCATTGCTGATTCGGCAGTAATAAGCATATAGGTGAGATCTATAAGGGTCACGTCGCGGTTCATCATATAGTACTCTCTTACGAACTCACTATATGAGTTAGGAAGTGACTGAAGAACCCAATCAGCAGACATTTCCTCACAGACAATGGATCCCAACATTCTTAACCTATCAATATGTGACTTCATCCCTAGGACGTGTGCACACACGAACTTTTCTTCTTTATGTTTACTTGCCAAAAGGCTTGAGTGATATTGAACCTTTCAAACTTACAATCTTGTGGGTTAGGGAGAATAATTGGAGGAGGAGGAGGAAGTGAAGCATGATTTCTTGTTCCTCGATCGAATCGTGGAATATCATCTTCATGTGGAATTCTTGTTCCACGGGATTTGAGAAGACCATAGTTGTCAAACTTTGACATCTACAAAACGGGAGAAAACGAATTCAAGTTAGTTGATTCATTGAGTCCTTAGTAAATCACCCAAATGAGTTACTAAGGCTAGGACCCAACACAATATTCTACAACTCGGGAGAGGGATGCCGTAACCCTAATTGCAGAATATTTGAAGGTAAGTGAATGACGATTCACTAATTTCCACCACGAAAAACGAAAAAGAATTTAAGTTTTAAATCTATGAAAACTCCTAGATCCTTTGAGATTCATTGAACTTTCAATGGCATGTTTAAATCTCGATATGCCCCTCTTGTTTGTGACTGGGATGCCGAGGATCACAAAGCGGGTGTGAATAACCATGCAAACTTACATGGTGCCCTCACATATTACAGTCACCTATTCGATGTGCCAGTAAACCACACACGCTCCACCGAACTATGACAAACATTGAGTCACCCTTTTCTACCTTTGCTTAGAACCATTTAGTGTGCCGGTAAACCACACACGCTCCACTAACTTCTTCGCAAGGGCACAAAGTGTAATTTCATGGAATTGCATCAATTCACTTTTGCCTAAGTAAATAAGATTGGGAATTTTATGAAAACATTTAGTTACTTTAATAATTCATTATACTTATAATGGAAGGTTTCGTCCTATCCTACCCGTTCAGCTAACGACCCTCCACTAGTCAAGAGTGCGGTGGGTAAGAGTGGATACCTATTCAATCGCCATTTTATAGGCAATTTCCTTAAACACCCCTTATAGACCAGCTTCGTGAATGAGGCCTACTAACGGTAAGACTGACTTTTACTCATACATATATATAATGTTAGACTTTTAATGTTGTATATATAGTATAGGGTGTATTTTACACTTTTAAAATACTAGGCGGTCAAATTTAACAATTATACTTTTAATTCAATCAAATTTTAAACCAAAAACTTTTATGGATTTATTAAATCTCTATTAATTATACACCTTAATTAATTTATAAAACCATAAGGGTGTGATTTGAACTTTTTCAAAACTATACTAGAGTTTTAGAATTTAACATTCCTAATTAAACTTTTAATCAACTTTTAAATTCCAAAACTTGAGGGCAAGTTTTGAAACATTTCAAACATTAGGGTTTAGAATTTAAATACACATCAAAATTAAACAATTAATCAAAATTTAAATTCCAAATCTTGAGGGCAAGTTTTGAAACCTTTTTCAAAACATTAGGGTTTTAACTATTTAAATTTCAAAACAACAAAACTTTTGGGTTCAAATTTAAACTATAAAACCTAAAGGGATTAATATGAAACTATTCCAAACTTTGTCAAGAATATTTTAGATCACATAATTCAAATAAGGCAATTAACTATAATTGGTGGTTATCTAATTAGATATAGTTCAAATTCTTGCAAGATAATGATCAAATAATTTCCATAATTTAACATATATCAAATAAGGTAACAATTATCTAATTAGATGACCAAAATCTTTTATTTTGACAAGGATAATCATAAGGGATTAACAAAATTCGAATTTTATTAAGTTAAAACAATTATGGCAATTATCCTAAGTCAAAATAGGTAAAAATCCCGAAAATCCGCTTGTCTGACAGCTAAACTCACCGAGTCCCCTTATGGACTCGCCGAGTTGGGGCCTACTCGCCGAGTCCACAATGGGACTCGCCGAGTACATCAGGCAAGAGGCAAAAAACGATTTTTTTAAGCATGAACAAATTAAAAAGGCATCAATACGATAGAAACCAATCAAGGCTCTGATAACACTGATGGGTTTTGGTCATAAGACATCCTATGTGCTCATACAAACCCTAATGCTTGGATCTAGGTTTCACTATTGTACATGCTTTGAATCCAAGACTATAAACCCTAATTCTAGCATATGGAAATCAATATTAACATATAATTAGGTTTAAGATATTACCTTGATTGTTATGTAGCAATAACAATCCCAATTCCTCCTTTGAATTAACTTTGGAAGGCTTAGAGTCACAAGTGTCACTCCTCTAATGGTTCACAAACACCATAAGCAAGAGGATGAAGGGGAGAGAGGATGGAGGCTGCCCAAAACGTGTTCTAACCCTAGAAGGTTGCTTGTCCACGTTTTTGAGGCATAACGGGTCTTTATATAGTGAGGCTATTAGGGTTATCTAACAAGGAAACCTTAATTTGGTTGCTTAAGCCCTAAGCAACCCATAGACTCCTTTAATAAAGCCCATGGACGATTTCTTTATGGGTTTCCCCATAGAATTCGTCCACCTCTTGATTCAAGGCAATCCATGGCCCAAATTGCAATTATCTTATAATTACAATTCCAGTCCCTTAAGTTTAATTAATCTCTTTTAGTCACAAAACTAATTACCAATTAATTATTGACTAATATTAATTAAACAATATGATTTCTCCTTTAATATATTATTCTCATAATATATTAATAAATCATATTTAATCCTTTCTCTCCATAATTCATCCTATCAAGTTGCTTCAGTGAAGGCAACCCAAAAAGACCATGCACCATCGGGTCAAGTACATACCAAAATAGTTATGGACTTAGACACTAATCCAACAATGTTTACCCTCGATATCAAACCCATATTTGGCAAACCCTCTCTTAGTTTACTTTCGAAAGCTCCCACAGATGTTAGCTGGTTATGGCGTCGACGTTTATCTCATATAAACTTTTGAAATTTAAATAAATTGGTTACAGAAGATCTTGTTCGAGGTTTACTTGTGCTAAAGTTTGATAATTATACTATATGTGCAGCTTACGAACAAGGAAAACAACATCGTAAAGGGCATCCAATTGTCATTGATTCGAAAACTGTTGAACCATTGGAACTTCTTCATATTGACCTTTGTGGACCATCAACTATTGAAACTCTCAACAAGAAACGGTACATTTTGGTTATTGTTGATGATTTTTCATGATTTACGTGGGTGTATTTTCTCAGGTTAAAATCTGAAGTCGCTCAAATAATGATCGAATTTATCAAGAAAATTGAGATAAGTCTAAAAAAGAAAGTTCAAAAAAACCAAAAGTGATAATGGGTATGAGTTTAAGAACAAAGTGTTGGATTCGTACTTAACAGAAAAAGGAATTTCGCATAACTTTTCTTCACCCTATACTCCTCAACAAAATGGAGTGGTCGAAAGGAGAAATAGGTCTTTGTGCAAAGCGGCGAGGACAATGTTGACATATGCGAATCTTCCTCAATACTTTTGGGCAGAAGCAATTTCGACATCATGTGTTTTATAATGAATCTCAAAGATAATCTTTCGAAATGTCAAGCTAAGGCTGATGAAGGAATATTTTTGGGATATTCGAACAATTTGGTTGCATACAAAAACAAACAAACTCGTAAAATTGAAGAAACGTTTAATCTCACTTTTGATGATTACTTCATGAAACAAGTTGAAAAACAATTTGAACACAAACCAATTCTTAACGAATAAAATGATGAAACAGAAGAATCTAATTCATCAGACTTTGATTATGATTTAATTTTTGGTGTTCCAGACAGGGTTGTTGATGTTGAAGTTCATGCTGGTGATAATCAAATTACTGAATCTTCAAAACATTCTGATGATTCGACTATCATATCATAGACATCTACTAATAGCGAAAGCATGCAAGATACTCATATGGAGGGGGAGTCTTTACATAATCCTTCGCATGTTGAGGGGGAGCATCCTTTCGAGGGGGAGAATAACAGGGTAAATGAAAGTTTCGAGGGGGAGCATCAGAATGATAATCTTGCCGAGGGGGAGCATGATGATAATGAAACCATAAATCTTGATCAAAATGATGAATTTCATGATCTAAATGATAATTTTTCGATTGCAGGATCCGAAAATGAAGATATGTACGAAGATGCACCTTTGGACTTTGATCCAGCATATCCACCTTTAGAAAAGTGGACAAGGAATCATCCGAAGGAACAAGTCATTGGAAATCCACAAGATGGAGTTATGACAAGAGCTCAAATTCGTGCAAAGAATGAGGCACTGAATACTCATCAAGAATTTTGCATATTTAATGTTTTCATCTCCAAAATAGAACCGAAGACAGTTAAGGTTGCAATGGAACACTCTAATTGGGTTATTGCAATGCAATCTGAATTGGTTGAATTTGAACGAAACAATGTTTGGAGATTAATTCCTAAACCTAATGATGTTTCTATTGTCGGATTAAAATGGATTTTTAAAAACAAAACCAACAAATATGGGAATATTATTCGAAACAAAGCACGACTAGTTGTTAAAGGTTATTCGCAACAAGAAGGTATCGATTATGAAGAAACCTTTTCCACTTTTGCAAGACTCGAGGTTGTTCGAATATTTTTGGCTTATGCAGCTCATAAAGATTTTGATGTTTATCAAATGGATGTAAAGTGTGCATTTCTTAATGGTGAACTCGAAGAAATGGTGTATGTAGAACAACCTCCAAGTTTTGTTAATGAAAAACATCCTAATCATGTTTATATTTTAGATAAAGCTGTATATGGGTTAAAACAAGCACCAAGAGCATGATATGCAACTTTTACCATTTTCTTAAAACAGTCGAAGTTTAAACAAGGATCAGTTGACCCCACATTATTTCGAAAGAAAGTTGGGAGTCATCTAATGCTTGTTCAAATTTATGTCGATGATATTATTTTTGGCTCTACTGACCCTACTTTGTCTAGTGAATTCGAAAGCCTGATGAAAAGCCAATTCGAAATGAGTATGATGGGTAAAATCAATAATTTTCTTGGTTTGAACATTCATCAAAGTAGAGAAGGAATTTTCATCAATCAAGAAAAATATACAAGGGATTTGCTCGAAAAATTTGGAATGACAAATAACACGAAGTTAAGGGTACCAATAGCAGTTGGAACAAGGCTAACACCTTCGTTAGACAAACCTACTGTTGATCTTACTTTATGCAGAAGTATGATTGGTTCATTATTTTATCTTACAACAAGTAGACCTGATATCATGTTTTCTGTATGTAATTGTGCTAGGTATCAAGCAAATCCACGAGAACCACACTTGACTGCAATGAAAAATATTTTTCATTATCTCAAGGGCACAATTTCGTTAGGATTATGGTATCCTTAGAAATCAGGATTTTTCATTCAAGTTTTTTCTGATTCGGATCTCGGAGGATGTACTCTTGATAGGAAAAGTACAAGTGGAGGATGTCAATTGCTGGATGGGAAGATTGTAAGTTGGCAATCGGAAAAGCAAACATGTGTTGCAATTTCAATTGTTGAAGCTGAGTATGTTGCAGTTGCCGCTTGCACTTCGCAAATCATATGGATCCAGAGCCAATTGCGTGATTATGCAATTAACATGAAGAAGATTCCATTGTATTGTTGTTCATAAAGTGCAATACGCATTTGTCATAATCCAGTACAACATTCGAAAACTAAACACATTGCACTTCGTTATCATTTTATTAAGGATCATGTGGAAGATGGAAATATTGAAATTCATTTTGTGAAAACAACTAATCAGCTTGCTGATATTTTTATGAAACCATTAGATGAAAAATCATTTGTTCGAATTCTGACACGTTTGGGCATGATTGAATCAACTTCGGTTCTCGGCCTACTTTCGAAAGAGTGATAAAGAAGGAAGTTGAAAATATGTCGATTCAAAGGCGGTACAGGATGATTTAGAGCCTTATAGTATTAATCATTCAGAAGTTACTGTTCACGTTAAGCGCTTCGACATGCTTCCTTTTAGTAAATTGGAGCTGAAAAATTTCGTGTGTTTGGTAAATTTTCAATATTTTCATTAGTTTTTCTTTATTTTCGAAAAATTGAAAAACACAAAAATATTTTCATTAGTTTGTCTTTATTTTTGAAAAATTGAAAAACACAAAAATATTTTCGTTAGTTAGTCTTTATTTTCGAAAAAAATTAAAAAAAATACAAAAATGTTTTCGTTTATATGTATTTCTTTTCGAAAAATCAAAAATATCAAAAAGATTTTCTTTTGTTATTTGTCTTAAATTTTTAAAAACATAAAATCACAAAAATATTTTTCTCTCTATTCAAAAATATAAAATTCCAAAAAGATTTTTGTTATTTTGTCTTTTCTTTATTAGTACAGATTTCATGAAGGTTTTACAAGGGTCATGCTTTTGCTTCAAGGGAAAGGTAAAATTTCGACAACTTTGTAATAGTTAGTATGTCCCTAGAAGCATGCTGCTGCATGTCAACCTAACCCTCCATTGACTCAATGTGTGTTTTCAAGAACCTTAATGAAATTTTTCATTACGAAAATTTCTTCCCAATCAGGCTTGCATTCACATTAGTCTCCTGAGCTACCTAACTCTTCTCAAATGAGTTAAGAGTTTTCTGTTTGGTCCAAAATAACAGAGGTACAATTGTCTTCGTGAAACAATCTTTTTCATCAAAAACTTCTAACACATTTCACACACAATGACATATGTCCAAGATGTCATTGATCAAACCAATCATGACTTAGACATATCAAACTTCTGTGTTTATGATCTAACATCATGAGGCCACGATGAAAGTGAAACCCATTTTTCTAACCATTTAAGGAATTGACGGGGAATTATGTTCCAGATTTTCACGAAACATTTGTTTCAGTGCCAAAAATTTTGACACTCCAAATCATATTCTTTCATTCTGAGTGGTCTTGATCGAATGTTCGAAACCTACGACATTTGTTTCCCAACCGGATATAGTTACAAACTTTATTTTCCAAATATGATTTTCGTGTGAGTATCAATTCTTATCCTTTGTTACTTTCAAATATTTTTCAAAGCATACTTGTCACTGACTACACTGGTCAAACAAGTGATTTTTGTTGCAATTACTCACCTTATGTTAAGGATGATATGTAACGGAATTTTTGAGCCACCCACGAAGCCTTTGAAAAGAAGCCCTTCGAAACTTCTCTATAAGTTTTTGATTGTAATTCACAGGACACCACACAAGCAGTTGATTATCTCTTTTGATAATAACGACGTTACCTTTGCCTGGGGTTTAACTGTTTTTGTGTCAAAATTTTATTTTTGACATCACAAATCCAAAAAAAAAAATTCGTTAAAATTGATTCTTATCTTTTTTCATTGGTACACAACACTCACAAAATCCTTGAGGTTCTGAATAATACCAACTCAGACTGAAGATTTCAAAAGTCTGGCAAATGACTTTGTTCATAAGCCCAAAACGAAAGAGCCCAACCTCCATACCGAAGGTTTTCGATCCTATCCACTTGGTACTCACGAACAGTTTTGATGTAACTGTTTTGGCAACTTATTCCGAGTTTCAAGGCACTTTATCTGACATGGCGTGTATAACGGCTAGTGGTGCGATTTTCAAGGATGGACGTGGAAAACTCATTAATGAAAGCGTTTGCAATTCTTCTAGGTTTACATATAAAAGGAAATTCTTTTTCCTTTGATCATTACGCTTTCAAATATTCTCTGACGAACAAAAGCCCTAATTCTCAATTTCTTCAAATTCTCTTCAAGCTTTCAACAATGGTTGCTACTCAAAACACCTCTACTAATGAAGTTCTCTCACAACCCATAATGAAGATTCAAAGTACTAACTACCACGTTGAGGGTAATGTTTCTTTATACCCTGAGGAATTCAAGATGTTGATCGTTGCTCTTCAAAATTTTGGTCTTGCTATTGTAATGTTTAACTCCTTCGTTGTTCCGCTAACATGGTTATCCATGGATGCTTCAACTGTTTCTTACAGCAAGGCTACAGATGGGATTACCTTCAATCTTATGAATGAGAAATGAATTCGTCTGACAAAGAAGATGTTTACTCAATTCTTGAATATCCCCAATTCTCCACCCTTTTTCAAACCCAACAATGATCAAATCATGTTTATGTTCAATGAGATGGGACATCAGCCTTCCCTCACAAAAATCAGTGATTTCAAGAAGTCAGGATTACCCTGTATGTGGAATTTCTTCTTTGGCATATATCTTAGGTGTTTAACTGGAAGGAGTGCTGGTCTCGACAAAGGTAGACTTGAAGTATATGCTATGGTAATGGGATTATACTCTGATCTCAATGTCGATTATGCGACTCAACTGTGGTAGGAATTCATGAAAATTTGGAGAATACGAATACGGTGAAGGGAATTTGTGTGCAAGTTATTGGAGTCTCGTTCTTGAGAAGATTTACAAAAAAGAGGGAATTTAAGTTCCTGATAAAGAAGAAACAGTAGAATTTACAAAGTATCAATTTCCGAAGTCAGTTGAGGATGATTCAGAAGTTTGCCTAACAATTGCCAGAATTCCAGATTGCATGTTAAAGAAGGTTGATCAAACAAATCCCGCGTTGTTAAACTATTTGAAGACCATCAACCTTGATGTCGAAACTGGAGTGTTGCTTGCAGTTGATGCTGGCACTTCCAAACAGTCAAAGTAATCGAAGAAGAATGATGTTGTTGCTCTTGTTTCTGAAAGTCCTAATAAGCCAAACATTCCAAAGAAAACTCCTTCTGATAAAGTAAAGGGTTCAAAGAAAGATGGAAGTAAATAGGAGTTGATTATTGCTGATTCATCGAAGGAATTAGTACCTTCAAAATCTGGTATTTTGAAAAGATTGAGGAGGTCATCTGATGATTCTTATTCATTCGTACGAAAGGATCAGTTAAACCGTAAAGGGTTAAAGATTTGTGAAATACCAGCTCATGTTTCTCCAGAGTCGAAAAATAGAAGAGTTGAGGACGTTGTCATACACATTTCCAAGAAAAGCATGAAACGAAAATTGCTAGTTCGTGACGAGTCGTCAGACAGTGAAGTTGTACCTGATACTCCTTTGGGATCATCTTCTCCAAAGGTATCTGCTCCTATCATTGCTTCCTTAGCTTTACCCATCACCACCATTTTCTCTACTATTTCAACTCTAATCGAAATTTGTGTTACCTAGTCAGTTTCTAAGGCGGTACCCATTTATGATTTTCGTACAAACGTATATGATATGGGTTTCGAAGTCATTATGAGTGTCGACAATACGAATCTTGTTTCTCAATCCCTTCCTCTTATCACTTCATCTATAGTTTCTTCAACTATAGATACTTCCTTACCCCCTTTCTCCACTCAAACTCAAACTATCACCACATCACCCACATTTGATAACATTCTTAACCAACCTATCACAACCCTTTTCCAGTCACAATCTACTAATCCACCAAATCCAAATTCTGATGATGAAACAGAAGGAAGAGGTTTCGGAGGAACATTTGATGATCTTCATTTTGATTCTGGAGAAGAAGACGTTCTTGATCACATGCTGATGTCAGGAAAACAATTCAAGATCTTAAACCAAAATCTTAATTCGATTTTTCAATCTCAAGCCGATTCAGGAGCCAAGAATTCGGTTTCTGGGATTGAGGTAGATGTCATGTTAAAATCTGTTGAGCTTCACTTGCAAAGGAAGTTAGATACGAATGATGAGAACAATGCACGAAGAATGAAAGCTCAAGGAGATTTAATTGAATCAGAAATCAAAGAACTTCACAATGTTGCAAAGAAAGGCATGTGATGTTCGTACAAGACGTTAAAAAGGTTCATGAAGATGTAAATATCAAGTTGGAAGAACTGAAGAAAGAAGTTTCTTAGGAAATTCGTGAAGTTAATGATCGTTATAATTCCATTCAAGAGAAGGTGGATATTATTGCTGGGGCAGTGACGAATTTCATTCAAACTTTTCAAGCCACAGTTCCCACTATCGAAGCCAAGGCATCAGAAGATAAAGAACAATTTGCTAAGTTGAAGGAATTGCTTGGTGAACTCAAAAGCATTGTTTCGAAGCCAGCCCCACAATCCTTTTTAACTCCTGAGTTTCTTACTCATAAATTGAATGTGCTTGATCAAGTCATTCAAAAGGTTGTTGCTCCTATAACGAAATTTGCTCAAATGCTGCCTTCGAATGCCCCACCTGTTGTCATAGGGGTGCAAGGGGGAGAAAAGAAGGTCAATGAAGGCAAAAGCAAAGTTTCAGTTTCGAATGTGAATGTCTCAAAGGTTGCTGATAAAGTGAAAGTTGTAACTTCGGGAATTTCATCCAAAATTGTTTCTACTCAAATCCCAACTCCTATTGTTATGAAGTTCATAACAGAAGCAATCAAAACAACAAAAAAAAACCTATTAAGGGAATTGTTATTGGTTCTTCTACAGAAGGAGGAAGTTCAACCTTAGCTAAGCCAAAGCCTTCGGATGGTGATAAAGGGAAAGGTCTTGTCTATGAAAAGACTAAGGAAGAAAAAAAGGCAGAAGTGGAAGTAGAAATAGAGAAGCAAAGACAATTCCAAAGCATTATGAGGCTAAGAGCAAGTGATCTTCCTGGTATGGATAAGGGAGATCCGAAAAAGCTCTACAACTATGAGAGCATTGAATTCAGGGTAACGTCTAATCGAATGTATGCCTTTGAGAAGAAGCCAAAGAGGTTTGGTCATTTATTAAGATCAAGAAAGTGGTGAGCATAACGAAGGATGTTTTGTTCGAAGGCATGCTTCAAAACTTCAGATATCGTGTTATTCTTGCAAATAATTAAAGATGTGATTTTTCCATTGCTGATTTTCCTTTGATTAACCTAAACGATTTGATTGAAGTTGCTTTGATCCTTAAAGATATGGAAGCTTCTCAAGTCAAAGGAATTGATAAAGATGTGTTCAAACTTGGTCAAGCACACATCAAGATTTTCATAGACAATTATTATGATTGTCTAGCGTTAACTGATGAAGAGTTAGCTTCTAGAATGGGAAGAGAAATGAAGGTTGCAATGGAGTTGTTGAAAATTCAAGCTGAGTTAAAGAAATATGCTGATGGAGAAATCTACTTAAAAACTTTTGGATTAGTCTTTTTAGAAAAAGATAAAAATGGCAAAGCTAAAATGTTTTTGTTTCAAGTGAGCGAAGTGGAAAGGTATACGACAGCTCAGTATACGAACTTTATTGTTCGTATGAAAAATTATACGAAGAATAATCAAGGAGACAAGACTGAGTTAAAGAAGGTGTTAACTTGGTACTCAAAGATTTGAAGAATGATGCACTTCGCTGCTCAGATTCTCACAAATTAAGTAGTTCGACTCGTTTACAAGGGGGGAGATTGTTAGGGTCAAAATGTTGTAAAGAGTCGAAACGTCTATATTGCAATTTCGTATGTATTTACTAAGGCACATGTTCAGTTGAAACTTAATGTTGAGTCCTTAGTATTTTTTGTACTTACAGTATCCTATAAATAGGGTCTGAACTTGAGTGTAGGTAAGAGAGTTCTCATAACTTGTATTATCTGTTTTTGTACTCAAGTTTCTAAAAGTAATTGAAGTTGATACCAGATCATATTTACATCGTGTGTTCATTCTAAATCATTACTTGAATTACTCTGATTTACTTTCGATTACTCGTTACAATTCATCTACAACATTGTTGAACACACTCGAGATACACCGTCGTATAACAAATGTTTCTTTCAAATCGGCCTAACTTTTGTTTCCGTAAAGAGTCCGTTGTCATCATTCATCATGAATTGGCGTGGTCCTCACCATGCTAAATTCATATGTTTCCATCTCCTTGACCGTCGAAATATGTTTCCATCGCCTTGACCGTCAAATTCACGAAACCCTCGTCATTCATAACGACAGCCCAACCCAGACCTCTAAATTCTCTATCTCATATTCTGAACCCCAAAGTACTCAAGTGAAGAGTACCTTGCCCTCCAAAGTTTTGCCATCGTATATTCAGCAGACCTTCCCGAACTACCACTCGTCCAGCAGATCAAGTTCAAGTATAGAGGCTAAGGACAAATACAACCCACCTATCACTATTAAGTGTATACATGAGGGTGATATATAATTTTGATTATGCAAACTTAGTATGTGTGTTTCCGCCTTATCTCTTGTTCCTTGTTTGGTTGTGGACCTGGGGCAGAGTTGCACATCCGACCAGCTAACTAATCTTAATTATATATGACTTATATATGTGAGGTGATGATATATGGACCAAGTATGAATCTTATCATGAGCGTAATGGTAAAGTTGTCAGGTCTACGAGTAGGTATTCTGCCAATCAGAGGAGCACAATCCCAGTAGTACTGTTAAGAAAGCTAATTTCGGGACGAAATTCTATCTAATGGGGGGATAATGTGACAACCCAAAAGTTTTTGTCTTGTAAGTCTAGCCAATCAATTGAGTGTCAGACTCATTTCTACTATCTTTTAGCATTGTTAAGGATCGTTTTATGAGTTCTAAGCCTAGTACACTTAAGGATTGGGTGTAGGGATATGTTATCTCCAGTTCATCGAGTTGTATTCAAGCCATACACTCCTTCAAGAGGAGTGTACGGCCGTACACATGGGTGTACAGTCGTACACTCAATGTGGCCATACACCACCTCCTATATATAAGCCATCCCTTCATTTTCCTTCATTTCTTCCATTTCCAAGTCAAGAAACCAGTTTCTCTCTCAACTATCATCAAGCCTTTCATCTTGATCTTCAAAAGTGGTAAGTGATTCTTCCATCTTTCTTGATATCCTTCCTAGTCTTGTAATCATCTCATGATTCATCCATGAAAACATCTCTTTATGATATATCTTCAAATCTTCACCCATTTCACCAAGAACACCAAGAACACACAGTCGTTCTTGGTGGCCGTGAACCCTTTTCAAGCTTCCAAATTGTAATTATCCTTTCCATATACTTAGTATACATTAGGAACTCTTGCTTAACACACTAAAAATGACCATTTTACAAGAACAAAAGGAGTGTATGGCTGTACACCCTTGCATGGCCGTACACACCTCAAAACACTCCAAAAGGACCTCCAAAATGAGAACTTAGTTCATATTCTTGTTGAGCAATAGACCCACTAGCTTCCCCATGGTCCAAACTCCCTATTATGCATGTTTTATCGTGAGTGTATGGCCGTACACTCCATGACCATACACCCCTAGGCCGTACACACCATGGTGTGGCTGTATACTCCATTTAGTGAATCATAGGTGATTCTAACACTTAGTCCAAGTGATTCCTAGTCCCTAAGGGTGTTTCCTTGCATGTTAGTTGTGTAAAACACTAATTACATGCCTATATATGCTATCATATGTCATTTAGGACTCGTTTATGTCTCAGGAATTCATTCGTGGAACTTCTCATCCTTACGCGAATCTGCATTTGAATCACCCACATAAGGTGAGTTCATACCCTTATAATCAATCTTTTAAATTATTTTAAATGATTTTAAGGGGGAATAAAAGTTGAACACAATGATAATTGTGTAAATGTTATCTTTGATAAACGTCATTTTAACAGATTGCTTATGTGTTTATAAGTGATTAAAACATTTCAAAAACTCTTTTAAAGTTATGTTAATTTATATTTTATAAAACTCCGTTTTAAAGTATAATCATAACTCAATAGATAAATGAGTCTTTTATTCAAAGTCAGTATGAGTTCAAGTAATCATACTAGTAAACTATAATAGATATAGTTTAGGAGTTCAGTACATATTATAAAGAGAAACAGGGAGGAACATACTATAAAGAGAAACAGGGAGGATCATACTATACACTATACAAAGAGAACATACAACACTAATACAAGAATACTATAACATGAAATGTGAGACTACTTCACGGCTTAACAATGTGTTTGTTAAGTCGCGTTTCGTAACCAGAATCTCCTGGAAGGAGAGCATTATTAGTATGGGTGTGACCACATCACATTTTTACCTTAATAATACAAATTGGTTTTAAGGTAGTCAGTACTTCAGTACGTCAATTTAAAAGACTACTGAATACTTACATTTTCCCATTACTTTCATATTGTGATATTCTCACTTGAAAGGAAATGCAATCTATTTTCAAGTAAAGATAGTTATAAACTAGGGAAAACTTACATCATTACAAGCGACAAACAAAACAGTTGAGTCATGGTACATTCAGTAGAAAGGGGCCTATAATGATAACTTTAAATACCTTAGCTTATACATTAGGAAATTATATTAATCGGATCCGACAGATAGTAGGATGTGTGATTTTCACTTCATTTCTTGTTCCTTGTTTGGTTGTGGGCTTAGAGCAGATTAACCCAGCCTACTATCTATCCGATCTTAGCTATATATATTCCATATACACTAAGTAATCATAAGGAGTACCAGGTATGGGTTAGGTCATTGTACACTAATTCAATACACCAGTTTCTAGTACAAAACATACTTTTTAAATAAGAACATTTGGTATACAGAACTAGAAACTTACCAGTAACGATTTAATCTATTTTATTAAACCAGTATAACTTAAAGGACCTTAGGTGGTTAATTCTATAATACCTTAGTTTATACATCAGGCTTATATATAATTAATATCCAATAGATAGTTGGATGTGTGCTTTCCGCCTCATTTCCTATTCGTTGTTTGGCTGTGGGCATAGGCAGATTCACATAATTAACTATCTGTTCGATATTAGATTATATATAGCTAGTATAAACTAAGTGATTATAGAAGGAACTATTGTGGTTACCATTTTTACTAAAAGAAATAAGGGTTTTCTTAAAGAATCTTTTCATCAATTTTAAAGGAACTATTACAGTTAACTCCGTGAGTACCAAGTGCATACGCCAGGGTTATATACAATGAGGATCTAACAAACAATGGGATGTGTGCCTTCCGCCGCATTTCCTGTTCCTTGTTTGGCTGTGGGCTTAGGACAGATATACACAGTCGATTTTTTGTTTACTCTGGTTTTTATATAACTTGTATCCATTTAGTACTCACAGAAAGGATTGTGGAACCATTTTTACTTAACTTTCATCATATCAGAAGATATAGGATCTTCTGGAGGAACATGCGAACTTTGCTAAAAGAACTTTCAACTTACTTTACATCACTAAAATCTTATGAACTCACCAGCTTAAATGCTGATCTACTCCTTCAAAATAACTTGTATTCTCAGGAAACTAGTAGACAGGTACGCGCGCTGGGATTCAGAAGATGAAGTATAGTAGCTTTATGTCTTGTTTTGTTATTTAGTTTTGGATTCAATCTTTTGTGAATCACTACTTGTAAACACTTTAATATTAATACAATGGTTGTTTGTTACTATGATTTCTATAATACATGTGTTGTGATACAAAACATGACGTTCCCCGCCCCCGAACGTTTCCGCCGTTCCGGTTTGGGGGTGTGACAGTAACTCACGAATAGAAGTCATTCAAATGATTGAGATTATGCAGTTATAATATATGTATATATATATATATATGTGTGTGTGTGTGTATATATATATACATATATATATATATATATTATCATATAATTCAAAACAATCAATATATTATATCAATTTAGTATACGAATTATTATATCAAATATAACAACAACGCTATTATTATATTAAAAAAACATATATTAGTAACGATTTTAACTATATAGTTGTTTCTGTTCAACGTGCGAGCATTCGCCTAGTTTTACATTCTTTGATGTAATCGTTTTCTTTTTCCCATATTATTCACTCCAATGGTAAGTGGTTGACATAAACTAGAATTATATAGTTAATAGAATATATCTTTCTACACAATCAATTTCCACACTTTAATTATGTTAACACTTTGCATTATCTCTAGCTTAGGCTTAGGCATCTAGAAGTGATTTTTATTTATCTTAAAATATTTCTCTTTCCATCAATCAAGTTTAACATTTTCCATCTAAATCAACACACGTTTATACCCTTTGCAGTTCATACTTTCGGTTTTCTTGCGCCAGAAGTTGTGGAGCTACTCAATAGAGTCCAATGGGTCATGCATAGTAATGTTATGACTCAAAGATCTATAGATGTTGTCTTTGAAAGAATTAGTTTTGTCATCCAAAAAGGGGTTGCGGCACAGCTTGTTGCTCGTTTACCTATTACGTCTATGTAAATATTTCTTATGAATTTGGTTAAATCAAATATAATATTTGAAATTTCATTTAAAAAAAATCTAAATCATCAATGTGTCTTACCAATTGACTTTTTAAGTCATCTCATAGTGTCTGTACTTTGAATTACTCTCCCTTTTTCTCTTTTACAAAACTTGGTTTTATGCACATTGAGGAGATCTTATACGTGATGCAGTCGCACTACACATATTGGAGGCATGACTACCCCCTCCTACCCAATCCTATTGGGATTCTCGGATCTTGTTGTTGTCATAATGTCTAACAAATTTCTTGATACCTCTTTCATACTCTCGTTTTCTTCAGATTTGTGCTTCTGAAATTACTCTCAAATGTTACCAATACGTTAATGCTATCAAATAGCTAAATTTTATGTTGACCTATTTAACTTTGATTCCTCAATTTTAGGTTAAAACCCAACACTTGAACCAAAACTAATTTTGTGGCCAATCTTAACTAAATTTGTTAATACACATGCTATACTTATTTCGTTCTTACATATTATCTCCCAAGCCCTCAACCTCCCTCTCTTTCTGAACCTTGAAAGAAGAAGGAAATGTTGTAAGATCTTTAATGTATGACATGGGCATGCTGTGTGCACCATGATTAGATTTATATCAAATCGAGTTAGGCTTCATTGGCAAGCAGGGAACTGGGTTCTTAGACATATAATATGATAACGTGGGAGGGTATTTGTAGTTTCTATGCATTTTGAGATAACTCAGGAGAACAAATTGTGTAATTGTAAAGAATAAAATAAGAAATAGTGATAATGATTGCCAATTTGCCATGAAGGTAGACTAGAGTTTCATCAACCTTAACAAAAATCTTGTTCCATTTTGTTATCTATGGCATGCACTTGCTCATTTATAAATCTCTGTAAGGGCATGGGCATGGATAAAGGAGCTTAATATGGCAAGTAACAAATCCATCTCCACATATACAAAAAAACTCACCTTTATATATACTTATATTGCATATTCAAGTAATTATAAACTATATGCATGAAACAACATTTAAAAGTTTTTAAATGATTAACTTTATTTAATGTAAAAGATATGTTGAACAGTTATTTTCGCATAACAACTTACAAACAATCAGATACAAGCAGAATTCATCATTTAAAAACTCAAACTAGTTTGGCATATTCATCTTGGAAGATAAATAAATAAAATCAATACAAGATGTTAGAAATTAATATAAAAGAAAAATCATAAAGTTAGCTAATGAGTTCAAATGTTCGGCACATGATTTAAATTAGTTTGTTTGGAGTCCTATATCGGGATGGTAAATATGCACCACGGAAAACCAACCAATGTGTTACCGACCAAACCAAGAATATCAGCAATCAATACGTTTGGTAACCAACATGTTTGATTGGTAGTGTCATACCAATTGCAAAATCATGGTACGATAGTGGTACAAAGTTTATAATACCACGGTTGGACCAACCACTTATATATATATATATATATATATATATATATATATATATATATATATATATATATATATATATATGTAATTTTAGTATGTTTGGTTCTTATGATATACGAGCTTTCATATTAGCATTTACTTAATTAGTAAAGTTTAAAGTTTTAAACTTATATTGGCGTGTCCAATATTCCTCTACCACTTCAACTTATAAACTGATGATAGAAAATAATAAAATTATTTTGGATTGATTTTTCAATTTTAACCATTACGATACTCTTATTCACAAAACCCCCGTTGAAGTTTCACAATGCTCAAGAACACAAAAACCGTCATTCACAAAACTCTCATACATGTTGGTATATACCATTACCAACATTGACTAACTGAACTTATTGGTAGCAAAACAAGTTGGTACCAAATTTGCTCACAAGGCATGCAAGAGGCTTAGGGTTCGATTTTTGCTCTTTAGGGACAGCGGAGGCTGAGAGAATGAAGGTTGGGGCAAACATAAGGTCTTTATATATGGTTCAAACCCTAAAATATAGGGTTTGCAACTGGACAGGTTACGCCCAACGTACATTAGGGTACGCCAAGCATACACAAGGTTTCCCCCCGCTTCACACCTCAACCATATACGCCGTGCGTACTCTATGTATGCCCATCGTACGAATCTTCTCCAAAATAAAGCATAAAGCACTTAAATAAACCAAAGGGAAAATACATGGCGACTCGGGTATTACACTATCATCTGATGGTGAGCTCTTTTCCGATCCCAAATTATATCGAAGTCTTGGTAGTGTACTCCAATATCTAACATTTACTCGTCCTGATATTGCTTATGCAGTTCAACAGTTCTGCCTATTCATGCATGATCATCGTGTTCCTCACTTCATTGCTCTTAAGCGTATTCTCCGCTACCTTAAAGGTACGCTGACACACTTTCTCTCCATTCGAATGTCCTCTGTCGACCGTTTGGTTTCTTAGTCTGATGTTGATTGGGACAATTATCCTACTACATTCCGGTCCATCTCTCGGTTCTGCGTTTATCTTGGTGCTAATATTGTCTCCTGGTATTCCAAACGGAACCATGCTGTCTCTCATTCTAGTCTTGAAGCTGAGTACCGGGGGTAGCTAATACGAAAACTAAAACTGCTAGGATTCAGAATCTTCTTCTTGGGTTATTCTAACAGATATCTTGTGTCATTGTAGTCTTTTGTGACAATGTCAGTGCCATGCATCTTTCATCTGACGCTGTTCAGCACCAAATAATCAAGCATGTGGAAATTGATTTACATTTTGTTAGGGAACGTGTTGCGATTGGACATGTGTGTGTTCTTCATGTTCCATCCGCTTATCAGTATGCAAATATATTTACCAAGGGTCTACCTACTCAACTGTTTCTTGAGTTTAGACATAGTTTGAACATTCGACAACCTCCTGCTCAAACTACGGGGGTGTGTTAAATAATAGACTTGTTAGGTTGTTATATTTAGTGGTGTATAGTGTAGGGGGTCTTTTGTAACTTGTATATATATATATATATATATATATATATATATATATATATATATATATATAGCTAATACACACGTAAACCCTACTCAAGGGGTTTCCACAATACTCAACAATCATGTACCACAACACATCCGTTTGCCACTTGACACCATTAACACTTATCTCTTCCGGCGACAGAAATTCTCCCTCAACGCTTTTGCTTTTGTTGTATCTCTATTCTCACGTCTCGCTACTCTATGGAAATAATTTGATTGAACATATGTGAAAGTTAGACTATCTAGATTAACTCGTTGAGAAATCCATGTCGAACATGGCTTGCAAGTGTCTGCATCATTAATGGAGAATATAGTTGATCAAGTTTCTTTTTGGTGCTAAAAAGGGTAAATTGTCAAAGATTTTTTTTGTTAAATGAATGTTTCGACATTCATCTATGTGGGTTTAGTTGGGATGAAAGTGTTATACACCTTCTTTGCCACTTTTTTTTTACTTTGTATGTTGATGCTTTAAGACAGATAGAAGTTGAATCAATTGGGAATTGTCTATTTTTCTTAAATCTTATACAAATGACAGGAAGGACGCAATGGAGATAGTTGTGCAACAAATCACATAAGAATATTGTTTCTAGTATCTACTTTATCACTTTCCCCTTTTCCATGGTCTAATTTTTGTCCTTTGTATACATGAAATCTCATAAGATGTTTGGTATCTAGTTTTTGCCTTGTTTTTGTGCAACAAATCCTTTAAGAATTTTTGTTTCTGGTTTGTAGTTAGATTCAGTGAAGTCCATAACATCCACTTCCAAAGTGTTGTGTGGATGTGGTGTTTTGATTCGATCAGATTGCTTAGAGAAAAAAGGTTGGAGGTTGAAGATTACTAAAAGAAGTTGTCCGATTAGGTGACCATAGGGTTGATCGAAAGAGCAACAATGAAGGGCTGATCAAAATACAAAGTAGGAGGGATATGACCTTAAAGATAAATAATAATAAAATTATAAAGAAAATAATAAAAAATAAATGAGGGCATGTTAGTCATTTAACATGCTTTTAACGAACTTTTTTTAATAGAGTCAAACTGAAGAACCAAAACTGAAATCATTGAGAACCAGATGGATGTGACTTATTAACTTTCAAAAGTTGGACCAAAACTACGAATTTGACCAAACCATATGGACCATTTCTGTAATTTACTGTTTTATTTATGAATTATTACATTATTAATTAATTAAATTTCTTGCTACAATTTATTTGGAATTAATATTCAAATAATTCCTGATTCTACAAATATATATTTATATTTAAAAAAAAGTACAGTGACGTGTGTGTGTGTGTGTGTATATATATATATATATATATATATATATATATATATATATATATATATATATATAATTTAGGTTCCCTTAGGAACACTAAAGTTCCTAAGGGTTTGACGTAATTGGTCCTTCTATTTTGCCTATTAACCATTTTGGAATTGCCCGATTTTTTCTTGAAGTTGCAATTTCATCCCTTTTTATGTAATTTGTATTGGGTCGGTCATTCCTTCTCTGACCTTCTATTTCCCACGTAGGAGATAACACCGACAATATGTTAGCGGTTGAATCGTCTCTCTGC
Source organism: Lactuca serriola (assembly GCF_051521515.1). Lineage (NCBI taxonomy): Eukaryota > Viridiplantae > Streptophyta > Magnoliopsida > Asterales > Asteraceae > Lactuca > Lactuca serriola. Next base: position 49,044,478 of record NC_136415.1, read on the forward strand.
TGCCACCATCAGCATCTTCCGCCACCTCCATTTATCTCTTAACATCTCCTAATTATATTGGTTATGAATCAGACCCTAAGAACTTGAACATCGCCGACAGATTTTCCCCATCAACATAACCGACCGTGGGTAGATTGGAGCCGATTAGTTATAGTGTTCTTCTACTGTTTTCGCTTCCCATCTGTCTTCTTCTTCTTCTTCTTCTTTGTTCACCTATCAATTATTGTCCTTCCAATTTTGGGGTTATCACACCTCAATTCTGTTATTTGGGGGTTATATCATCGGAGAAATAGAGTCGATGTTGATTAGGCTAGATGTATCCTCCACCGATTCCATTCGATATTGGCAAGTGAGAGCAACAACGACTCACTGACTGCCTCCACCTTTGTTGGCCGTCTTCCACCACACCGGCAAAGAGGAAAGATATCGGAGACCTACGGTTGCAAGCGTTGGAGAGGGATCGGATCCATAGCGTTGTGCTTTCCGTAGTCATCGATTGCACCGATATTCCTTGGATCTCCGTCTATTGCTTCCACCTACATGGTCGTTCCTGTTGCAGGTTTGCGTTTCCTTTTTCTAGGGTTTATTTGTGTTCTCTGTTGGCACATGTGTGCCATTGGTCCTTACTTTCTCTTTTCACTGCTTGGGTCCTCGAACACCATAATTGGTGTGTGTATTACTATTAACAGTGGTTTCTTGAAGTGTTATTGAAAGATGTGATTGTAAACACTATAGAAAACCAGGTGACTACTGTAATTTTCAATAGGATATTTTCCAATTTTCAACATGTACAGAACATCCTTTGGATCCGTTATCTGCTGCTGAAATCAAAGTAGTTATAGCAAATGTTAGGGCGGCTGGAGCAACCCCTGAGGTATATATACCCGAAGAGTATTAAACTACTAATGAGATAATGATATAGTATGTAACATCCCGTTTATTTATTAAATAAATAAATAAACTAATGAATGTATAGTAGCCCTAAAATCAATAATTATACACTAAGGTGTTGGTCTCGAGGAGCTAATTGTCACAATTCTAGAGATTGGAGGTTAAAAGTGTAAGTTCTGGATTGGTTTTGTAAGTATTTATGAAGGCAGGGACTAAATGGTAACTTCTGGGACTTTATTTGAAGATATTTTGGAGGCAAAGGGGATGTTTTGTAAATATTGTACCTAGATTGCAATGGATTTTTAATGCTGGGGTTTAAAAGCAGGCTCGGCCCAACTACATGGGCAAGTTGGGCTTAGGCCAGGGTATCAAAAAACAGGGGCATACTTTTTATGTAGCAAGTAATATATATATATATATATATATATATATATATATATATATATATATATATATATATATATATATATATATATATATATGTAATTTTGGCCCAAAATTAAGCCCAAATACTCCAATCCAATAACAAACAACGATCGGCAACATTGGGCATCACCGATTCAACGATTCTTGACTCTTTAGCGCCAAGTTGAGAACGCAATCGTCAAATGAACACAATCGGATAGTGGGGAGATCGAGGAGTCGACCAACGTTCAAATTGGCTGAAGTATTTGTTGTGTGGTTTGATTTGCCGATTCTCGTTCCTTCCTCTCAATTTGTTATTCAATCTTCTCTAAAACTGATAGTCTATACATTCAATCGATCTTTCAACATCTGATTTTTGATTTCTAATTACTGAGTTCGAAGACAAAGATCGATTTCCTTTTCAACAATAACAAACGAAGGGACCCGAGAAATCAAACACAACCCGGTGACTAGAGACACAACCCGATTGCCGATTTCTATTCTTCATTCTCATTCACTCGATTTTTGGGTGAGTTTTCTTCAATTGATTGTGATTTTGCTAAACTAGTAAACTTTTAGCCATCAATCATCATTTCTTTATTCAGAATATGATTAATTGATTATTGTGATTTGTTGTTTGAGTTGTAGACTTGGAATTTTATATTGTTTTCAAATAGACAACGAAGTGAACGAATTCTATCAGTTTCTGAATTCTCTTCTCATCTTCTACTCTTCAACTGATTAGGGTAAGTTCTCTACTTTTCTTCAAATGAATTTTTTTTATTTCTTTTTGAACACCAAACCTGCTGGCTGCTGCATCAATCTATCACCACTAAATATGGTTTTACGGTTTGTTTTAGGAGTCAGGAATGTTTTTTCTTACCTATTGGATCACAATAAAAAAAAGTAATCTTTTGTTTCTGATACAAATTCGAGCATCAAATTCAGCTGTTGGTATATGAGATAGCTGTTGGTATATGAGATTTATGGTTTACTTCAAGTATAGTTTCTGATTACTATGGTTTGTTTATGATACAAATTTCTAAATTACTTTTCTAAAGTTTTGTTCTTGTTTCTGTGATGTGAATCAGGACTTGGAACTTGGAACTTGGGACTTGGGAGACTGATTTTTGTTTATTTTAAAATCTTGAAATCTATTGCTTTGTATTTTAGTCTCTTGAAAGGTATATATTTATTTCATTATAGTGTTATTAGTCAGTAGTTGTTGAAAATGGATTTGTAATACTGATTTTATGTTTTATTTTTCAGATAATCGACATCTTCAAAGTAAGGAATAAAAACGAAAACTTTGGTCAGTTTCTATCTTTCTTTGCTTAGCTTTTATAACTAGATTTATTATTTTTTTTTTCTTTGCTTAGCTTTTATAACTAGATTTGCTGATTTTTAAATATGTTTCCCCGAAAACAACCATCGGGGGCTCAAAATAGAAAACGAAAAAGAAAAGAACAAGAAGAGGCTATTCAATTAAGAGGGTCTTTAAATTAATATTTTGTTAGAAATCAAAATTCTAATGATCCAGTTCATAATTTTATTGTTCCACCTAGTACTTCCAATGATTCAGTTGATATTTCCAATGATTTTGAAAAAAATGATTTTTTTTTATAAAGATAAACCAAGTGATTTTAATAGCTTTGATCCTAGAGTATGGGATGATTTAGATTCAAAAACAAAAGATTTACTAATAGAAAAAGGGCCAAATAGAGAAGTTGATACCAACACAATTTTACCAAAAGATTCACTTGGTAGATATTTTTCTTTTGATTTTTTTTATTCGGAAATTAAGAAATGGTGATTCTTTTGATTGAAAATGGTTAGTGTATTTAAAAGAACTTGATAAAGTTTTTTTTGTTTTAGTTGTAAGTTGTTTAAAACCATTCAAACTAAAAGTAGTTTGGCAACCGAAAGAATTAAAGATTGGAAGCATCTTAGTGAAACATTAAAACAACATGAAAATAGTTCTGATCATATGGATAATTTAAGAACTTGGAATGAAACGCGAATTAGTTTAAATAAAAACGAAATAATTGACAAATAAATTCTAGAAATGATAAAAAAAAAAAAAGATACCGAACATTGGAAAGAAGTTATGGTTAGAATTATTTATGTTGTAAAATGTTTAGCAAAAACTAACTTGGCTTTTCGTGGTACCAATGAAAATTTTTATGAAAACTCAAATGACAATATTTAAGTGTAATTGAATCGATTGCGGAGTGGGATCCGGTAATGAAAGAACATTTCCGAATGATTCAAGACAAAGAAACACATAATCATTATCTTAGTCATAAAATTCAAAATGAATTAATTGAAATGTTAGCATCCGAGGTAAAATGTGCAATTATAAAAAAAATCAAAAAGGCAAAATATTTTTTTGTAATTCTTGATTGCACTCCGGATGCTAGTCACCAAGAACAAATGACTTTGATTATAAGATGTGTAGATTTGGAAAGTGTTCCATTAAAAGCTGAAGAGTTTTTTTAGAGTTTTTAATTGTAGAAGATACATCCGGTCTAGGTCTTTTTAATGTTTTGCAAGATGCCCTAAAATCTCTTGATTTGGATATTAATTATGTTCGTGGTCAAGGGTATGATAATGGGGCAAATATGAAAGGTAAACACCAAGGTGTTCAAAAACGATTGCTTGATATAAATAATAGAGCTTTTTATATGCCTTGTGGATGTCATAGTTTAAATTTGGTTTTGTGTGATATGACAAATTCTTGCCAAAAGGCAAAAGCCTTTTTTGGTACATGTCAAACGATTTATAATGTTTTTTCTAATTCAACCAAAAGATGGAGTGTTTTACTTGAGTTTATTGATGATCTAACACTTAAATCATTATCAGCTACTCGTTGAGAAAGTCATATTGAATGTATTAAAGCAATAAAAACACGATTTTATCAAATAAGAAAAGCTTTAAAAATTATCTAAAATAAGTGATAATGGACAAGTGTGTAGAGATGCTGATTCACTAGTAAATGGTGAGTTTTCTAGTTTTGAATTTATTTTAAGTTTAGTTATATGGTATGATATTTTGTACAAAATTAATTTGGTAAGAAAAAAGTTACAATCCAAAGAAATGCTTCTTGATGTTGTTGTAAAAAATTTAGAGGGGTTAATTAATTATTTTGAAGGATATAGGGAAAGTGAGTTTGACTTTGCTATTAGTGAAGCAAAAGAAATAGCAAATAGTGTTAAAGTTAAACCCGAATTTCCTCAAAAACGCAATTATAAAAGAAAAAAACATTTTGATGAAATTCCAAATACGAAAAGAGAACACCAATCTTCTCAAAAAGCATTTAAAAGGGATTATTTTTTTATTCTTGTTGATATGACTCTTGCTCAATTGAAAAGTAGATTTGAACAAATGAAATATTTTGAATCGATATTTGGTTTTTTGTTTGATGGTTCCAAATTATTTTCTTTAGTTGATGATGAATTAAAGAAATGTTGTTTAAATCTTGAGTCCAATTTGAAAAATGGTGAAGATTATGATATTGATGGAGATGGTTTATTCATTGAGTTAAAGATTTTGCAGAAAATGTTGTCGGATGAAACATACAAAAGTGGAATTCCTTGGACATATATTCAAATAATGGAGTATGCAAGAAGAATGAATATGTTCCCTAATGTGTTGGTTGCATATAGGATACAGTTGACGGTGCCGGTTACGGTTGCTTCCGCGGAAAAAAGTTTTTCAAAAGTGAAGCTTTTGAAATCATATCTCCGAAGTACCATGACTCAAGAAAGATTGAATGAATTAGCAATTTTAAGTATTGAAAGTGATTTTTAAAAAAATATTGATTATTGTAAAACAAGAGATGTTTTCGCTTCAAAAAAATGTGCGAAGACATCGTTTTAGGTGATTATTTTTATATTTTGTTTCATTATATGTTTTTGCTATTGTACAGTTCACATATAAGGGCATAATTTTTTTATCTCGCCCCGGGTAGTAAAAAATAATGGATCGGCCCTGTTTAAAAGGTAAATATGGGATTTATTTTGAAATGATTTCTGGATGGAGGGGCTGATCTTGACATTACGGCACTTAGTTTGCTAGGGCTCAGGTATATAGTCATACAAACCCTAACCCTAACTAAACCCTTTCCAGCCGTCACTCCTTATATCTCCCACCGGCCGTCACCCCCCTTCTTCACCTCCATCCGCCACCCAACTTTATGGTTTCGATCAGATAAGTCCAGCAAGCATGTCGTTTCCCCAACCGACGCCATCCTTCCTCCGCCACCGTGAGGTGGGTGGTCGTGTGCATTCCTGAGCAGGAGTCGTGTTTATGGGTTGTGTAGTCGGAAAACCGAGAAAAACCACCGCACCATGTGCCGCCATGTATGTGTATTTTAGTGAGTGTGTGAGAGTGTGAATTTGGTATTTTTCATTGTAACTTTGTAACCAGTGATTAGAATAATGAAAAGAAACCCTAACCACCACCGTGAAGTGGTGGCTGCCACCTCCTACTGCCACCAACCGCCGTGTCGGGTGGCGGTGTGATTATTTGTGTTTGGATCGCTTTTGGAGTGCTTGGACTCGATTGGACTAGAAACCTAACCGCCACCGTGAGCCGCTATTGACCACCACTACCCGAGGTGGTAGTGGGTGGTGCCCAACTAGTGAAACCCTAATGGGCCTAGAGAAACCATAATGGATCTAAAGACTTAGCTATTGGTCCAATTGGGTTGGGATTGGGTTGGGATTGGGTTGGAAACCCTAATTAGGGTTTAGAAAACCCTAATATTGGATTTATGGGCTTGGACTTAGCGGGACCCACATTTTGGGCCATTTGATTGGAATTGTGTGTTAAGCCCAATCACACCATATGATTTATTTAGAAGAGTGGTGGACTTAATGGATTAAGTCCTTAATGAGTTAAGTTAGAAACACTTAATCCTAATTGTCATTGTATATGAAACCCTAATTTCACTTGGGTTTATTGTTGGGCCTTGATGATTGGGTTATTGGTGGGCCATCCAAGAATAATCATATGGACTAGAATATTTAGATGGGCTTTAGGGTAAGGCCCATATGTGAGGGTTTGGGCCCAATTTGGAAAATTAGGCCATAGTTGGGCCATAATTGGGCCTTCATGGTTAGGAGATGTTGGGCCATTAGAAATGATAAATGTTTGGACTGGACTAAATGGTTAGGACTTAGAATAAGACCATGTAAAGGTTTGGGCTCAATTTGGAAAATTGGGCCATATGTTGGGCTTGGACTCATAGTTGACTTTTGGGCCTTTAGATTAGGCCTTGGGCTTGAATCAAGCTAAGATAGGGGTAAAGCAGTCTTTTACCCAAGCATCGACTTATGGTTATGTGTTAGAACCAAATTATTAATTGGGTGTTATTTTGATGTTGACAGATTCAGGAATCTGTTAGCCAGCAGCCACAGCTTTATCTGCGGGACTTTAGTAGTGCGAGGCGAGTCTCCTCATTGTTTATATGGGTCTAAGGCACCAATGTCGGCCCATTTAGTTTATGTATGATAGGAAGACCTAGGGGTTAGCCCTAGGCAATGTGTATGAAAGACCAGGAGGTGACTCCTGACACACTGTATGCTATTATGTATGAAAGATCAGGAGATGGCTCCTGGCACACTATATGTTGATTAGCTAAGTAGAGTAGTATGTATGCTAGTTGTCTTTGTGATGCTTGCATGTAAGACCAGGAGGTGGCTCTTGGCACTTGTCTGTGAGACCGAGGGGGTGGTACCCGGCTTGGCAAGAAAGACCACGTGGTGGCCCGTGGCATAATGGCAAGACTATGTTTGGCACATAACATCTTTACTGATTATGATATATGTATGGCAAATGGTTATGTATGACAATATGTTTATGCTATGTATTATGTGGTAGTGGTAGGGGTGAAATAGTCCCCGTAACCGGTTGAAATAAACCGGAGGCTAGGTCGGGCACCTAGATCTGCCTGGCAGGGTAGGTCGAGCACTCAGATATGCTTGACAGGGTAGGTCGGGAACCCATATATGCCTGACATGGTAGGCCGAGCACCCAGATATGCCTGGCAGTATGTGATTATGTGGTATGATGGGGGAACTCAATAAGATTCGTGCTTACGGCTTACATTTTTGGTTGCAGGTACTTTGTTTTCAAAGGAAAGGAGCCGGCTCGATCGCAGCACATCACACTATGTTTCCGCACATGAGATCTTTAGGATTCTACTCTGATATGGTTTTATGATAATATGTTTTGATGATTGACACTTTGGTTTTGACATGAGATGTTATTATGGATGTTTTCTTATACTGTTGGTTTATATTAACTTATTTAAAAATGAAAATTTTGGTCTTGAATTTTGGTATGTTACATAGTAACTGTGATGAAACTTGTAAAATTCCTACTTCTTTTTTCAGATGCTAGATGGCATGCGATTCGTGAAGGTGGTTCTATCAGCACCAGATAAAACCGTTGTGGCACTTGCAGATGCATACTTCGTCCCACCTTTCCAACCATCATTGTTACCTAGAAGCAAAGGAGGAGTTGTATATATAATGAAACGTTATGACAATGGATTCATTTTCAAAAGAATAACGGTTGCGAGTGATGGAAAAATATGGGGTGGTTTCTTCATGGACAAAATATAGGTTCTTTAAACTTTAAATTATTTTACCACACTGCTTAAGCTTCATGGCTTCATTTCTCAGTTGATTTAGACTTTAAATCGCATCACCCAAAATTATGTTCAAGTATTTCATTAAGCTCTTGGAACCTTTTAATTTGCATCCATAACAAAGCTTTAATTTGCCTTCAATTGTTCATTATAAAAACTAATCTTTACATATTAAAAAGTAATTAACAATCTTCCGACCTATTTATGTATTTTTATGTTTTTAACATAATATAACTTAATGATATGCTATTAACAAATCCTTCAATAAAGGGTCTTCAAATTTTCACTGTCGAATAGATATTGTATATGCTTTGATAGGATCTAAACTAATATTTTCATTTTTTTTTGTAATCAAATTACATAAATTTTTTAATTTGGTAAAAATAGTTTGAAATATTTCAATTATGTTGTGTTTATGTACGTGCGTCTGTCTTTGTGTATTGGGGGTGGGGTTTGTATAATCAGTAAAAATATACAAGTGTGTTGCCTATAATTGGTAAAGAATATAATAAATTGCCTAAATTTGTATGAAAATTAAAGTAGGATTCTATTGTTTGCAATTTGTTTATATTGCCTATTTCTTTTTTTTTTAGAAAAAATCGATAATAGTTCATTTATTTATGATAGCATCATACTTTCGGGTTATTGCATCTTAATTTGATTTTCAATTTTTCTTAGGTAATTAAAAGAAATAAAAAACACTTTTGGGTAATTGCAAAAATATATTGCAATGCTAATAAACTACAGGTTCAGTAGCAACGGCTTCATATAACTATTCCTTTTCCACTGCTATGTTTTGATTTTTTTTTTTTCAATTTGCAGGTTTTCGTTGTAGACCATGTTGGATCCGATTTTACCTAGGAGTTTTGTTGCTTTCAGATTGTCATTTTGTTTCGGGTATGAAACTTGAACAAATTATGGTGTTCTTACCAATCTGATCATTATATGTTCTAAAAATTCTAATGTCTATGTTGATACTAGATAAAATGTACACATGTAAAATATGATTCTGATTTTATTACTACTTTGAATTTAGGTTATGGTTAACCATTTGGAATTGAACAAAAAAAATTGTACCTACGGTTCTAATTGCAACTCTACTTCTAAGAAATTAATGCCATCATATGCAATTTACTAATTATGGTTACCGTTCCTTCTCATATACTCCATCCTTCGATATTTTTAACTACGACTTGATTAATTACCAAAGTTATAATTCTCTCTTTTAAAAATTTGTTGTATCCTTGGTTTGTAGATTACCTCCAGAGTTTTAACTTATTTTATTGTTATGGCAGACTTCGTCCGTCGGATACCAAATTCTATTTTGTTCAACTTGAAGAGGAAGCTTTCCGACATGTTAGCATCTCCATGGACCGAGAAGAGGTTGAGGACTTCTATAAGGGTTATACGAAGTATGGAAAAGATTGAAATAAGGTTTGTGATGCATGCTCTTATAAATTTAAGTATTGGATGTTGTTATCCTTTTTAATTGCTATGCTAAAGTCCCATATAAAGGAAATTTAATTCTGTGAGTTCTTTCATACATAATAGTTCAGATTTATTTATGTTGAAGGTCAAAATTTGAAGATGAAGATCTCTCCAAAATTGAAGCATACAAGTTTTTTTTTTTTTTTTCAGCTAACACGAACCATCTATGGAATAAGAGTGTCGATTCAGATAGGTTTTCTACAAACTTCAAGTCTCACAAAATAGAGCATCTTACTTTCGTTTACTTATATCACATAAGGTTGATTAGTCAAAGTAGAAGAGTAGGATGTTATAATAAACAAATTGATTAAAGTAGATTGTTGTTTTTCGCACATAACATCAGAGTTCGTTTATTGGGATATAGTAAGCCTGGAGTTATTGCGTAACGCCCGCAGATCCGGGCGAGTCAATTTAGAGATAATAGAGGTCGAAAACGATTTTTCGACAAAAGATTATTTAGAATAAATAATCTTAATCAAGTTGTAGAATATGTTACAAGGTTTCCGTACATATAAAGAACGCCGAAATCCGAGTTCTAACGAAGAAGTTATGACCCATCGAAGTTTCACGACGGAACCGGCACGACACCGGGAAGCGTAAATAGTGAATTTACGATCGAGTGAGTTTTAAACTTAGCAATCTAAACGAAAGTCGTAGAATACGTTAAACCAAGAGCATCCATAAAAAGAATGCCCAAATCTGACTCCGTATGAGGAAGTTATGATTTTTCAAAGTTTCGGATTAGTAGTATACAGCCCGAAATTCGAATAACAGATCGAGCGGTTTTTAGCCGATACGACCTAAATGGGAATCGAAGATCTCGTTAAGATTAGCGCAACGAGAAAAAGATGGGTGAAAACGGACATCGGATGAAGAAGTTATGACAATCTAAGGAGGCGTTGTACGTTGGCAAGCTGCAAACCACCTTTTCAGTGCGTCAATTCCGAGGAGGCGCTGTACGTGGGTCGAACACCTTGGGGAAGACTCTGAGCCCCAATGAGCCCCTGCAACTAACATGGGCAGAGTTTCTGGTGCAATTCAAACGAAAGTACTGCTCAGCTCAAAATCAGCTCGAGCTAGAAAACCAATTCCTTACCTTAAAGAAAGGAAGCATGTTTATTGATGAATACACCCACAACTTCAAAGAGAAGTTGGAGTTCGCCTTGCGTCTTGTTCCGGATGACCTGACGAAAATCGACAAGTACACAAAAGGACTTCCATGGGAGTATGCAGTGCCAGTGCGTCAGGCACCTACTCTGGAAGCAGCTATCTGGGCTGCCAAATCTGTGGAGGACATGATTAAGGAAAGAGCTTCCAGCAAGGTTGAGGTTGGCGAAAAGAGGAAATTCGAAGGATTGGAAAGGCCCGATGAGAAGAGAAATTCCAATACAAGGAAGTTTAGAGGAGGAGGAGGAAGCGAAGAAAGATGGTGTGAAAATTGCAAAAAGAAACACACTGGAAAATGTGGTGAGGAGGTGACTTGTTTCAAGTGTGGGAAGCACGGACATTATGCCAATGAGTGTACATTCAACAAAAGGGTGTGTTACGGATGTAACGAGGAAGGGCACTTCAAGCATGACTGCCCAAAGAGAGAGGGGGCTACAAAGCCAAATGTGCCGCCAAAGCCAAAGGCGAGAGCATTTTAAATGATCCTTGACGAAGCAGATCACAATGCAAGGATCCAGGAGTGAAGGCTTGACATCAAGAGAACGATTTATGAAGTAGTCGTGTAGATAGTACCACATGATGTAGCCTATTAGAGGCATAGTCTAGGGTAAACTTGAACACCTATGTAATCATGTCAAGAAATGATAAAAACCTTCGTTTTGTTATCTGGTGTGTTAAACTGTTATGTGATTTTCTTGTATGGTGACTTGGAAAACTGCGAGACAATACTTGGGACGAGTATGAGTACGTGTGAATGGTAGTAGAGGCCTATACTACTGGAAGCACAGGACTCACGCTTGGATCAGGGAAGGTCACAAGGTTACCAAGAAGCTAGTAATTGATACCGTTTTATTCAAGAATGTCGTTACCAGCGTTTTGGTAATGACTAAGAAGATGATTGTTATTCCGACCCTAGCGGTCCTATCAAATTGAATCAGACTACGATAAGTATGTTAAGTAGTTCAGAGAACCAAGTCTGATGTAGCACCTAACTCAAGCCGGAAGAATTAATCAAAACAAACAGTAGAGGTATCGCGATAGTTTCTTGTAGCTAGGAATGCTACCTTTTAAAATTTGATTATATCGCATTAGAACATGAAGGAAGGTATAGCCTGTTTTGGAATTTAACTCTAAGAGACCTGAGTCTAAACGTGCATCACATGATGGTAGGTTATAATTTGGAGTCTAACCTGAGATAGAGAGCAGGTGCACGATCGAGTACTGCTTACAGTCAATAAGTCTAAGAGATAGACTTGAAGGAATATAGAAGTTATAATTATTACCTAGGATTGAGAGATGACGTATGGAGTCACTATACGAGCCCTGTTTCGTTGATGATTTCGGGACGTAATCATCCTAAAGGGGAGATAATTGTAATGCCCATAGATTCAGGCTAGTCAATTTAGAGATAATAGGGGTCGAAAACGACTTTTTGACAAAATATTATTTAGAATAAATAATCTTAATCAAGTTGTAGAATATGTTACAAGGTTTCCGTACATATAAAGAACGCCGAAATCCGAGTTACAACAAATAAGTTATGACCCGTCGAAGTTTCGCGATGGAACCGGCACGACACCGGGAAGCGTAAATAGTGAATTTACGATAAAGCGAGTTTTAGACTTAGCAATCTAAACAAAAGTCGTAGAATACGTATAACCGAGAGCATCCATAAAAAGAACGCCCAAATCTGACTCCGTATGAGGAAGTTATGATTTTTCAAAGTTTCGGATTAGTAGTATATAGCCCGAAATTCGAATAACAGATCGAGCGGTTTTTAGCCGACACAACCTAAATGGGAATCGAAGATCTCGTTAAGGTTAGCGTAACGAGAAAAATATGGGTGAAAACGGACGTTGGATGAAGAAGTTATGAGAATCTGACGGACCAATCCTGTCCCCGCCTGTTAATAATGTAACTTTTAAAATAAATTCAAAATTAGCCGATGGAGTCTAAAAAGAGTTTTAGATTACGTTCCTGCCTTCGCGTGGATATAAAGAACGTAAAAAACGGAGCTCGTATGCGAAAGATACGAATTTTAGAAGTTAAGTGCACAACTTGCAAAGTTGATCCATGAAATGATGACATGGCCGAACTCCCAGCCATCGGATGAACTCGCTTCGGATGGTGACACCTGGTGCGAGGGTTACGCCCAGCATAGCGTAGAGACGCCCAGCATCCGGAGTACGCCCCGCGTCGGAAAGAAGTACGCCTCGCGTACAGCTGTTCTACTTGGTCCGAGACGAAGCCACGATGCACCACCGAGACGTCGACACGTGCGAGACAGCTGGAGCTCCTATCCGAAGTTACGTCCCGCGTAACCTCCCTATGCCTAGCATACCACCGAGGCTTTGCGCCTATAAATAGGTTGCAAGGGCAGCCAACTTCCTCACTCCAAATCCACCTCTTTCTCTTACTACTTTCTCTCTCTAGCCCCTCTAAACCCTCCTAAACCCTAGATAAAATCCCTAGCACCCAAAGGAAGCCCCGAGGCTCTCGGAGTCCTGAGAAAAAGGGTCTTTTGGTTTCGAAACGCTGCTCCAAGCGAAGCCTAGTTTTCGATAAAACCCGTTGTAAGTGAGCTACGCCTATGAAATTTTTAATATAGCTTCTAATTATATATAGTAACATTATTAGGACCTTAAAATAATTATTTGGGCTATTATTATGAGTTATAGAGTGTTGTTTAACGCTTATATAATAATAATAATAATAATAATAATAATAATAATAATAATAATAATAATAATAATAATAATAATAATAATAATAATAATAATAATAATAATAGTTAGACTAATAAATTAGCCTCGGTGAATATTAAACTAAACCCTAGTGGTATTGATATTAGGTTTTATCGAGGAAAATTGTTTTAAGAGTAACGAAGTGCTGTCCGAGTGCCAACTCACCACCTTACCAGGTGAGTGCATGGTCCCTTTCATCTTACACATAGATATGAAGTATTTTAATATAAATTACGTGCTATGTGTGCATATTGTCTGAATACTTGCTGTCTATGCTGGTGAAAGATTTTTATACATGTTTTAAATGATATAAGTTGTATAAAGTATTTTATATCTACAAGATATGTTGGGTAAAACATGGGTAGATGAATGATGAGGAATAAAAGCTAAAATAGAGGAACATTAGTAGTATGGACCTAGTGCCCTATAGGTACACATTGGCAGCGATGGTACGAGTACCCTATAGATGAGCACTGGTAGCTACGCCACAACCCGTAGATGTTTTAGATCTACGGTAAGCGTCCTAGCAGCTGCGCTCTAAGGACAGTATCGGCAGCTGCGCCTAAAGGGAGCCTTATGACCATGACAGTAGTGTTTAAAGGTCAATACCGGCAGAAGCGCCTCATAGAAAAAGTCCCAATTCTGGCAGTTGCGCCTAAGTGATAATATTAGCAGATGCGCTTGACCACTATGCCATTGGCAACAATGGACTTCATGTTGTTTCCTTAGGATGATCCTTAGGAATGAATGAACAAGGGTTAGCTGATCCTTAGGGTAAATCCTTAAGAAGATAATGGGAATGGGTAATTGGGTTGATTGTTTGGTGTTTAAATATAATAATGATATTATTGTGGGTTGAAAACCTTATGTACTCACCAGGTCTCCCAACCTGACCCACTCAGTTTATTTTGTATCACAGGTGTCGATACGAAGTTACATTACACTGAGACATTAAAGGGATGTAGATCACTAGTATAAATGAATGTAAGTTCTGTTTATGCTTATGTTTCTGTATTAATGATGACATCCCAAATGATTTAAAATGAATAAAAATACATTTATTCGGAAACACTTTGATAATGAAATTATCATGTTTTTCTGGGAACAAATTCCGCAACGTTTTTATTAAAAGAGATACTCTGAATTTTATAAAGCATAAACAAAATCGGTCTTTTTTGACCGTAAAAATGGGGATGTCATAGTTGGGATCAGAGCATTAGTTTAAGCGAACTAGGAATATGGATTTATTTCTAGACTTAAACTTAAAATGCTAAGCGATGATTGTGAGGTGTGAGCACTAGCTTATTTTAGGAATTGTGCCTAAAATGCTTTTATGCGCTAAATGTTAGTGCCTGATATGCTGTTATTTGTTGTAATCTATGGTTTATTGCCGACCGGATTTTGAAACCTTATGTGTTTAGGATTCTAAGTGTTTAACTACGATATTAGAACTAGCATATAAACGTTTCGGAGTGATAAGGATGATTTAAACGTCAATCCTAAATAAAGATCTAGATTCACCTTATTCGGTGTATAGATCAAGATGGCTAGGACCCGTAGCGGAAACATTAATGCAAATGGGAACCAAGATCAACCTCCAATGATACAGCAAATACCAGTCGTAATAGAAGTTGCACCTGAGCCAATCACCATAGCTGGAGTACAAGCCATGATGCAGGCTATGTTAGCTGAACAAAGGGAAGAAATGTGGCGGATGATGCAAGATAATAGGGATGAAGCCACTGTGCCCGTTGTGCAACAGGAGCCGATTCCTGAACAATTGGAGGAAGGAAACTACAGTAGGTCAGTGGGCCAAGCTGATCCGCCGATTAATAGGAGAAACGGCCAAGAGGATGTAGACGAGAGAAACGGATGCAAGTACAAGGATTTTCTGACTTGCAAGCCATCGACTTTCCCTGGAAAGAAGATCCAATCGGGGTCATGGATTGGATATCAGAAATGGAGTTAGCCTTTATGACGTGCGGTTGTAGAAGCAAGCTGCAAACCACCTTTGCAGTGCGTCAGTTCCGAGGAGGCGCTGTACGTTGGTGGAATATCTTGGGGGAGACTCTGAGCCCCAATGAGCGCCTGCAACTAACATGGGCATAGTTTCTGGTGCAATTCAAACGAAAGTACTACTCAGCTCAAAATCAGCTCGAGCTAGAAAACCAATTCCTTACCTTAAAGAAAGGAAGCATGTTTATTGATGAATACACCCACAACTTCAAAGAGAAGTTGGAGTTTGCCTTGCGTCTTGTTCCGGATGACCTGACGAAAATCGACAAGTACGCAAAAGGACTTCCATGGGAGTACGCAGTGCCAGTGCGTCAGGCACCTACTCTGGAAGCAGCTATCTGGGCTGCCAAATCTGTGGAGGACATGATTAAGGAAAGAGCTTCCAGCAAGGTTGAGGTTGGCTAAAAGAGGAAATTCTAAGGATTGGCAAGGCCCGATGAGAAGAGAAATTCCAATACAAGGAAGTTTAGAGGAGGAGGAGGAAGCGAAGAAAGATGGTGTGAAAAGTGCAAAAAGAAACACACTGGAAAATGTGGTGAGGAGGTGACTTGTTTCAAGTGTGGGAAGCATGGACATTATGCCAATGAGTGTACATTCAACAAAAGGGTGTGTTACGGATGTAACGAGGAAGGGCACTTCAAGTATGACTGCCCAAAGAGAGAGGGGGCTACAAAGCCAAATGTGCCGCCAAAGCCAAAGGCGAGAGCATTTCAAATGATCCTTGACGAAACAGATCACAATGTAAGGATCCAGGAGTGAAGGCTTGACATCAAGAGAACGAGTTATGAAGTAGTCATGTAGATAGTACCATGTGATGTAGCCTGTTAGAGGCATAGTCTAGAGTGAAATTGAACACCTATGTAATCACGTCAAGAATTAATTAAAACGAACAGTAGAGGTATCGCGATAGTTTCTTGTAGCTAGGAATGCTACCTTTTAAAATTTGATTATATCGCATTAGAACATGAAGGAAGGTATAGCCTATTTTGGAATTTAACTCTAAGGGACCTGAGCCTAAATGTGCATCACACGATGGTAGGTCATAATTTAGAGTCTAACTTGAGATAAAGAGCATGTGCACGATCGAGTACTGCTTACAGTCAATAAGTCTAAGAGATAGACTTGAAGGAATATAGAAGTTATAATTATTACCTAGGATGAAGAGATCACGTATGGAGTCATTATACGAGCAATGTTTCGTTGATGATTCCGGGACATAATCATCCTAAAGGGGAGATAATTGTAACGCCCGTAGATCCGGGCTAGTCAATTTAGAGATAATAGGGGTCGAAAATGACTTTTCGACAAAAGATTATTTAGAATAAATAATCTTAATCAAGTTGTAGAATATGTTACAAGGTTTACGTACATATAAAGAACGCCGAAATCCGAGTTATAACGAAGAAGTTATGACTCGTCGAAGTTTCGCGACGAAACTGGCACGACACCGGGAAGCGTAAATAGTGAATTTATGATAGAGCGAGTTTTAGCCTTAGAAATCTAAACTAAAGTCGTACAATACATTAAACCGAGAGCATCCATAAAAAGAACGCCCAAATCTGACTTCGTATGAGGAAGTTATGATTTTTCGAAGTTTCGGATTAGCAGTATACAACCCGAAATTCGAATAATAGATCGAACCGTTTTTAGCCGACACGACCTAAATGAGAATCGAAGATCTCGTTAAGATTAGCGTAACAAGAAAAAGATTGGTGAAAATGGACATCGGATGAAGAAGTTATGAGAATCTAACAGACCAATCCTTTCCCCACATGTTAATAATGTAACTTTTAAAATAAATTCAAAATTAGCCGACGGAGTCTAAACAAAACTAGTAGATTACGTTCCCGCATTTGCGTGGACATAAAGAATGTCAAAAACGGAGCTCGTATGCGAAAGATACGAATTTTAGAAGTTAAGTGTACAACTTGTGAAGTTGATGCATGAAATGATGACATGGCCGAACTCCCAGCCGTCAGATGAACTCGCTTCGGATGGTGACACCTGGTGCGAGGGTTACGCCCAGCGTAGCAAAGAGACGCCCAGCGTCCGGAGTACGCCCCGCGTCGGAAACAAGTACACCTCGCGTACAGCTGTTCTACTTGGTCCGAGACGAAGCCACGATGCACCACCGAGACGTCGACACGTGCGAGACAGCTAGAGCTCCTATCCGAAATTACGCCCCGCGTAACCTCCCTATGCCCAGCATACCACCGAGGCTTTGCGCCATTAAATAGGCTGCGAGGGCAACCAACTTCCTCACTCCAAATCCACCTCTTTCTCTCACTACTTTCTCTCTCTAGCTCCTCTAAACCCTCCTAAACCCTAGATAAAATCCCTAGCACCCAAAGGAAGCCCTGAGGCTCTCGGAGTCCTGAGAAAAAGGGTCTTTCGGTTTCGAAACGCTGCTCCAAGCGAAGCCCAGTTTTCGATAAAACCCGTTGTAAGTGAGCTACGCCTATGCAATTTTTAATATAGCTTCTAATTATATATAGTAACATTATTAGGACCTTAAAATAATTATTTGGGCTATTATTATGAGTTATAGAGTGTTGTTTAATGCTTATATAATAATAATAATAGCTAGACTATTAAATTAGTCTCGGTGAATATTAAACTAAGCCCTAGTAGCATTGATACTAGGTTTTGTCGAGGAAGATTGTTTTAAGAGTAACGAAGTGTTGTCCGAGTGCCGACTCACCACCTTACCAGGTGAGTGCATGGTCCCTTTCATTTTACATATAGATATGAAGTATTTTAATATAAATTACGTGTTATGTATGCATATTGTCTGAATACTTGCTCTCTATGCTGGTGGAAGATTTTTATACATGTTTTAAATGATATAAGCTGTATAAAGTATTTTATATCTACAAGATATGTTGGGTAAAACATGGGTAGATGAATGATGAGGAATAAAAGCTAAAATAGAGGAACATTAGTAGTAAGGACCCAGTGACCTATAGGTACACATTGGCAGCGATGGACCGAGTACCCTATAGATGAGCACTGGTAGTTGCGCCACAACCCGTAGATGTTTTAGATCTACGATAAACGTCCTAGCAGCTGCGCTCTAAGGATAATATCGGCTGCTGCGCATAATAGTGTCACACCCCCAAACCAGAACGGCGGAAACGTTCGGGGGCGGAGGACGTCATATTCAGTATCATAACAGTTCATAGAAAGGAAAGTACACACCACCATACATATATAAAGGTTTTAAAAATGTTTACATCATTGTATTCATTACATACTCAAAAGATAAATGCATAAACATCTTTCAAAAGAAATAATTAACGCCAGCGCGTTAATCCCCAAAAGTCGAGTTCCAAACCTGCTTAACGGTTCCCTGAGAATACAAGTTATTTCAAAGAAAAAGTGTCAACAATTAAGTTGGTGAGTTCATAAGTGATTTAGAAACATTGAATGCCATTCCAAAAATGAGTGTATATTTTCCAGGAAAATCCCTTATTTTCTAATAAAAGTATGAAATGCATGAGAGTATTTGTGTTGAAAAATGTAGCTAGTTGAACCAAGAAAACCCCTTATTTTCCTAATAGTTGTTTGGTTTGTATACAGGAAAATCCCTTATTTTCCTAAAGTAATAGTTTGTTTAATGTCCAAGACAAAGAAAAAGTTGAAAGCAATCCACATGCTATAGGCTATTTTAAACATAGATTTATATAATAAACCCATCAGAAGATTTCAGTTTGTTAGATAAAGAATAGTTTTAATAGCTACTCGTTCATCAATCAGAAGTACTATAATAATTGTATATCCGATGAGTTTTATAACCATACTAAACATAATATACCTGTAGCGATGTTCTTCAGGCGTCGTAGCGTTATGCCAAACTGTCACCCCAAAGGAAGGACTGTAGCTTAACAGTCAGGGCGCGGGATCATGACTTCCCGTATAGATCTATACACATTTGACACGTTCTCCGAACGGGAGACTCTGGTTATAGACAGGACTTGTAGCGATACCTTCTAATAAAAAGGCAGTAGTTGAAGATGTACGTATCTCATGGATTCTCAACTAAGTCTGTATTAAAGTAATAGTTTTGTGTGCAAAGTTTATCCTTTTTCACAATGTTTGACAAAGCATAAATCATAAGTTTTTAGAATGTATAAAACGGTTTAGTAATGAAGGATACTTTGGAATTACTAAATACTTTGTATAATTCTAATGCATGTAAAGTATGACAAGAGTTTTCACATAGCAGTACTAAATCACAAGTGATTCATTTGATAAAAATAAGCAAGTTAAATATTATGAAATACACGATAATAACCGTATGTTTACTTGTATCCCCCCTAAAAGAGTATAAAAGCATTTAAAATATATTTAAAGTGTGTTTGAAGGGGTATGAACTCACTTGGAAGTTTGAAGATAGCGAGATGGAAAACCGGGCAGAGTTTCGTCTCGGGAAGCGGATCTTTCTCGGGATTCTCGGGAATCTCGGGAGTAAAATCGACTCTCGAGACTTGAGTAAACTTCAAAAAATTTTGATTTAAATATAATTATAATTTATTTAATAAACTTCAAAAATTCATATCTTACTCATACGAACTCCGTTTTCGATGGTCTTTATATCCACGCGTAGGTGAGACTAAGATCTACAACTTTCGTTTAGACTCCGTTGGCAAATTATGAAATTATTTTTATTATTTATTTATTAAAATGACGTGATTAAGGAATTTCTTTAAAAATTCATAACTTCTTTATCTGACGTCGGTTTTTGCCAGATTTTTTACCGCTAAAATACCATTGTCAAGACCTTCGATTCTCGTTTAGGTCATTCCGGCCAAAAGTCGCTCGATTTCCGATTCGAGTTTTTAGTTGTCTGCTGCTAAGCCAAACTTGGAAAAATCGTAATTTCAATAAACGAAGCCGGATTTGGGCATCCGTTTTACGTACGATCCCGGTTTGTTGATATTAAACATAGTAGGAATTTAAATAGATACCTTTTGGGCATTTTATTATCAAATTTAATTTTATAAACTCCAAGGTGGTTACAATACTTGACTTTTTAGGTCATTACAAAGAGTTGAAATATCGGGTTGTTACATCATCCCCCCGTTAGAGGGAATTTCGTCCCAAAATTTTAATACAAAAGAGAGGTCTTAGGGGCTGGGGAAAAGATGCGGATACTTCTGTTGCATTTGGTCTTCCCGTTCCCATGTGAACTCGGGTCCTCTCTTAGCATTCCATCGAACCTTAACTATTGGAATGCGACTCTGTTTAGTTCGTTTAACTTCTCTATCCATGATCTCGACGGGTTCTTCCACAAAGTTAAGATTTTCATTTAGTTCGATTTCATCGAGTGGAATTACAAGTGTTTCGTCGGACAAACACTTTTTCAGGTTCGATACGTGGAATACTAGATGGACTTTGTTAAGCTCGATTGGAAGTCGGAGTTTGTAGGCCACTGGACCAATTCTTGAAATGATTTCGAAGGGTCCAATGTACCTAGGATTTAGCTTTCCACGCTTTCCAAAACGTATCATGCCCTTCCAGGGTGAGATCTTTAGTAGTACATGGTCGCCAATATGGAATTCAAAGGGCTTACGTCTTTTGTCGGCATAGCTCTTTTGCCTATCTCTTGAGGACTTCAGTCGTTCTCGTATTTGCACGATCTTTTCAGTCGTTTCTCTGATGATCTCCGGACCAGTGAGGGTGCTATTAGGGACTAGCCCCTTTGCTAATTGCGTGTCGCCCACTTCTGTCCAGCACAGGGGTGATCTGCACTTACCGCCGTAAAGGGCTTCAAATGGAGCAGTCTTGATACTAGTATGATAACTATTGTTATAAGAGAGCTCGACCAAAGGTAAGTGGACATCCCATGCCTTACCAAAGTCTATTACACATGCTCGCAACATGTCTTCCAAGGTTTGGATCGTCCTCTCGCTCTGTCCGTCAGTTTGTGGGTGGTATGCCGTACTCATATCCAACCTTGTTCCCATGGATTTTTGTAGTGATTGCTAGAATCTGGAAGTGAATCTGCTGTCTCTATCTGAGATGATGGACATCGGTACGCCATGAAGTCGTACGATCTCCCGGATGTAGGTTCTTGATAGTTTTTCCATCCTATCAGTTTCCTTGATCGGTAAGAAATGGGCTGACTTGGTTAATCTATCGACGATTACCCAAATAGTATCTTGGCCACTCTGAGTTTTGGGCAGTTTGGTTATGAAGTCCATGGAAATCTGCTCCCATTTCCACTCAGGTATTTCAGGTTGTTGGAGTAGGCCTGAAGGTTTCTGGTGTTCTATTTTTATTTTGGCGCAAGTCAAACACTTGCTCACATAAGTAGCAATCTCCGCTTTCATGTTTGGCCACCAGTAGAGTTGCTTGAGATCTAGATACATCTTGTCTGACCCTGGGTGTACGGAGTATGGAGTCCTGTGTGCCTCGCTCATAATTACCTCTCTGAATCCACCAAACTTGGGTGTCCAGATCCGGTTCATGAGGTAGTGTGCTCCGTCACTCTTGATTTCTAAGTTCTTGTCCATTCCCCTAAGGGCCTCACCTGTCACGTTTTCGGGTTTCAAGGCCTCTATCTGAGCTTCCTTGACTTGCGCTGACAAGTGCGAATGGATTGACATGGCTAATGACTTCACTCTTCGGCCAGAGTACTCCTTTTGACTAAGGGCATCGGCCACGACGTTCGCCTTTCCCGGATGATAGCGAATCTCACATTCGTAGTCGTTGAGCAATTCGACCCAACGTCGTTGTCTCATGTTTAACTCCTTCTGGTCGAAGATGTGTTGGAGGCTCTTGTGGTCTGTAAAGATAGTGCACTTGGTACCGTATAGGTAGTGCCTCCAGATTTTAAGAGCAAAGACCACCGCTCCAAGTTCTAAGTCATGAGTGGTGTAATTGACCTCATGCGTTTTCAGTTGTCGTGAGGCATATGCAATAACCTTTCCCCTATGCATTAGCACACAACCCATCTCTTGCTTCGAAGCGTCGCAATACACCACAAAATCTTCGGTCCCTTCCGGAAGAGAAAGGATAGGTGCACTGCAAAGGGCTTGTTTCAAGGTTTGAAATGCAGCATCTTGCTTTTCTCCCTAGTTGTAGGTCACACCTTTCTGGGTTAAAGCGGTAAGAGGCTTTGCGATGCTGGAGAAATTCTGGATGAACCTTCGATAATAACCAGCAAGACCTAGAAATTGGCGAATTTCTGTTGGTGTAGTTGGTGCAAACCAGTTTTCGATAGCCTTGATTTTTGAGGGGTGCACGTGGATTCCTTCCTTGCTGACCACGTGACCGAGGAAGTCCACCTTTCTAATCCAAAACTCACATTTTGAGAATTTTGCATAAAGTCTCTCAGTCCGTAACGTCTCTAAGACTTGTCTCAGGTGCTGACTATGTTCTTCTTTATTCTTTGAATAAATGAGTATGTCGTCTATGAATACTATCACAAATTTATCCAAGAATGGACGACATACCCGATTCATTAGATCCATGAATACGGTCGGGGCATTGGTTAGACCGAACGGCATCACTACAAACTCGTAATGTCCATATCTCGTCCGGAAGGCCGTCTTGGGAACATCACTCTCTAGGACTCGCAGCTGGTGATATCCTGACCTCATATCGATCTTGGAGAAGTAGTTGGCTCCTTGGATTTGATCGAATAAGTCGTCAATTCGGGGTAGGGGGTATCGGTTCTTGATGGTAAGTTTGTTGAGTTCTCGGTAGTCGATGCACATCCTGAACGATCCATCCTTCTTCTTCACGAACAACGCGGGTGCTCCCCATGGCGAGAAGCTCGGCCTGATGAATCCTTTTCCAAGTAGTTCATTCAGTTGGCTGGATAGCTCTTGCATCTCTGCCGGGGCTAATCGATAGGGTGCTTTGGCTACTGGGGTAGCTCTGGGAACCAGATCGATTCTGAACTCGACTTGTCTTGCGGGTGGTATTCCTGGGAGGTCCTCGGGAAAAACGTCGGGAAAATCGCATACGTCGGGCACATCCTTGACGCCCTGGACTTCGCGTTTCATATCTACAACATGTGCCAGAAACGCGTGACACTCCTTGCGTAGGCACTTCTGTGCTTGGATACTTGAGATGATACGAAGAGTGGTACTGGGTTTGTCACCCAAGACAATGAAAGTTTTGCCAGTTGGCAGATTAAGGCGAACGGCCTTATCGTAACATAAAATGTCCGCATGATGAGAACTCAACCAATCCATGCCAATGATGACATCGAAACTCTTAATCGAGACTGGCATGAGATTGATTGGAAAGGGATTATTGTTTAGAGTTAGGGTGCAGTTTAAATATATCTCCTTAGTGCCTTCGGTTTTCCCGTTGGCCATTTCTACTGTGAATGGTTCACTTAATGATTGTGGTATTGGTTTTAGCATGCCTTTAAAGTCGTGACTCACAAAACTCCTTTCCGCTCCACTATCAAAAAAAATGCATGCATACGAGTTATCGAGAAGAAACGTACCCGTAACAACAGTAGGGTCCGCAATGGCTTCATCTTGCCCCATTGCGAAAACTCGCCCCCTTCCGCCGGAATTCCTGTTGTTTGCCTTCGGGCAGTCCCTGCGGTAGTGCCCCGTGTCTCCGCACTCAAAGCAGGCGCGGCTTACTCCGGTATTAGCAGTGGGGGCGGATTGTTGGGTTGGCTCTTTGCAGTAGCAGGCTGTATGACCCTTCCTATTGCACCTGGTGCATTGAAGGTTACGGCAGAGACCGTGGTGGTGGAAGTTGCACTGGTTACATTTCGGAAGTTTTCCATTGTATGAACTTGTGGGAGCAGTGGTGGTAGGTACAGTAATAGCGTGGGTCGCTACCACTTGTTGTTTCTTGGGGTTCTCCTGTATGGTTTGCCCCCTTCTTTTGTTCCAAGGCCTTCCCTGGCCCTGTGCCTCTTTAGATGGATTGGCGGTAGCTGCAATGGTACCTTGTTTTACTCCGTGATCGATAAGTCGCTGAGCCAGGCATTTAGCGCTGTTGTAGGTAATAGGGTTGGAAGCTAGGACATGCCCTTGAATCTAGGGTGACAACCCCCAAATGTACCTTTCGACCTTCTTTGATTATGGGTTGACCATGGTAGGGCACAAAGCAGCGAGGTCGTTGAACCTAGCTGTGTAGGCGACTAGATCAGACCCAGTCATCTTCAGATTCCAAAGCTCTTGCTCAAGTTTCTGTATCTCGCCCCTTGGGCAGTATTCTTCCAGCAGTAGAACCTTCAGATCTTCCCAACTCATGGCGTTGGCAACAGTAAGAGTCACAGAATTGACATGGCTTTTCCACCAGGTGAGGGCTTGGTCAATGAAGGTGCAAGCAGCAAACTTGACTTTGCTTGTTTCTTGACATGAGCAGATCTCGAAGACCGTTTCGGTCTTTTCGAACCATTGCATTAGTGCAATGACTCCCCCAATTCCATTAAAAGATCTTGGCTTAGCGTTAGAGAACTCCTTGTAAGTACATTCTCTTACTTGACCACGACCAATGCCATGACTAGAATGATTCGTGCTGCTTCCTGCCCCTCCATTTCCGTTGGAGTTAATTTGCGAGAGGGCTGCAGTTACTGCTGCTGTGATAGCAGCCTGGACCATGGCTGGGTCATAAGTTGGCGGTGGAGGTGGTGCCATGCCCGGTCTGGGC
This sequence comes from Lactuca serriola, assembly GCF_051521515.1. Lineage (NCBI taxonomy): Eukaryota > Viridiplantae > Streptophyta > Magnoliopsida > Asterales > Asteraceae > Lactuca > Lactuca serriola. Next base: position 49,069,474 of record NC_136415.1, read on the forward strand.
CTTTGGTTTGGGCGAGGAGGCATCGCGCTGCCAAAAAGAAAATGGAAGATTTATAAGTTTTGATAGTTCAGAGTTGAATTATAATGATTTAACTCTCCTTAATCGTTTAAGTATTTGGTTTGGACAACACAGGGCTTTGAGCTTGATTCACAAATATCGTTTGAATAGATGTACTGATGGATTGAACGGACTACAAATAATTAAAACAAGAAAGAGATATGCCCTATATATATTAAACATATAGTTGTGTTACATCTGAGTCATAGGCTAAAGGTCTCCGATTACAGAAAATTTCAAAGAAAATAATACTTTTATCCGAAGTCCTAATTTATAACAAAATTTGAGAATCAGGCAAGTACTACTTGCGGCTTGGTTTGCGCTTGGAACTTGACTCCGTGTCGGACTGCTTTGACTCCATGAGGCGCCTATCAAACGCGGCTTGTCGTTCCCTTATCTCCGCTATTGTTGTGATTGCTGGATTCATTTGTTCTTGGATGGCATTAGTGCGGTCTAGGCCATACCCTTGCAAGTTGTCCAACCGGCGGATGTCGGAAGTGTGCACTTGCACTTCCACATTGACCTCGCGGATCCGGTTGGCTTGAACTCTGGATTGGTAGCACTGGTTGGCTAGTTTGCCAACCATGACTGGAAGTGCTCGGTCTGCTGATCCCCCACCTCTGACATCATAGAAGTCTCGGCACATGTTGTAGGGAGGGCGTAAGCTTTGTTGTCGGCTCCAATGGTGGAGGTGACTTCCCCACACAGGAGTGGGTCCTTGGAAGTTCCTCACATGGACAGGAGGTTGTGGGGCCGGTGGATTGATAACCTCTGGTTCTAAATCTATGCCAGAGTCATCTCCCCCATCCAATTCTATCGGCTCTTCGTCTTCTTCGGGATCTTCTTCGATCCATCCTCCATTACCTTGGTTGGGGAAGTAGGGGTCATTGGGGTGGTGGAATCCAGCCATTGAGTCTGTACGAGAATAGGGTTAAGAATTTACTATAAGCTAGAGTACATGAAATTTACCCTTAAATTTGACGACAACACAAAAACTCTGTTGGTATTATGTAATGTTGTGCTTTCGGTAAGTTTTAAAATTGGTGTCCACTGCAGACACTCCTTGGCACATGTTAGTCGACTCTCGGACAAATATAGTTGATCAGGCTATATTCTTCCCAGTTCCGATTACATGTCCCAAGGCGTACCTGTAATGCACAACTTATTTATAATACTTCTAAAATTATTCGATATGAAACTGTTATTAGTATGAAATGAGTGCATGCCTACTTTAAAAACTAATTAAATTTAATTTCAAAAGTATGACTCTTCTCAGAGTGTTTTTGCCTAGTTGAGTTTATAGTTGTATATCAAAAAGAAATGGTTTTGATATACTTAATTCCCTATAAACAAAGCTCTGATACCAATCTGTCACACCCCCAAACCAGAACGGCGGAAACGTTCGGGGGCGGATGACGTCATATTCAGTATCATAACAGTTCATAGAAAGGAAAGTACACACCACCATACATATATAAAGGTTTTAAAAATGTTTACATCATTGTATTCATTACATACTCAAAAGATAAATGCATAAACATCTTTCAAAAGAAATAATTAACGCCAGCGCGTTAATCCCCAAAAGTCGAGTTCCAAACCTGCTTAACGGTTCCCTGAGAATACAAGTTATTTCAAAGAAAAAGTGTCAACAATTAAGTTGGTGAGTTCATAAGTGATTTAGAAACATTGAATGCCATTCCAAAAATGAGTGTATATTTTCCAGGGAAATCTCTTATTTTCTAATAAAAGTATGAAATGCATGAGAGTATTTGTGTTGAAAAATGTAGCTAGTTGAACCAAGAAAACCCCTTATTTTCCTAATAGTTGTTTGGTTTGTATACAGGAAAATCCCTTATTTTCCTAAAGTAATAGTTTGTTTAATGTCCAAGACAAAGAAAAAGTTGAAAGCAATCCACATGCTATAGGCTATTTTAAACATAGATTTATATAATATACCCATCAGAAGATTTCAGTTTGTTAGATAAAGAATAGTTTTAATAGCTACTCGTTCATCAATCAGAAGTACTATAATAATTGTATATCCGATGAGTTTTATAACCATACTAAACATAATATGCCTGTAGCGATGTTCTTCAGGCGTCGTAGCGTTATGACAAACTGTCACCCCAAAGGAAGGACTGTAGCTTAACAGTCAGGGCGCGGGATCATGACTTCCCGTATAGATCTATACACATTTGACACGTTCTCCGAACGGGAGACTCTGGTTATAGACAGGACTTGTAGCGATACCTTCTAATAAAAAGGCAGTAGTTGAAGATGTACGTATCTCATGGATTCTCAACTAAGTCTGTATTAAAGTAATAGTTTTGTGTGCAAAGTTTATCCTTTTTCACAATGTTTGACAAAGCATAAATCATAAGTTTTTAGAATGTATAAAATGGTTTAGTAATGAAGGATACTTTGGAATTACTAAATACTTTGTATAATTCTAATGCATGTAAAGTATGACAAGAGTTTTCACATAGCAGTACTAAATCACAAGTGATTCATTTGATAAAAATAAGCAAGTGAAATATTATGAAATACACGATAATAACCGTATGTTTACTTGTATCCCCCCCCTAAAAGAGTATAAAAGCATTTAAAATATATTTAAAGTGTGTTTGAAGGGGTATGAACTCACTTGGAAGTTTGAAGATAGTGAGATGGAAAACCGGGCAGAGTTTCGTCTCGGGAAGCGGATCTTTCTCGGGATTCTCGGGAATCTCGGGAGTAAAATCGACTCTCGGGACTTGAGTAAAAATGACCAGGGCTTCGGGTTTGAACGGGCACAAAAAACGAGGCAAAACGCAAGGGAAATGAGAAGAAATGAGCAAGTTTTTTGGAAACCCTCGCACCCCTTTTATAGGGGCTGAGAGGCCTCGGTACACGGGGCGTACGGGCGTACGCAGCGCGTACCCGTGCATCACGCATGAGCGAGTCCTCGACTGCCCCGGAGCTCGGATGGGACGGGTCGGTAGGTTCGTAGAGGGGCGACGTGGACGGTTCAAGGCCAAGGCCCTCGGGTACACGGGGCGTACGGGGTTACGCGGCGCGTACCTCGGATGAGGACGCTGACTCCTCTTCGGATATTACTAGCATTTTTGATTTAAATATAATTATAATTTATTTAATAAACTTCAAAAATTTATATCTTCCTCATACGAACTCCGTTTTCGATGGTCTTTATATCCACGCGTAGGTGAGACTAAGATCTACAACTTTCGTTTAGACTCCGTTGGCAAATTATGAATTTATTTTTATTATTTATTTATTAAAATGACGTGATTAAGGAATTTCTTTAAAAATTCATAACTTCTTTATCTGACGTCGGTTTTTGCCAGACTTTTTACCGCTGAAATACCATTGTCGAGACCTTCGATTCTCGTTTAGGTCATTCCGGCCAAAAGTCGCTCGATTTCCTATTCGAGTTTTTAGCTGTCTGCTGCTAAGCCGAACTTGGAAAAATCTTAATTTCAATAAACGAAGCCGGATTTGGGCATCCGTTTTACGTACGATCCCGGTTTATTGATATTAAACATAGTAGGAATTTAAATAGATACTTTTTGGGCATTTTATTATCAAAGTTAATTTTATAAACTCCAAGGTGGTTACAATACTTGACTTTTTAGGTCATTACAAAGAGTTGAAATATCGGGTTGTTACAAATAGGGAGCCTTATGACCATGACAATAGCGTTTATAGGTCAATACCGGTAGAAGCACTTCATAGAAAAAGTCCCAATTATGGCAGCTGTGCCTAAGTGATAATATTAGCATATGCGCTTGACCACTGTGACATTGGCAACAATGGACTTCATGTTGTTTCCTTAGGATGATCCTTAGGAATGAATGAACAAGGGTTAGCGGATTCGTAGGGTAAATCCTTATGAAGATAATGGGAATGGGTAATTGGGTTGATTGTTTGGTGTTTAAATATAATAATGATATTATTGTGGGTTGAAAACCCTATGTACTCACCAGGTTTCCCACCCTGACCCACTCAGTTTATTTTGTATCACAGTTGTCGATACGAAGTTACATTACACTGAGAGATTAAAGGGATGTAGATCACTAGTATAAATGAATATATGTTCTGTTTATGCTTATGTTTTTGTATTAACGATGACATCCCAAATGTTTTAAAATGAATAAAAATACATTTATTCGGAAACACTTTGATAATGAAATTATCATGTTTTTCTAGGCTGCCAAATCTGTGGAGGACATGATTAAGGAAAGAGCTTCCAACAAGGTTGAGGTTGGCGAAAAGAGGAAATTCGAAGGATCAGCAAGGCCCGATGAGAAGAGAAATTCCAATACAAGGAAGTTTAGAGGAGGAGGAAGCGAAGAAAGATGGTGCGAAAAGTACAAAAAGAAACACACTGGAAAATGTGGTGAGGAGGTGACTTGTTTCAAGTGTGGGAAGCATGGACATTATGCCAACGAGTATACAGTCAATAAAAGGGTGTGTTACGGATGTAACGAGAAAGGGCACTTCAAGCATGACTGCCCAAAGAGAGAGGGGGCTACAAAGCCAAATGTGCCGCCAAAGCCAAAGGCGAGAGCATTTTAAATGATCCTTGACGAAGCAGATCACAATGCAAGGATCCAGGAGTGAAGGCTTGACATCAAGAGAACGATTTATGAAGTAGTCGTGTAGATAGTACCACATGATGTAGCCTATTAGAGGCATAGTCTAGGGTAAACTTGAACACCTATGTAATCATGTCAAGAAATGATAAAAACCTTCGTTTTGTTATCTGGTGTGTTAAACTGTTATGTGATTTTCTTGTATGGTGACTTGGAAAACTGCGAGACAATACTTGGGACGAGTATGAGTACGTGTGAATGGTAGTAGAGGCCTATACTACTGGAAGCACAGGACTCACGCTTGGATCAGGGAAGGTCACAAGGTTACCAAGAAGCTAGTAATTGATACCGTTTTATTCAAGAATGTCGTTACCATCGTTTTGGTAATGACTAAGAAGATGATTGTTATTCCGACCCTAGCGGTCCTATCAAATTGAATCAGACTACGATAAGTATGTTAAGTAGTTCAGAGAACCAAGTCTGATGTAGCACCTAACTCAAGCCGGAAGAATTAATCAAAACAAACAGTAGAGGTATCGCGATAGTTTCTTGTAGCTAGGAATGCTAACTTTTAAAATTTGATTATATCGCATTAGAACATGAAGGAAGGTATAGCCTGTTTTGGAATTTAACTCTAAGAGACCTGAGTCTAAACGTGCATCACACGATGGTAGGTTATAATTTGGAGTCTAACCTGAGATAGAGAGCAGGTGCACGATCGAGTACTGCTTACAGTCAATAAGTCTAAGAGATAGACTTGAAGGAATATAGAAGTTATAATTATTACCTAGGATTGAGAGATGACGTATGGAGTCACTATACGAGCCCTGTTTTGTTGATGATTTCGGGACGTAATCATCCTAAGGGGGAGATAATTGTAATGCCCATAGATTCAGGCTAGTCAATTTAGAGATAATAGGGGTCGAAAACGACTTTTTGACAAAATATTATTTAGAATAAATAATCTTAATCAAGTTGTAGAATATGTTACAAGGTTTCCGTACATATAAAGAACGCCGAAATCCGAGTTACAACGAATAAGTTATGACCCGTCGAAGTTTCGCGACGGAACCGGCACGACACCGGGAAGCGTAAATAGTGAATTTACGATAAAGCGAGTTTTAGACTTAGCAATCTAAACAAAAGTCGTAGAATACGTATAACCGAGAGCATCCATAAAAAGAACGCCCAAATCTGACTCCGTATGAGGAAGTTATGATTTTTCAAAGTTTCGGATTAGTAGTATATAGCCCGAAATTCGAATAACAGATCGAGCGGTTTTTAGCCGACACAACCTAAATGGGAATCGAAGATCTCGTTAAGGTTAGCGTAACGAGAAAAATATGGGTGAAAACGGACGTTGGATGAAGAAGTTATGAGAATCTGACGGACCAATCCTGTCCCCGCCTGTTAATAATGTAACTTTTAAAATAAATTCAAAATTAGCCGATGGAGTCTAAAAAAAGTTTTAGATTACGTTCCTGCCTTCGCGTGGATATAAAGAACGTAAAAAACGGAGCTCGTATGCGAAAGATACGAATTTTAGAAGTTAAGTGCACAACTTGCAAAGTTGATCCATGAAATGATGACATGGCCGAACTCCCAGCCGTCGGATGAACTCGCTTCGGATGGTGACACCTGGTGCGAGGGTTACGCCCAGCATAGCGTAGAGACGCCCCGCGTCGGAAAGAAGTACGCCTCGCGTACAGCTATTCTACTTGGTCCGAGACGAAGCCACGATGCACCACCGAGACGTCGACACGTGCGAGACAGCTGGAGCTCCTATCCGAAGTTACGTCCCGCGTAACCTCCCTATGCCTAGCATACCACCGAGGCTTTGCGCCTATAAATAGGCTGCGAGGGCAGCCAACTTCCTCACTCCAAATCCACCTCTTTCTCTTACTACTTTCTCTCTCTAGCTCCTCTAAACCCTCCTAAACCCTAGATAAAATCCCTAGCACCCAAAGGAAGCCCCGAGGCTCTCGGATTCCTGAGAAAAAGGGTCTTTCGGTTTCGAAACGCTGCTCCAAGCGAAGCCCGAATTTTGATAAAACCCGTTGTAAGTGAGCTACGCCTATGCAATTTTTAATATAACTTCTAATTAATTAATGTAACATTATTAGGACCTAAAAATAATTATTTGGGCTATTATTATGAGTTATATAGTGTTGTTTAATACTTATATAATAATAATAATAGCTAGACTATTAAATTAGTCTCGGTGAATATTAAACTAAACCCTAGTGGTATTGATACTATGTTTAGTCGACGAAGATTGTTTTAAGAGTAACGAAGTGATGTCCTAGTGCCGACTCACCACCTTACCAGGTGAGTGCATGGTCCCTTTCATCTTACACATAGATATGAAGTATTTTAATATAAATTACGTGCTATGTGTGCATATTGTCTGAATACTTGCTGTCTATGCTGGTGAAAGATTTTTATACATGTTTTAAATGATATAAGCTGTATAAAATATTTTATATCTACAAGATATGATGGGTAAAACATGGGTAGATGAATGATGAGGAATAAAAGCTAAAATAGAGGAACATTAATAGTATGGACCTAGTGCCCTATAGGTACACATTGGCAGCGATGGACCGAGTACCCTATAGGTACACATTGGCAGCGATGGACCGAGTACCCTATAGATGAGCACTGGTAGTTGCGCCACAACCCGTAGATGTTTTAGATCTATGGTAAACGTCCTAGCAGCTGCGCTCTAAGGACAGTATCGGCAGCTATGCCTAATAGGGAGCCTTATGACCATGACAGTAGCGTTTAAAGGTCAATACTGGCAAAAGCGCCTCATAGAAAAAGTCCCAATTCTGGCAGCTGCGCCTAAGTGATAATATTAGCAGATGCGCTTGACCACTGTGTCATTGGCAATAATGGACTTCATGTTGTTTCCTTAGGATGATCCTTAGGAATGAATTAACAAGGGTTAGCTGATCCTTTGGGTAAATCCTTAAGAAGATAATGAGAATGGGTAATTGGGTTGATTGTTTGGTGTTTAAATATAATAATGATATTATTGTGGGTTGAAAACCCTATGTACTCACCAGGTTTCCCAACCTGACCCACTCAGTTTATTTTGTATCACAGGTGTCGATACGAAGTTACATTACACTGAGAGATTAAAGGGATGTAGATCACTAGTATAAATGAATGTAAGTTCTGTTTATGCTTATGTTTCTATATTAACGATGACATCCCAAATGTTTTAAAATGAATAAAAATGCATTTATTCGGAAATGCTTTGATAATGAAATTATCATGTTTTTATGGGAACAAATTCCGCAACATTTTTATTAAAAGAGATACTCTAAATTTTATAAAGCATAAACAAAATCGGTCGTTTCTGACTGTAAAAATGGGGATGTCACATATTGATTTTGTATTCTATCAACAACTGGTGGCATACTACAACATATTTGACTATTATGTATTATGTAAATGGACGAATTGTAGACAATAACAACATAATTTACTATGTACCTACCAATTAAAGCAATGTACTATACTTACACACGAAAACGACATCTTCCAAACCCCGCAACGTGGGGAACACGTTTCTAGTTTATAGAAAAAGTTTGTTGGCTCTTAACTAAAAGATTTGTTAAAAAATGGTTGGCATAGGAAGAAGAAAACAAACCTATAACATTTTTTGAACAAAGGGGGTATGAATGTCTATTTTCATCATTTAAAAGAAAGGGTATAAATGTCAATGTATACTTCTTTTTAGTGGAAGAATATAGATGTATATTTGCAGAATCTCCCTATTCTAATAAAAGAATAGTTTTATTCTCATTTTGATATGTGTCATTCTATTAGACCTCCTAATTAATGTATATTTTATTCTCCTTTTGCCATGTGTCACATTATTATATTTTTTAATTAATGCATGTCACTTGTCAACTCCATTTCAAATTTCAAATTTTAAAATTTTCACTCTAATTACATTAATTTAATAACGTTAGAATAAAAATTAAATCTCCATCTTGCTATTCTAATAAAAGAATAATTTTATTTTCCTTTTGATATGTGTCATCTTATTAGAACTCTTAATTAATGCATGTTTTATTCTTCTTTTGTCACGTGTTACAATATTATGTCTACTAATTAATACTTGCCACATATAAACATATTGATTATTATTTTAAATTTTAAATTTTCCACTCTATCTATATTAAATTAATAGCATTAAAATAAAATTAATACAAATTATAAAGTGATATAATTTCACATATTTATTTAAAATCAATAATTATAATTTTATATAACTAAAAAATCTCATAATTAATAATTTATTTAAAATAATTGATTAATAACTTTGAATGTTCACTATAAAAGCTTAATTAATTTTGTAACCGTGGTTCCCACGGATTATAAGCTAGTATTCTAATAAAAGAATAGTTTTATTCTTCTTTTGACATGTGTCATTCTATTAGGTCTCCTAATTAATGTATATTTTATTCTCCTTTTGCTATGTGTCACATTATTATGTCTCTTAATTAATGCATGCCACTTGTCAACTCCATTTCAAATTTCAAATTTTAAAATTTTCATTCTAATTACATTAATTTAATAACATTAGAATAAAAATTAAAATAAAATTAATACAAATTATAAAATGATATAATTTCACATATTTATTTAAATCAACGATTAAAATTTATATAACTAAAAAAATCTTTTAATTAATAATTTATTTAAATTCATTTATTAATAATTTTAAATTTTATTATAAAATTTAATTAATTATGTAAGAATGAGAACCACGGGGTACTCATAGTCAACAAATAAATGTCTATAATCAAACACTTTTATTAACGTCTTTCACTTTTCTCTTCTATTTTCCAACCTCTTCCTTATTTATTTATTTATTTATTTATTTATTCTTTCCATTATTAACTCCGGAACACATGAGCGTTAGTCCTTGGACTTTAGTTTGAAGTAAACGCACTGTTCCTGCATCACTATTAGCTAAAAGACCCAAATGTTGTTTTATCCATCTACTCTATCCTGAGTTAAAAGACTGAAATACTGTTTAAAACTCTAGAATCTCATTGAAGGAACTACATTCGATCTCGCATATTCTGCTCTTCACTCCAGATCTGCCGCTTTAAGGTAATTCGTTATCACCTGCTGCTTTCTCCTTGTGTTTCTGTTTTTCCCTGCTGCTCTTGGCGTGTATGACTTCTGAACCGTGCTGCCCTCTGTGTTTATGTGTTCTTGTTTTCTCTGCTCTTTGTTTTTTCTTTTTTTTTTTTTTCTTTTTTTTTTTTTTTTTTTTTTCTACTGCAGTTTATTTGGTAAGTTGTTAACATACACCAATGTTAGTACTCCTCAGCCCAGGATCGAACCTGAGGCAGTAGGCTAGCCCAAGTTGGCTCTTTGTTCTGTGTTTTGCTGATAAAACTAATTAATGTTCAGCAATGTCTATTACTGTTTCTGACATTCTGCTAACAGTACAACTGTCCAAAATATGTTAACTTGTACAATGTATACATTGATCATTAGGTTCCTTAAGCTTTGACGTGTCATTGACAACAAGTCAGATGAATAAACTTGGAATGCTTTTATCGTGGACCTTGACAACGTTGCAGATTAGGCTAGTTTTTGCTGCTAATCCACTTCACTACTAAGGTCATAGGCTATTGTTGATATACCCATTAAGACAATATATATATATATATATATATATATATATATATATATATATATATATATATATATATATATTCTGTTTCAGGGAAGAACCATGGCTGATCGGGGTCTTATACCTCTCATCAAGAAGTTGAAGAATAGTAATAGAAGAGCTAGAAATGATTTCTTATATGTTGATAGAGTACATTGGCAGAAAAAGATGCGTGTATATTTGGATCATCTGGTGAATCACCTCAAGAAGATGATGCTAGGGTATGAAAATGTGGAAGTAAAAGGCATGATTAATAAAATGGAAGTGCTGGCTAGGGGATTATTTGATTCACATGATGGATTTGAAGAAAGATGGATGGATACGATATTAGAGATTACTGAAGAACTCTGTAACATCAGATATGGATCAAACGTAGAAGGAGAAGAAATCGTGGGGTTCGATGACGATGTAGAAACACTACTTGACCAACTTACTCAAACTTCAATAAAGCGATTCCAGGTTATATCCATCGTAGGAATGGCTGGGCTTGGAAAGACGACTTTGGCTAGAAAACTGCACAACGATCCACTAATTGAATATCACTTTGACATTCGAGCATGGACATGTGTTTCTCAAATATATGTGAAGAGGGATTTGTTACTTGGCATATTGACCTCTTTTATTTATGATCTTACAGAGGAGATCCATAAAATGAGCGATGAACAGTTGGGGGAAAAGCTGTACAGACTTTTAAAGGGTCGTAGATATCTGGTGGTGTTGGATGATATCTGGGATTTTAAGGCCTGGAATGATCTCCAAATTTATTTTCCAGATGACAAAGTGGGAAGTCGAGTTGTATTTACTAGCCGTGACATAGACATTAGTTTACATGTAGGGGCAGCAAGAGCTTCTCATGTTTTGCGTCTTCGTACTACAGATGAAAGTTGGGATATATTTCAGATGAATGTATTTAGATCCGGAATATGCCCTTCTTATTTGGAGCCAACTGGAAGGGAGATAGTAAGAAAATGTGAGGGTTTGCCTCTTGCCATTGTTATAGCTTCAGGTCTTGTGAAAAATCAATCGTCATATAAACCCAGTTGGTGGAAGCAAATTGCTCTTAGTTTGCGTTCATTTATGGATCGTGATCCAAGACAATACATGGACACACTTTCTTTGAGCTACAACCATCTGCCTCCTCACCTAAGATGGTGTTTTCTCTTTGTTGGTGTATTTCCTGAGGACTATGAGATTCCTGTGACAAAGTTGATCTGGCTTTGGATTGCTCAAGGATTCATACATGATCAAGGTGGAAGCAGAATCATGGAGGATGTTGCAAAGGATTTCATGATGGATTTAATCAGGAGAAGCCTCCTAATGATTGCCAAAAAAAGGGATGATGGCCAAATTAAAGCATGCCGCATCCATGACTTGTTGCGGGAGCTGTGCTTGAGAAAAGCCAAGGAAGAAACTTTTTCTTCAGAAGTAGAAGTTTACAGGTATGCTCCTGTTGTGTATTTTTCAACTTCAGGTACCATCAGCTCTGGTTTGTGTTATCCATTTGAGTTGGGCAGAGTTCTCCATGATGGTGGATTAGTTCTTAGTGAAACATACAAATCCCTTAGGATTCTAGATGTCGAGTCTATCCAAATTGCCTTATTTCCTTCTGACGTGGTTCAACTGGTTAGTCTGAGATACTTGGCCATCCAAGCTCATCAAGGAAGTCCTCAAGAATCAATATCCAACCTTGTCAACCTACAAATGTTAATAATATCATCAAGGAAGAATGTTGTTTTACCAAAAACCATATGGAACATGGTCAATCTAAGGCACCTATATATCAAATCAGGGGAAAACATTATCGAAGAGCCTTGTTTCGTACAAGCTTCAACAGGGACTGATGATTGTGGCAGTGGGTTGGGTAGCCTGCAAACCTTATCCCAAGTCAGTCCCGAATCTTGCCACAATATATTTTCAAAGACTCCCAATCTTAGGAAGCTTGGGTTTTGTGGACCCCTAATTTCAAGCCTAGGTGATCTGGAATTTCCAAATACAAGCTGCTTGCAGAACCTAAAAGAACTGAAGTTATTTAATACGGTTACGTACCCTGAACCAACAAGGTCTTGCAATCCTATTATGTTCCCTGAAATGCTAAAGAAACTTACATTGTCAAACATTGGGATGGATTGGGAAGAGATGTGGACATTCTCCTTGCTACCTAACCTGGAGGTTTTGAAATTAAAATTTAATGCATGCATTGGAGAAAGATGGGAGACAAGCGATGCAGAGTTTGCACCACTTAAGATATTGAAACTACAAGGGTTGGAGTTAAGAGAATGGGAATGTTCAAAGGATAACTTCCCCTGTCTACAACGTTTAGTGGTTCATCACTGCTTAAAACTCAAGAGTATCCCACTGGAAGTAGGCAGGATCTTGACACTGGAGCTGATTGAGGTACAGGGGTGTAACGTGTCTGCTAACGCCTCTGCACTAAAAGTCAAAGAAGAGCAAGAGAGTGAAGGGAACTCCTTCTTGAGTGTCCATGCAACCAAAAATGTTTCAGGAAATTTGACATTCCCAGGTTAGTATCTTTTGGATTTGGCCTTTTTTTGGATATACAGATATGAGATATTAGTTGCATAAATTTGAATCAAATACTAATACTAAAATATTCTCGATAATAGGACTCTGAAAAAAGAACTGATTTGAATTATGGACATGGTCGGAAACATACCTGAAAACTGTTTAAATAATTAATACTTGTGAAAACATTCATAATCACTCATTTACTTTAAGATTTTGGTTTTTGTTAGATATATGTATTTCTAGCTTAGGGTTTAGATGCTTTTCTAGTTGCTTTACTATTGTTTCCTGTTTTAGGTTGATATGTGTATATATTTTGAGGCTTGTCCTCACCATGAATAAGCAAGGCCTCATTTCCAGATTTCTAGTTTATTCACAGTTTTACATTACAAACAAAATTTCATTTAGTGGCATATCTTTTTTATGTCACTATAGTGTGTTGTTTTTAGTGGCATATTTTTATATGTCATTATAAAATTAATAGATTTAACGGCACTTTATATTATATGTCACTAGTATCAATCTTTATTAGTGGCATAAATATTCAAAATGCCACTAAAACATCTATATTTCATGTCATTTTTTTATACGCCACTAAATTGTTGTGTTTACCCATCTATTTTTGTGCCATTAAAAACACTAAATCCACGCTTCTTAGTTCTTATCCCCTCTCCAAAATGAATCGACCTATATTATGTGTGGCCTTTGACGTTTCCCCAATTCTTTTGCCCTAATCGATCGCATTTCACAGCTCACAACATCAATAAATCATACATCCGGCTGATGGCGAGTTTGCTAAGAACAGACAGTTGATATCATTGAATTTTTATCTAGATTACGATCAGGAAACTCAAAATCAACATCAGAGAATCAGATCTTCTTATTGCGTTATCGCTCTTCTCCGAACTCCTTCATTTGGAATATACTCAACATAACGCTCTTCTCCGAACTCCTTCATTTGGAATATACTCAACATAACGCTCTTCTCCGAACTCCTTCATTTGGAATATACTCAACATAACGCTCTTCTCCGAACTCCTTCATTTGGAATATACTCAACGAGAACAGAGAACAGAAATTCCTGGATCTTATCACCACCGCCTCGAATCACGAGCGGGAGGAAAGGTTCTTTAAGCAACAAAAGAAATCCGAATATGATTTACGTGAGTTCCAGACTTTCCAGACAATCTATCATTGGCGTCAACACCTATGAAGCAGGAAAGGAGAGAAACACCAATTCATAACCAAGATCTTCCACCTCAGTCAACGGATATGACACACGGTTGCAGTTCATGGCGAGTTTCGGATTCCGGTGGTTATGAGTACGCAAATCAAAGTAATTTGGATTTTTCATCGTCTTTTAGAGCTATGGATTCAGCTAGTTAAAACATCATCAGGAAGAATAGAACTCCAGCTGGATTTTTGTTCTCCTTGACTGTTGAATATGGTAAACAATTCAACCTACTTGTTAATTTCATTATTTTTCTCAACTTGCAGTTGATTTATTAGCAAAAAAAGTTCATATGTATTTGAAATTGACATATATTGGCAGTTGACTTTTTGCTACTGGTTCATACACCCCAAATTTGTCATGATGTATGATGATCTAACGAATTGAAGACTTCATCTTATTTCTTGTTTAAATTTGTTGCTTGTAAGATCGATATCCAGAGTAAGATTATTAAGACTCGATTGCTTTCGATCTTAAAACGTAGGTCTTACGGGCATGAAAATGTGAGAAAAAGCAATTCATCAAGTGATCCGAATAACCAACATCGTAAAGAATAACTTCTAACTGGACAACAGGGAGTTTAGAGTTCTAGACAACATATTTGATTTACCCAAGAGAAAAAGAAGACTCTTCTCTTTTGAATGGAATTTGTGTATGTAAATTGAGTATTTAACTGATAGTAATCTCTCCCTAGTTAGTTGATCCTAATTTCTTATTTTCTTCATTTTCCCTTGTAGTTCAAGAAGTTTGAAAGGTGCACATTTTCAAATGCATATGGAACCCATTTCATTACAGCATTCAGCATCATGAAGTACTTGGAATACACCCCTTTCCAACGGTACTTGTTATCTATATTCTTGTATAGTTAATAAATTCCTTTAATTTTCTCATTTTTTTTTGGTTCTACATTAAATCTAGTGTTATCTGAAGTAGTGTTTTCTTATTCTACAAAATAAATGCTTTTCTAGATTACCTCAACCTTGGACAACGTACCCTAGGGATGTATTAAAGCTTATTCTTGTGAGTAGAATCTATGTTTTGGGATAATTTGTAAATCACAGGTTCTTATGTAAAAAACTTCAACTTTTGAAATTCCCACTTGGTTTTTACCTTTTAATCATGTGAACATACAGGCTTGGATAACCGAATCTCTTATTTTGGAAAATAAGTTATAATTGTAGAATAATAAAAATTAAATAATGGGTCTTTAATAGTGATTCCTAATGTTTGGTTTCTTTTATAAAGTTGTCTGATTTCTGTTTTTAAATTTCAGTTCTGATTCTTGATTATCTTGGTAACTCTCCTGATGCCGAGTCACCAGCTGAATATATTTCTAATAGATCCAGGTGGTGATGCAACCGTTACCTAGGTTAACTTAATTATTCATCTAGTTAGATTGGATAATTATCTGATTTGGTTTTGTTTCAATATCATGTTTGTTAAACAGCTGAAAGATGTTGATATGTCTGATTTTGACTTTGTACCACATGTATCCAGACTATAACTTCAGGTAATAACTTTATTTTGCAACAACTCAAATTTTATTCAAGTAGTTTAGAAGGGGTAAATTAGGAAATCAAATAAATAAAGAGCAAACTATTGGTGGTAGGGGTCTTTTGGGTATTTATGTTTACTTAGTTTGTTGCAACAGTGCTTATAAGAGGGTAGATAGTATGTGGATATCATCATATATCTTGTGAGAAATATGGTATTTCATACATTGGGACAAGATAGGCTCTCGAATCACTATCAAATCGCTAGGTTTATCTTGTTATTTTGAGTCTTATCAATACATCAGTGTAGTATTGGTTTTCTGTTCTTGTTTTGACCTTATATTCTAAATTGATAGAGATATGGAATTACTAACTACAAAAGGACATAAACCAAGAATTATCCATGTTTGTTTAAGAAAGGAAAAATTGGTAAGTGGCTAAAGTTTTGCTGGGGTAAGAAAAGAATAAAAGGAAGAATTGGTAAGTAGCTTGGTTCACGACATAGTTGTTATAATTAATCTAACATATATATATATATATATATATATATATATATATATATATATATATATATATATATATATATATATATTGATTCATTTTCCACCTACCCCTACCCCCACTTTTACAGGGCAGGCTGGGCTCATGATCAATAAATCTAGATTGGTATTTTGGCCAACAACAAATTATCATCTATTTTTTTGCATTTTTGTAAGTTTGTATCAACGACAATGCAATTGAAAAGCTACTGGCTCCTGCGTAAGTTACTAAAATGCTCAAAATCTTTTCATTTTTTACGGAAAATTTGAAGATATAAAGTTAGGCGAGTGGAGCAATTGGAAACATCAGAACAAGCAAAACCGTGGGGGTCTACTGGTGTAAGGGTTCTACTGATGTAAGGGGGTCTACTACTGTAAATTTTGTGACCTAAATATATTTCCATTTATGTTATTATTAAGTGTGATATTTTTTCATTTGTAGATAATGTGTCATTATTTATTTAAATATTATGTTCCTAAATGTTTATAGGTAACCCAAAGAAAACTAGCAAGTATCCTTACACCATCAACCTTGATCAATCGAAACATTGGGCCTTAAGTTGTACATCTTCTTGTTATAAAGGAGGTATATACTTTTGAGTTATATAAGATTTTGTTGTCATTGCCGATATATTAATATTATTTAAATATAACCATATTCATTAATAATTACAATTGTGTAGGGGGTATCAGAAGTCTTGATGATTCAACTACATATGGATTTGCCTTTGTTGATTGTGATGCCTTCGAGTTTTGGGTAGGATCAGTGAGTGATGATGCTTCATGTGCAACTTTAGACTTATTTGGCATTTATGTAGACTATTGTTTAAAAGATTCAAAATATCAACAACGAAACTATTATTATTTTCAACGGATTACAATTAAATTATTTTTTTATGTGTTGCTATAAGTAGCATGAATTTTGAAATCATGTGTAATTAGCGCTTTAAAATATATACCACATTATATTATTGTATTGTGGCAAATAAAAAAGTGCCACTAAAGAGGGGATCAATATTAGAATTTCATGAGTTTTTAGCGGCACAACTTATGTGCCACAAAATAGTTTTTGTCTATCGTGACAAACAAAAAAATGTCATTAAACCCTTAAAAACTGCAGCGACAAAACTGAAAAGTGTCACTAAAGGGCTTTAGTGGGAGCACTTCTAGTGCCACTTTTTATTTGTGCCGCTAATTATCTTTGAGACATTTAGTGGCACTTTTTTTTAGGTATTCAGTGGCACTTTTTGTGTGCCATTAAATGACGTTTTGTTTGTAGTATTATATTATATTATAACATGATTTTTGTTTATTTATCTACAGGATGATTTTAATTCGACTAGTTTGGATTTTCAAATGACTAATCCTGCTTGTATCATATGCTGTGGATGTTATATACAAACTAAATAAGATTTGAAATTAATGATTGGCCAAAAGGTGCACGTCAAGTATGTATTTATGTCGTA
Source organism: Lactuca serriola (assembly GCF_051521515.1). NCBI lineage: Eukaryota > Viridiplantae > Streptophyta > Magnoliopsida > Asterales > Asteraceae > Lactuca > Lactuca serriola. Next base: position 49,087,079 of record NC_136415.1, read on the forward strand.
TTGTTAGCATATTTTGTGCTAGTTATTTGTGAATTAGGATGTCATGTATGGTGGATATTTTCTGCAGCCTGCCTCTATGTTGATATACAAAGTAAAAACAAAATAAAAACATTTTTGAATTTGGAAAACTGAAGTTTACAGATGGATGGATCTCTGCTGGAGCTTTATTTAGGATATTTCAAGCCTTCATTTTCGTACATTTATTTTTAACTGTGGGGATTGCTTATAGTTGGATTTATAATAAAGGTTGTAAGTTGATTGTATATATCCAAACTTACCAATAAACTATGTCTTTTCATTAGAAGGAAGTGTTTGACAAAACTCAATTTCTCCAAATTAACAAATCGATACCAATAAGCTAAAGATATAATCATGCCCGTAACTGAATCAATTAAGAGATTTGATTAGATGTCAATTCTATAAAAAGATAATAAGTAACCTATTATTTAGCAATCTTCTCTTGATCCCATATTATTAGCTCCAAAGGTAAGTTGCTTGACATAAATGAGAATTAGATAGTTAATACTTAATAGTTTATATCTTTCTACACAATCAATTTCCATACTTTGATTATGTTAACACTTAGCATCATCTCTAGTTTAAGCTTAGGCATCTAGAAATGATTTATATTTCTCTTTCCATCAATCAAGTTTAACATTTTCCCTCTAAATCAGTGTCTTACCAATTGACTTTTTAAGTCATCTCACAGTGTCTAACCTTTGACTTACTCTCCCTTTATCTCTTTTATAAAACCTCGTTTTATGCACATGGTGGACGTCTTATAGGTGATGAAGTCCCCTTCTTCCATTTTACTGGGATTCTTGGATCTTGTTGTTATAGTGTCTAACAGATTTCTTGATACCTATTTCCTATACTCAGGTTTTCTTCAGCCTTGTGCTTCTGAAATTACTCGCAAGTTTTACTAACACATTAATGCTATCAAATAAGTAAAATTAAAGTTGATTTAAGTTGACCTATTTAACTTTTGATTCCTCAATTTTAGGTTAACGCCCAACACATGACCCAAAACTAATTTTGCAGCCAATTTTAACCAAATTTGTTAATACACACTCTATACTTGTTTGGTTCTTACATATCTCCCTCTTCCTCGACCTCTCTCTCTTTCTGAACCTTGAAAGAGGATGGAAATGTTATAGGATCTTTAATGTATGACTTGGGCATGCTTTGAGCACCATGAGTAGATTTATATCTTACCAGTGAAGTGGGTTCTTAGATATGTAATAGGATAACTTGGGAGGGTCTTTGTAATTGCTGTGTATTTTGAGAGAGCTCAGAACAACAGATTGTGTAATTGAAAAAGAAGAAAATAAGAAATAATAACAGAGATTGCCAATTTGCCATGAAGGCAGACTAGAGTTTCATCAACCTTAATTGAACCAAGTAAAATCTCGGTTCCTTTCCGTTAGTATGTACTTGACTACTTTCTCATTTATAGATCTCCTTTGAAATGGCATAGATAAAGGAGCTTAATATGTCAAGTAACAAATCCATCTCCACATATACAAAAATCTCACCTTTATAAATACTTATATTGCATATTCAAGTAACTATAAACTATATTCATGAAACCACATTTAAAAAGTATAAGTTTTTTTTTATTAACTTTTTTAAAGTACACTTATTTGGCATAACAACTTATGAATCAGATACAAGCAGAATTCTGATATAAGAGTAGCCGGTATGGGCCAAACGAGGTTCGACGCGTGTGATGTGGCATCTTTCGACGCCGTCGTAACGGGGGGAACACCGCCCCCCCCTGCTCATTGCAACTTGTCGAGGGTGATTCTCGTTGGCGTGGCGACCGGAAGAAACGGAAGAAAATTGACCGTTTGAGTTTTAATTTGCAATGGTTTGAAAAAAAAAGTTAATTATTAAAAAAAAACATTTTATCCTATAAATACCTCTAATTTTATTAAAAATTTCACACACTTTCTCTTCTTCTCTCTACATACTTTCAATTATCTTAAAAAAAATATGGATCCTTTCGACTCGTCCGATGATTCAGATGACGATATTCTCTTTAGGATGATGTATCATTATTACGCTACTGACCTGCTACAACCAGACCCAGCCCCGCTACTAACAAGGCGTGCGATATTAAACAGAAATCGCGAGGAAGGACACGAACATCTATATCGCGATTACTTTGCGGATAATTGTGTATACGGGGCAAAGGACTTCAAAAGAAGATTTCGTTTGAGTAAGGATGTGTTCTTACGAATCGCCAACGCCTTGGAAAGCCGGTATCATTTGTTTACTATATTTTTATACAAAATAAATAAAAATGTATTACATGTTTCTTTAATTTTACAACATATGCAATATATTTTTAAACTGTAGTTAATTTATATTTAGGTACGAATTTTTTCAATTAAGATATGATGCTAGAGGTAGACGGGGGTTTACAACGTTGCAGAAATGTGCTGCGGCCATTCGTTTGATGGCTATGGGGGAGTCACCCGACACCATGGACGACTATATGAGAATGTCCGAAAGAACAGTAAGAGAGAGTTTGTATACATTGTCAAGGGGTGTTGTTGAAACTTTTAGAGACGTGTATTTGCGGAAACCTTCGTTGCATGATTTGCAAGAATTGTATGCGGCACATGAAGAACGCCATGGGTTTCCCGGACTGATCGGAAGCATTGATTGCACACACTGGAAATGGTAAAATTTTCCGGTAGCATGGAAAGGGCAATACGCAAGTGGTCATCACGGATCACCTTCATTGGTGTTAGAGGTTGTCGCTTCTCAAGATTTATGGATTTGACATGCATTTTTTGGGGTTGCGGGTTCCAACAACAACGTCAACATTCTTGATCAGTCGCCAATATTCGACGATCTTTTGAATGGAAAAGCCCCCGATGCTCCTTTCACGGTGAATGGAAACGAATACAAATATGGGTATTACCTTACAGATGGAATATATCCTCAGTATTCCACATTCGTGAAGGCATTCCGCCACTCGGTTGAAGAACGAGACAATTTTTTTAAGAGAAGACAAGAAGGAGCACGTAAGGATGTGGAACGTGCTTTTGAAGTGCTGAAGGCGAAGTGTCATATAGTCGAACATGCAGCACGACCATTGGATTTAAAAACTTTACGATATATCATGTATCATAATGCATAACACGGTAGTAGAAGATAAAGGGCGAAATATTGCACACTATATCCCAACGGAGCTCAAGCACGTTCAGTTTCAACCAGGAACAACAGATTATTTGCATCGCGTTGTTGACATTCAGGACGCAAATAAACACAGACAACTTCGAGAGGACTTGGCGGATTATATCTTCTATGGTAACAATAACGATAACGAATAACGTTGTATTATTTATTTATTTATTTATTTTCTTTTTGAATTTGGATGTTATTTCTTTTTTTGTTTTTGGATATTATGTGTAATTTAGTCTTTATGTTAATTTTAATCTAAAATTTTTTTTAATTGTTTTTTATAATTTTTAAACATTATGTTTTATTTATTTTTTATATTTAAAAACTATTTGTCTCAATTTAAAAAAAAAATCGAAATAAATAAAAAACAAATTATAAAATGGAAAAAAAGTAACACCATTGATGATGTGACACCAAAATAGTGTTACATCTAGTTGCCCACACCTTCTGGTCTAAAGCCTTCTCATACTAGACTAGGCTTGCATCATGTCATAAGCCTAGTTGTAGAACTCACTCCCAAAAGCTAGCTTGAAGGGGAGGGGACACCTACACTTATAACATGCCAATCAAACTTTCATTTGGCCGATGTGGGATCGTAACAAATTCATCATTTAAAAACTCAAACTAGTTCGGTCATCTTCATCCTGAAAGATAAATAAATAAAATCAATACAAGATGTTAGAAATCAATATAGTAGAAAAATCATAAAGTTAGTTAATGAGTTCAAATGCTCGGCACATGATTCAAATCAGTTTGTTTGGTGTCCTATATCCGCAAAACAACCTGATCAACAACTTTTTAGTATCTAAAAAAAAAAAAAAAAAGTAAATCCAAAATATGCTAACCTGGGAACGTTGATGTTTCCTAAATTTTCTCGACTAAAACTCTGTTGGTTGTTCGGTTAAGTCTTCTGAGCGACTACCTGAAACATTGTTGGTTGCATTGACTTTCAAGAAACAGTTTCCTTCTTGCTCTTGTTTTTTCTGAATTTCTAATGCTGAGTAATGTGCAGAACTACTACACCCGCTTACTTCAATCATATCCAGTGTCAGAATCTTCCCTAAACCCATTGGGATGCTTTCAAGATTTAAGCAATGGCGAACCACCAAACATTGCAGCCTTGGGAAAGTATCGCAAGAGCTTACCCATTGCCTCAAGTCCAAATCATGCAATTTCAAGACTCTCAGTCTCTGAAATACCGTGTCGCTTGTTTCCCACTTTTCTCCAACGCAGGCATGAACTCTTAATTTTAGAACCTCGAGATTTGGTAGCCATGCGAAGGTCCACGTCTCATCCCAATCCAACCCAATATTTGACAATGTCAGTTTCTTTAGATTTGAAGGAAACATAAGAGGATTGCACGACCTCGTTAGTTCAGGGTAGGGAATTGTATTTGATAACTTCAGCTTTTGAAGGTGCTTCAAAGAGCGGATATTTGGAAATTCAAGATCACCTAGGTTTGATATCAAGGGGCCACAAAATCCAAGCTTCCTAAGATTGGGAGTCCTTGAAAATATATTGTGGCATGAGTGAGGACTTACTTGGGATAAGGTTTGCAGGCTACCCAACCCACTGCAACAACCATTCTTCTCCTCGATAAGATTTTCCCCTCCTTTGATACATATGTGCCTTAGATTTGCCATATCCCATATGGTTTTTGGCATAACAATATTCTTCCTCGATAATATTATCAGCATTTGTAGGTTGACAAGCTTTGATATTGATGCTTCGGGACTTCCATCACGAGCTTGGATAGCCAAGTATCTCAAATTAGAAAGCTGTGATACGCCAGATGGAAATATGGAGATAGGGACAGACTCCATATCTAGAATCATAAGGGATTCATATCTTTCACTAACTAACTGATCCAGCAACTTGAACATGGCCCAACTCAAATGGATAGCAGGAACCAGAGAGGGTCTTTGTGATGGTACTCTCATATATATCTGTGGCAAAAAACTTTCTTCCTTGGCTTTTCTCAAACACAAATCCCGCAATAAGTCATGGATACGACATGCTTTAATTTGGCCATTAGCCGTCTTTTTGGTAGTCATAAGCAGACTTCTCTTGATTAATTCCCTCAAGAAACCATCTGCAATATCCTCCACCACTCTGTTTCCAACTGGATGTATGAGTCCTTGAGCAATCCATAGCCAAATCAATTTTGTCACCGGGATCTCATAGTCCTCAGGAAATACTCCAAGAAAGAGAAAACTATGCCTTAGGTGAGGAGGTAAATTTTCATAGCTTAACACCAGCGAGTCCATGTATTGACTTGGATCACGAACCATTAACGAATGTAGATTTCTAGAAACTTCTATCCACGAGAAAAGTGACCATTTATTCTGCAAACAACCTGCAGTTATAACAATTGCAAGAGGCAAACCTTGACATTTTTTTGCTATTTCCCTTCCAACCACCTCCAACCGAGAAGGGCATATTCCGATTCTAAATACCTTCTTCTGAAATATGTCCCAACTTTCATTTTCAGTACGGAGACGCAAGATGTGAGCAGTTATGGACGCCCTTACATGTAAACTCACATCAATGTCACGACTGGTAAAGACAACTCGGCTTCCAACTTTGTCATCTGGAAAATAAATTTTGAGATCATTCCAGGCCATACAATCCCAGATATCATCAAAGACTACCAAATATTTTCTACCCTTTAAGAGTCTATATAGCTTTTCCCCCAACTGTTCGTCTCTCATTGTATACGTCTCGTCTATACAATCATGGATGAAAGATCTTAATATCCCTAGTAACAAATCTCTCTTCGAATATACTTGAGAAACACAAGTCCATGCTCGAATGTCAAAGATGTACTCAATTAACGGATCTTTGTACAACTTTCTTGCTAAAGTCGTCTTACCAAGTCCAGCCATTCCTGTGATTGAGATAACTTGGAAATGCTTTGTTGAAGTTCGAGTAAGTTGATCAAGTAATGTTTGCACTTCATCATCAAAGCCCACAACAATTTCGTCTCCATCTATGTTTGAGCTAAATCTGATGTCACAGAGTTTTTCACAATTCTCTATGATCATATCCTTTGGTGTTGATTCTGGTTCAAAATAATACCAATGACGAATGGAAGTTTTCCATTGTTCTATTTTTGTAAACAGAACATACATTTCATTGTTTTCATACCCACGCATCATCTCTCTGAGGTAATTCATGAGAACATTAAAAGCTTCAATTAGTTCTTCCATGTGATCTTGTGATTCCAACAGCTTGAGCAACTCAGCTAAGTGAACAGCAAGAGCATCGGCCATGGTGCTTTCCTGCTATAGTAAGTAAGTTTATAGAATCTGTTGTATATTGTATGATCAATTATGTTTTTTAATAGGAAAATTAAGTAATCTAACCATATTGTAATGTGTATTTAAAGAAAATAACCGAAAAATTATTTCTTTGGCAAAATAACCAGCAAGTCCGGTATGGGGCATTCCGGATCAAACAAAAACACTTTTTCTGATAAAAAGTACATTTTGGACTGACATTCTGGATTCCGAATTAAAATTTCAGATTCGGAAAAAGAAAAAAAAACTTTGGATTTTCAAGAACTAGTCCGAAATCCGATAAACGTTTCCCGAATTTCGAGAGAAAATTTTCGCTTTTACTAAAATCTAACAAAAAGCTAGACCATAATAAATGTGAAATATATACCATATTAAGGCATAAAATCAGACATTTGATAGAAAACCGTGACATTAAAAACTTTGAAATAACATTCGGACATAAATAGAGAGATATCTTTGAAAACAATTGCAAAAAGGAAAAAAGAACTCTGGAATTCGAACAATGGTCCGTAATGGAACATTAGGAGAAGTGGTCATTTTTCAAAAACCGGAAAAAAAAAAGTTCTTGTTTTTTTAATAGCTTATAATGGTTAGTTTAATGAATTTTTGTTTTTAATAATGTAAATTAATTTGAAAAAACCCGATGGTTAAGACTTCATCATAAGAAGTTCTCTTTTAGGGAAGTAATATGAACGCGCTGAAACAAAATTCCAAGATCTCCCTTTAGTCAACCCAGATTGATTTGCAGAAACTAGGAAACTATTGTAAATTGTAAAAAAAGAAAGAAGATTTGCAGGTCTTCATATACTATAATACTATATACACTCGATCACACACTAATTAATACACAGTTTAATGCAGTCTTATTAGATATTATTCGAATGTCTCCTTTGTGTAACATCTTCAGTTATGATATTAACACCAATTTAGCTCCCTTACAAGCTTATCAGTTATCACACTAGTACAAATAAATTGAACTAATTTACCAAAAATTAGGGCATGATGCACAAAAATCGCGAAATTAAATGCCATGTGTTGGAGTTCGGGTAGATCCGACATGCATGATTAACAAGAGAAAGTCTGGATCCAGACCGATTAAGCTAGATGAGCATAGTTAAATACACAGGAGAAATTGCTTAAAACCTAACATATGAATATGAAGCGGAAGAACTCACCGTAGATGATGATCGGAATCTGATGATAGTGTCTGTGAGAAGATACTACGTTCTATCATTCAACTCAACGAAGTCACGAGAAATATGGTCCTCATGGATAAGGAATCTATGACGCGAAAGTGAGTGAATTGCAAGATTTATCCTCGATTTATTTCTGACCCAACATTTATAGTACTCTTGAAAATTAATTTGCAATAATACTACTATATTTCTTCTTTGTTCTCCATGTCTAAGATAGCATTTGGTTTGTAGAATAAGAGAGGACAGTAATGTTTTAAAAACCGGTTTGAACCGGTCGGTCGAATCGGTTGGAACGAAAACCGATGGAGGGAGTGGTTTAACTAGGGGTGAGCATCGTAATCAGGTACCTGCTTTTGGAACCGAAACCGCCTTGGAACCGCCGGTTCCAGAACCGGAACCGACCTAAGCGGTTCCGGTTCCGGTTCCTAAAGTCTTGGAACCGCCTTAAGCAGTTCCGGTTCCGGATCTCAAAATTTTTGAACCGCTACCCGTTGGGTACTCGCCGAAACCGGTTTATATATATATATATATATATATATATATATATATATATATATATATATATATATATATATATATATGTTTTTTATTTCTTTAATTTTAGGCTCTTGTCTATTATTACCTAGCATTTTATCCATGAAAAACAACTCCTCATATATAGTATTTATATTCACGAATGAATTTTGAATTATTCATAAACAAACTTACAGTGCATTAGTAGATATTTCTTCCTACAAATTAGTTCTAGTTTATGTGAGTGTGCAAAGAAGCAAATAATTAATTATTTTTTCTTTATTAAAATATACATATTATTGCTCATGCCCTTTGAAGTGTTAATGGTGTTAAGATGATTTTTTTTGTTTCTTTTATTTTGTGTGATTTATATATGTTTGTTCAGGTGAATTCAATCGAAATTACGCACTGTAATTATGTTCTTGTTTTTATTCCATCATTTCCCTTGTAAAATATTAAAAACTAACCATGTGTGTGAGTTTAGGGAAATAATTAACTACAAAAACATGGTGGATTTTTGCGATTTTTTTTACGTTAGCTTTTTGTGAATAAGAAAACAATTAATGTCTTAAACACTTAAAGTAATGAGGACATATGATAAGTTTAATTTTATCTACAATCAACTAAAAAAAGAAATAAGTATTATAAAATAGAAGATAGAATGTGATGCTAGCTATCCCACATCGAAAATGTATAAGGAATCAGAGGGTGAGTCCTCTCTATATAAAGGGATCTCACCGACTTCTACTAACGTGATATTAATATTCGAAGTTTGAAACATAGAGGCTAATAAGCTTAATCCGTTGTCTATTAAACGAATCTTAGTTTTACTTAAAAAGTTCAAGTTTAAAAAGCATAGTTAAAATTTTGGTTTTAAGGGTTGAAAACGGGTACCCGGAATTGGATTGGAACTGGCGGTTCCGGTTCCGGTTCCAAAATATTGAGAACCGCTACAATCGGTTCCGGTTCCAACATCTTTGGTTTCGGTTCTGTTAAATTTAGTCGGATACCCGCTTATGCTCACCTTTAGGTTTAACTATTACTAGTTTTACATTGATTTCCGAACTGGATTGAACTGAATGGTTTTTAGAAAAAACCGTTTGAACTGGTTAAATAAATCGGTTAAACCGAATAAAAACACATGAAAAATAACAATTTACATAATAAACTTTGGTGATTTTTTTCATATCTATTTAGTTTTCTCTAAATAAAAACATATGATAAATGTTATAAAAGTTTTTTGATGTGTTTGTATTCATTTAAAACTATATTTCGTTATGGTATTATATTTTATTTTCTTTTAACGTATATGGATTGATGTAAAACACTAAAACCAATGGTTATGTGTTATTTTAATGTATTTGGATTCATCTACAACTTATTTTTATGTGTATCTTTAATGTTTGAATGTGTAAACATCAAATTCATGATTTATATATGTATGTATTTATAGGAAAATAGGTATTGTAAAAACCAATTTACAAATTCAGCCTTTTTCTATTCAGATGATTTGGTTAATTAACAAAACTTTTTGTTTCTTACGAGACTCAACGTTTTTCCAATAAACCTTTTTCCTTGCTTTACACATCAAAATTCCTTCATCTTTTGAAATCTATTGAATTTGTTCATAAACTATTTGAGCTTTTGTGTTTTGAGTTTGAGAAACTGGTTCATTTGAAGGTTTGTCATCATTGAATTTTTCTTTCTTTACTTCTCGAACTTGTTTTGGTTTTTATCTTTGAATAAGGGATGAGTTTTTGTTAAGATTGTTTGTGATGATACTTCGAATTGAGAAAAACCCTTCTTTCAAAACTACTTTGTTGTCTTCAACAATAATTTTTCCAGTTTTACTTTGTCACCATTTCTTGAGGTAACAAATACTTGATTTGGAAAGACAACATCATCTGTGTATTTGAAGTTTGGAAACGTCAGAGTTCGATTCGAGATAATGAGGACCATTATCTTTCGTTAACTTTTCGAATTTCTCTGTATCCTCATACACTTGATCAACAACAACTCTTGGAATAGTTGTTTCACTTGGAACATCCTCATTATCATCATCACTATCAGTTTGACTATCTTCAACAGTCACATGATCATAGTAAAAAACTTTTGATGTTGAGGGTTGGTTAAGATCAAATTTAACCATAAAATCATCACAAATTTCTTTACCTTTAGCCATTGAAGTGACATTAATGATAGATAGCTTAGAACAATCAACAACTTCCTCCTCCTCAATTTCACTTATATTGTCAAAATCATCTTGGATATCAACAAAATTGTTTTGAGAGACAATTGTCGAATGCTCAGTCCTTTGCAAAATTTTCATTTGTTCGTTTTTGGTCAAGGTCTTATTTACAATATTAACCAGATCATTTGCATCTAAACATTCATCTATATTAACAATACCATATGTATATGAGTAATTCAGGACCTTGTCAAACTCAAAAAATCTTTTTCTCACAGTCATAGGTAGTCGAATCTATCTTTTCCTTTTCGAAAGTCAAGAAAGGTAAAAGTTTCCTATGCCATTCTTTGCTTATGTCCGATGAATGATGTAAATCAGTCAACTTAGCATAATGTCTCATAGCCGAATTACAATATATGTTTCTTTGTTTAAGCAAAATACAATTGTCTATTCTTAACCCAACCCTATCACAAGTAACATTATTAAGCTCTATTTCTAAATGATTTACTCTACTTCGCTTCGACTCCAATATTTTCTGACATTCTAGTAGTAAGGATTTTGATTTCTTAGCATCACTACTAACAAAAATAAGCATGTCATTAAAGCAAGATAAAGTATTATCGAAGTCAGACAAGATAGCATCATATGAACTAAAAGGAATTTCAAAGGATTCGAGAAGAGTACGTACCTTCGAAGTCATTAGAGACTTGTCAACAGTAGTAGTAACGAAGCATTTGCCATTCATCTTCTCTTTTTCCTCACTTTACTCCTCATACTCAACAAACATAGCTCCATGCGTGGGGTTTCGCATTTCCTCACCATCTGATCCAGATGACCATATTTGATACATTCCAACCCTTTCGCCATTTCCTCTTGCAACCAAAGACATCCCTTTCGTCTTTGTTCTGACTTTTTCTAGCTTTGCAGCATAATAAGCCTCGTCCTCTACTCTTTCTTTCTTCTCTTCTCTCTTCCTCAATATGAAGTCACTTGCCATATGGTTCGTACCATTACAATAATGGCAATTGAAACCACAGTCACCTTTCAATTTCTTCTTTGGCTTCACAACCTCAAACTTGTTACCTTTCTTTTCCACCTTCGTCTCCTCTCTCATTCCCTTAGCAGTAGATGAGTTTCCCTTAAAATCTCCTTTTCCTTTAAACTTCGAATCGAATGGCTTCTTGAAAAATTTATTCACTTTATTGTTTGAGTAAAAAGCCACCACTTCATCATCAGAATTAACAATCAGACCTTCATCTTCTGATCCATCATTCTCAGCTTACTCGACCTCAGCTTCTCTACTTGTCACCTTCGATATCAAAGCTAAAGGAATACCCAATTTCATTTTTTTTCTTCAGCTATTTCATTGATTTCACTTTCACGAGCCTTTAAAACATTGTTGTAACATCTCAAAAATTAAGACCAAATATTTCGTTTTAATTAAGTTATTTTAAAACCAACATTATAAGAAAACATTCATAATAGCATATCATGTCAAAACCAGTATGTCAATAATCAAAGCATGTCATCATAAAACAATATCAGAGTATAATACCAAAGATCTCATGTGCGGAAAACATAGTGCGATGCGCTGCGATCGCCGACTCCTTTCCTTTGAAAATGAGGTACCTGAAACCAAAACTAAAAACTGTAAGCACAAAGCTTAGTGACTTTCGCAAATACCACATACCATATATATCAACATACTGCCTAGCATATCTGGGTGTTGGCTTACCCCTTCGGTCTCTTTCAACCGGATACTATCTAGCATATAAGCACATAAATCACATACTGTCATACATAACCATGAGCCACACATATATCAGAATCAGTAAAGATGATATGTGCCAAACATAGTCTTGCCATTATGCCACGGCTGCCAACGAGTCTTTCTTGCCAAGTCGGGGGCCACCCCTTCGGTCTCACAGACAAGTGCCAAGAGCCACCTCCCGGTCTTCCATGCAAGCATCACAAAGAAAACTAGCATACATACTGCTCTACTTGCCAATTAGCATACAATGTGCCAGGATCCACCTCCTAGTCTTTCATATATAATGCCCAGGGCTAACCCCTGGGTCTTCCTACCATACATAATAACATAAAGTGTACCAGGAGCCGCCTCATGGTCTTTCATACATATTGCCTAGGGCTAACCCTTGGGTCTCCTTACCACGCATTAAACAAATGGGCATTGGTGTCTTCGACCCATACAAACAGTGAGGAGACTCACCTCACACAACTAAAGTCCCGCGGATAAAGTTGTGGCTGCTGGCTGACAGATTCCCAAATCTGTCAACATCAAAATAACAACCAATTAGTAACTGGTTTCCAACACATATCCATAAGTCCATGCTTGGGGTAAAAGACTGCTTTACCCCTATCTTACCTTGATTCAAGCCCAAGGCCCAATCCAAAGGCCCAAAAGTCAACTATGGGTCAAGGCCTAACATATGGCCCGATTTTCCAAATTAGGCTCAAACCTTTACATGGTCTTATTCAAAGGCCCAACCATTTAGTCCAGTACAACATTTGACATTTCTAATGGCCTAATATCTCATAATCATAAAGGCCCAATTATGGCCCATCTATGGAAAATTGGGCCCAAACCCTCACACGGGCCTTACCCTAAATCCCATCCAATTATTCTAGTCCATATTAATATTCTTGTATGGCCCATTATTGGCCCAATCATCAAAGCCCAATAGAAAGGCCCAACTTAAGGCCCAAGTGAAATTTGGGTTTTCAGATAAAATGACGATAAAGGTTAAGTGTTTCTCACTTAATCCATTAAGGGATAAATACATTAAGTCCATCACTTACTAGATAAATCATATGGTGTGATCGGGTGTAATTCACAATTCCATTCCAATGGCCCAATATGCGGGTCCCGATAAGTCCAAACCAATAATTCCAAAATTAGGGTTTTCTAAACCCTGATTAGGGTTTCTAACCCAAGCACAACCCAATAGGCCTAAAAGCTAAGTCCTTCGATCCATTAGGTTCATTAGGCCCATTAGGGTTTTACTTGTCCCATTAGAGTTTCACTAGTCGGGCACCACCCACTACCACCTCGAATAGTGGTGGTCAACGGCGGATCACGGCGACGGCCACCACCTCACAGTGGTGGTTATGGTCCTAGCTCATTTTATCCAAGCATCCCAAATGAATCAAACACAAACAAGGCACACCGTCACCCAACACGGCGTCTTGTGGCGGCAGCCACCACCTTACGGTAGTGGTTATGAGTTTCTTTTCATTATTCCTTTACCAATTACAACATACAACACAAAAACCCAATTAAATACACACACACAGCCACCCTTGTGGTGGTCGGGGGTGGTACATGGTAGCAGCCACCACCTCACGGTGATGGTGGTTGCTATTCTCGTGAATTCCGACCAAACATCACCACATACATCACATACAAAAACTGTATTCATTCGCAAAGGAACCCCGCCACCCATCTGGTGGCGTATGGTGATGGCAGCATCACGAGAATGCGGAAGAAGTGGCGTTGATGGTGGTAATGCACCAGTCGTCGATAGTGGTAGTGAATGGAATCGCAGATGGAGCGAAGAGGGTGGGCACCTCCCATCGGAAACTGCCGCAACGACGACATACCACAAACGAGTCCTCTCCGGTCACCCACTGCCATGATGACTAATGCTGGCGATAAAGAGACGGCCGTAGATAGCAGAACGAAAGGAAGAAGGTAAAAGAATGGTGATAGCGAACAGTAGCCATAGTTGTGCCTACAGCCGGCGGCAACAACACGAACAACGATAATCCCGACTACAACGACGCCTCAATGGCGACTTTCAGATTTGACGACGATGGTGGTGACTGGTCACGAGTGACGGTGGCAACAACATTCTCGCCGACATCCATGGTTTGCGGTGGTTGGCGACCTCAATAGAGAGAGGTGGTGGTGCGGCGTCGGAGGTCGAAGAAGTGAGTGGCGACTGTAGCTTCATTTACGGTTAGGGTTTCGGGGGGTGATGACGGTTATGTACCCGGATCTTAAAACTTAATCCCATAATGACATAATCAGTCCCTCCCTTCAGAAATATTTTCGAAATAGGCCCATAATTTACCCTTTCAACCCTCAACATTAAAATCCATTACAATTTAGGTACAATATTTACCAATTACACCCCTACTTCCATAATTCTTCTCAAATTCGATCCCTAATTTACGAAGCAGCCCCTTAGCCTCCAAAATTTCTTCAAATGAAGTCCCAGAAGTTATGATTTAGTCCCTGCCTCCAAAATTTCTCGAGATGGTCTGAATCCCTGACAGACCACTCATACTGAATCATTATGGTTGAATCCAGTCTGTTTATCCCTCAACCAACTACTCAACTTTTGATAACCTAAGGCTTCCACTAGAAAACTGAAATCACAGAACCAATTATCCCTACAAGTCATTTAGAATAACCCAAGCAATCTGTTATTCCGTCCGTACTTGCAACCTAAACCATAAATACTAATATTGCCCAAACGCTGAAACTGCCAGAAGCGCTAAACTGCCTGAAATAGCATGCTGCCACATGGCTGCTTTCAAAAATCTACCGAGACCTACCTGGTCTCAATTCGTTCGCCAACCATTTGAAAAATCGGGTTTCAACCCGGTCGCTGAGCTACAAAGGCTCCCACACGACCTTCGAACAGAATTCTCTTATGTCAATAATTACCATTAGTTATCTTACCACTATGGTTCTAACAACCTCTTGACCCAACTGATTGGGTCCATATGTCGAGTTTGAACATTACCAAATCCAAGGCTAAAGTGATTGCTACCTGACCAATGGTAGCCTTATATCACGAACAACCATAAGCAATCCATTGCTTCCTTGATCTCGTATTCGTGGTGGCGTTCCAACGGTCATATCGTTGGCTTAACCAGATCTAATCCATCTGGGTAATTCCGAAATCCAATCCATGGATTTCCATATTCTCACTGCTACACCCGAACAGGTGGGTACTACTATTCCTTCCGCGTCCTAATAACATGCTCATGCTATCTAGCAACCTAGTGAATGATACGGCTACACCCACAGGCTTACATCACTTTAGCACTATATGCTAACCTTGTGAATGCTATAGCTACACCAGCAGACTTATAATACTTCTCACACTATCTGCCAACCTGGTGAATGCTACAACTACACCCGCAGACTTACAACACTTTAAGCACTATCTACTGCTAGTGAATGCTACGGCTACCCCGTAGTCTTACAACACTTTCCATGCTATCTGACTGCTAGTGAATGCTGCGACTACCCCCGTAGTCTTACAACACTTTCCATACCGGGTCGAACATGCAATCGACCTAACACTCAACTTAACTTGAATTCTAATTAGACCTCTAACCTGGTTCCCTAAACCTGTTATTCGTTGACAATGAAAAACATGAACCAAATGTTGAAACATTTTCTAAACTCCCAACTTACCTAATCCTCAACCTAGACGACCACTCGACCACCTTTCCCCCTGATTGGGATGTGAAACTCATCCTAGTTTCACACCTATTTCTGTTCTTGAGTACCCGATCGATTCTCCCCCACTTAGGTTCAGCTAAGTCTTCACGGCACGTGAGAATTGAAGGATCCCCAATCCTTCTTGCTTTCCAATAATCCGTTGATGACAATCTATGATTACCAATGCTAGCAATCAATTACCGATCAAACCTTAAGATTGCCCATCCTCTAAAATCTTGAAGAGTACTCTTGAAATCTGGTCTAGTCTGACACCTCAATCCACCTCCCATGCTGACAACTGGAGGCCTTAATCTTCATCCTAGCTAATGAATCCTCGTTCCCACTTCCAATCTTGCAGCACCACTTAACTCTAACCGAACATAGCCTATACGAAAATACAATTCTCTTGAACATCCAAAGACTAACCACTTATGCATCTAACACCCGCAACTGACTCCACTATCTTCCTGCTACCAATCCTTTCCTAGCAACTGTAGTGCCTTGAACTCCAAAGTTCCTCCATAGGCAATTGTCAACCATACCCGAAAAAATGATAGAACCATGGAACTCTGACTTCACTGGAGAACTATCGCTCTAACCCTAACCTAATATCCTTTAGATAATACTCCTACATAGATCCCGACAAAGATCCGAAATAATAACGGTACACGCGGAACCCACTCCGCAAGGTACGTCCCTCTGTGGGTTCATCAAGGACTTTTCAACATGTAGGATGACATATACGATCCATGATAACCCAAACACTAGCAGAAAACCGACCCGAGATCTGACGTATCCAAAACTCACTCACAATTCCAACGCGATACGTATTCCCAACATCCATCTAGTAGCAGTAAAAGATGACATACCTACTGATGGGTTTTGGTCATAAGACATCCTATGTGCTCATACAAACCCTAATGCTTGGATCTAGGTTTCTCTATTGTACATGCTTTGAATCCAAGACTATAAACCCTAATTCTAGCATATGGAAATCAATATTAACATATAATTAGGTGTATGATATTACCTTGATTGTTATGTAGCAATAACAATCCCAATTCCTCCTTGAATTGACTTTGGAAGGCTTAGAGTCACAAGTGTCACTCCTCTAATGGCTTACAAACACCAAGAGCAAATGGAGAAGGTATAAAGAGAGAGGAGAGAGGTAGGAATTCGTCCTTAGGACTTCTAGGGAAGGCTTAGACGAATTCATGAGCCTTAGGGGGTTTATATAGGTGTAAAGATTAGGGTTTTAGTCATTATCCTTATCTAGTTGCTTGCCCACCAAGCAACCATAAGATAAGTCTTAGAAATC
The DNA here is from genome assembly GCF_051521515.1 of Lactuca serriola. Lineage (NCBI taxonomy): Eukaryota > Viridiplantae > Streptophyta > Magnoliopsida > Asterales > Asteraceae > Lactuca > Lactuca serriola. The sequence continues at coordinate 49,104,267 of NC_136415.1, forward strand.
CTTATCCTAGTCGAATTCTAAGGCATTATCACCTTAAATTCGTTCACCCTATATTTAAGATAATCCTTACCTTATTTTGTAACTATCACATAATTACAGTTCAACCCCTCTAGTTTAATTAATTACACTTGATCACAAAATTAATTCTTAATTAATTATTGACCAATATTAATTAAACAAATATGATTTCTCCTTTAATATATTATTCTTAAATCATAATAACCTCTCTCTCTCTATTTATTTCTCCAATCAAGTTGCGTTGGTGAAGGCAATCCAAAAGGACCATGCACCATCGGATCAAGTACATACCAAAATAGTTATGGACTTAGACACTAATCCAACACCTACAACATCTGGAGGAATGCTGATCACCTTTTGCTGACATAAACAACCTCGCTACCCTTGTAGCAGCCTAAACCCTTGGAGCGACAAACTCCCTTGTGCACTTCCCGTACATGCTGCACTGACTCCGACCCTGCTGGCCTTTCACCTGATGATCAGAAGTCATGGGTCTCTTCCCGGGACCCTCTACTATTCGCACCTGGCACGACCCTCTCTTCTGAAAGTGTTCCAAATCAATCTCGCATTCTCGGACTTAAAAGTCATATCCTCCAGGGTCTGACACCCCATCATGCTCACTAGCTCACTTGCCAATGGCTAAGCTGCAACAACTGCAACATCCTCTGTACCCAAATCGGGTCACAAACTCCTCCCCGAAGCTTCTCAGATTCTCCAAGACTCTCACTGATTCGAGTATGGATCCTGTGCTTTAAGTAGTATGGGCCTAATACTACATTCCACACCTACCATACTTTCCTCAACAATCCTCCCGAATCCTCCAAGCCACTTCCTCAAACTGATGCACCCAAGTCTCACTAATCCTCACTACTAACCCTACTGAAACATATCCTAGGCTTTACTAGGTTCCCATACCCACCCAGTCCTCAACTGTTGAAAGATTCCCAGTAATGTCAACTAGTTACCTTATGAATATAGCCACATGAAACAGACATCATAGAATCCTTCAAGTAAAAGACTCATCCCTAAAACGGTTAGACTCAAACGAGAGCTGTGCAATATGATCAAATCTATCACTCTAAGATTATCCAGCCAGTGCCACATGTGACTTAGCATATTCACTTAATAACTAGCTCACATTACTAAGAGTCCGCAAAGCACAGAGCAAGGAACATTAAGACAATGGAAAATCTAACCAACATATTCCAATCAAACCATTTTATCCTCTAATCAGGAATCTGTTCATGCAATTTAAAGGCTCATACAATCAAGTATAACCTAAACAGGCTATCCTATCACTGACTGGTCAGTACTATCATGCAGGTCTACAAGCACATATGATAGGCATATAAGGCATCCTTCCTAGATCCTTAGCCCTAATCTAGCATGTTGTTTTCATAATAATATTATATCATAACATAACATGTATATGTATCTTCGGGAAAACTTAGTTGAGCTTGGCTGATTGCACGCATCACACTCCCTGTTCTTTACCAAAAACTCTTTATTTTTAATTTTTAGAAAAATTATTTTCTTATAAAAATCTTTCAAACCCTAGATTTGAGTCTAGACACATCCGAGAGTGTGTCCGAATCCCTCAAACCAAAGCTCTGATACCAACTTGTAACATCCCAAAATTTAAGAACAAAAATTTCGTTTTAATTAAGTTATTTTAAAACCACAGTATAAGAAAACATCCATAATAATATATCTTTTCAAAACCAACAAGTCAATAATCAAAGCATGTCATCATAAAAAAATATCAGAGTATAATCCCAAAGATCTCATATGCGGAAAACAAAGTGTGATGCGTTGCGATCATCGGCTCATTTCTTTTGAAAACGAAGTACCTAAAACCAAAACTGAAAACCGTAAGCACGAAGCTTAGTGAGTTCCCCAAATACCACATACCATACATATCAACATACTGCCTAGCATATATGGGTGCTGGCCTACCCCTTCGGTCTCTTTCAACCGGATACTATCTAGCATATAAGCACATAAATCACATAGTCATACATAACCATGAGCCACACATATATCAAAATCAGTAAAGATGCTATGTGCCAAACATAGTCTTGCCATTATGTTACGGCTACCAACGAGTCTTTCTTGCCAAGTCGGGGGCCACCCCTTCGGTCTCATAGACAAGTGCCAAGAGCCACCTCCCGGTATTCCATGCAAGCATCACAAAGACAACTAGCATACATACTACTCTACTTGCCAATTAGCATATAGTGTGCCAAGATCCACCTCCTGGTCTTTCATACATAATGCCTAGGGCTAACCCCCAGGTCTTCCTACCATACATAATAGCATAGAGTGTGCCAGGAGCCGCCTCCTGGTCTTTCATACATATTGCCTAGGGCTAACCCCAGTTCTTCCTACCATACATCAAACAAATGGGCCGGCATTGCTGCCTTCGACCCATATAAAAAGTGAGGAGACTCACCTCACATTACTAAAGTCCCGCGGATAAAGCTGTGGCTACTGGCTGACAGATTCCCGAATCTGTCAACATCAAAATAACACCCAATTTATAATTGGGTTCCAACACATATCCATATGTCCACGCTTGGGGTAAAAGACTGCTTTAACCCTATATTAGCTTGATTCAAGCCCAAGGCCAAATCCAAAGGCCCAAAAATCAATTATGAGTTAAAGCCCAACATATGGCCCAATTTTCCAAATTAGGCCCAAACCTTTACATGGTCTTATTCCAAGGACCAACCATTTAGTCTAGTCCAACATTTGGCATTTCTAATGGCCTAATATTTCATAGTCATAAAAGGCCAAATTATGGCCCATCTATGGCCTAATTTTCTGAATTAGGCCCAAACCCTCACATGGATCTTACCCCTAAAGCCCATCCAATTATTCTAGTCCATATGATTGTTCTTGGATGGCCCATTATTGGCCCGGTCATCAAAGCTCAATAGAAAGGTCCAACTTAAGGCCCAAGTGAAATTTGGGTTTTCAGATAAAATGACGATAAGGGTTAAGTGTTTCTCACTTAACCCATTAAGGGCTTAATCCATTAAGTCCATCACTCTACTAGATAAATCATATGGTGTGATCGGGTGTAATTCACAATTCCATTCTAATGGCCCAATATGCGGGTCTCGATAAGTCTAAACGAATAATTCCAAAATTAGGGTTTTCTAAACCTAATTAGGGTTTCCAACCCAAGCACAACCCAATAGGCCCAAAATCTAAGTCCTTCGATCCATTAGGGTTCATTAGGCCCATTAGGGTTTCACTAGTCGGGCACCGCCCACTACCACCTCAGGTAGTGGTGGTTAATGGCGGCGACCACCAACTCACAGTGGTGGTTATGGTCCTAGCTCATTTTGTCCAAGCATCCCAAACGAATCAAACACATACAAGGCACACCGTCACCCAACACGGCGGCTTGTGGCGGCAGCCACCACCTCACTGTAGTGGTTATGAGTTTCATTTCATTATTCCTTTACTAATTACAACATATAACACAAAAACCCAATTAAACACACACACACACACACACTAAACTAAACACACACACAACCACCCTTGTGGTGGTCGGCGGTGGTATATGGCGGCATCCATTACCTCACAGTCATGGTGATAGCTGTTCTCGTGAATTCCAACCAAACATCTCCATATACATCACAGACAAAAACCCTATTCATTCACAAAGGAACCCCGCCACACACCTGGTGGCGTATGGTGATGGCAACATCACAAGAATGCAGAAGAAGCAGCGTTGACGGCTGTAATGCGACAGTTGTCGATAGTGGCAGTGAATGGAGTGGCAGAAGGAGTGAAGAGGGTGGGCATCTCCCACTGGAAACTACTCCAAAGATGACATCCCACAAACGATTCCTCTCCGGTCACCCACTGCCATGACGGCTGATGGTGGCGATAAAGAGGCGACCATCGATAGCAGAACGAAAGGAAGAAGGAAAAAGAATGGCGACAGCAAATGGCGGCCATAGTTGCGCCTACAGCCGGCGGCAGCAACACGAACAACGATAATCCCGACTACAACGACGCCTCAATGGCGACTTTCAGATTTGACGACTGGTCACGAGTGATGGTGGCGACAACATTTTCGCCGACATCCATGGTTTGCGGTGGTTGGCGACCTCAACAGAGAGAGGTGGTGGTGCGGTGCCGGAGGTCGAAGAAGTGAGTGGCGGCTGTAGCTTCATTTAGGGTTAGGGTTTCGGGGGGTGATGATAGTTATATACCCGGGTCTCAAAACATAATCCCATAATGACATAAATAGTCCCTCCCTTCAGAAATATTTTCGAAACTGGCCCATATCTTACCCATTGAGCCCTCAACATTAAAATCCATTACAATTTAGGTACAATATTTACCAATTACACCCCTATTTCCATAATTCTTCTCAAATTCGATCCCTAATTTACCAAGCAGCCCCTTAGCCTCCAAAATTTCTTCAAATGAAGTCCCAGAAGTTATGATTTAGTCCCTTCATAAATACCTACAAAACCAATTCGTAACTTACACTTTTAACCCCCAACTTCTAAATTATGCAACTTAATTCCTCAAAATTAACACCTTGGTATATAATTATTAATTTTAGGGCTATTATACATTCATTAACTTTTTTATTTGGTTTTTAAATAATCGGGGTATTACAACTCTCCCTCACTTCATTTAGTTTTCATCCTCGAAATCATTCCTTACCATATCTTACACGGCCAACCACTCTAGGAACATGGTCACCTTCCTAGGCACACCCTAGCCTTTGCACGGTAGCCATGACCAATCTTCGTAAATCCCTAAGATCCGCAGGTGAATGAATTCCTCACAACAAGATCACATCTACTCAGTCCTAAATCTGCTGTCTCGAGATGGTATGAATCCCTGACAGACCACTCATACTGAATCATTATTGTTGAATCTAGTCCGTTTATCCCTCAACCAACTACTCAAATTTTGATAACCTGAGGCTCCCACTAGAAAACTGAAATCACAAACCCAATTATCCATACATGTCATTTAGCATAACCCAAGAAATCTGTTATTCCGTCCGTACTTGCAACCTAAAACACAAATACTAATATTGCCTAAACGCTAAAACTGCCTGAAGCACTGAACTGCCTGAAATAGCATGCTGCCACATGGCTACTTTCCAAAATCTACCGAGACCTACCTGGTCTCAATTCATTCGCCAACAATCTGGAAAATCGGGTTTCAACCCGATCGCTGAGCTATAAAGGCTCCCACAAGACCTTCGAACGGAATTCTCTTATGTCAATAATTACCATTAGTTATCTTACCACTATGGTTCTGACAACCTCCTGACCGACCTGATTGGGTCCATACGTCGAGTTCGAACATTACCAAATCCAAGGCTAAAGTGATTGCTACCTGACCAATGGTAGCCTTATATCACGAACAACCTCAAGCAGTCCACTGCTTCCTTAATCTCGTATTCCTGGTGGCGTTCCAACGGTCGTATCGCTGGCTCAACCAGATCTAATCCATTCGGGTAATTCCGAAATCCAATCCTTGAATTTCCATATTCTCACTGCTACACCCGAACAGGTGGGTACTAATGTTCTTTCCGCGTCCTAATAACACGCTCATGCTATCTACCAACCTAGTGAATGATACGACTACACGCACAGGCTTACATCATTCTAGCACTATCTGCTAACCTTGTGAATGCTACAACTACACCCGCAGACTTACAATACTTCTCACACTATCTGCCAACCTGGTGAATGCTACGACTACACCCGTAGACTTACAACACTTCTAGCACTATTTTGCTTCACCCACCTCTTCCCAAAATTGATTTGGTTGTTCACGAGTTGATTGCTGAAGAAACTCATATCAAGTCCCATACTGATAAAGCTCCCAAGAAAGCCAATCCTGTTGTCTTTGCTGTTCCACAAAAACCTTAGTCTTCAAACCAAAATCATCCTAGAGTTACATTTGATGAGTGTGTTTTCAGTAAGAAAAAAGAACCATTGGAAGGCAAATTGTCCAATGCTTACAAGAAAGGGAAATCAGTAGCAATAGTAAACAAGATCACCAACAGAGTCTCAGCCTTCACAATAGAACAGGTCTTCTGGATGGTCACGTCCCTCATTTCCATATTTTAAGCCACCAAAATACGTTGCTGCTACACCTTTAGTTGAGAAAGAAACATATTTCACACCACCATCAACTTTGGATCCACAGAATGTTGAGCAACTCAGATATTAGATGCGAATCCAACTTCCATGTCAGATTCCATGTCTCATTCAGGTCTGTCTTCATCCAACATGACAGGCATTCCTTCATCCTTGTGGATATTGGATTCTAGTGCATCTCATCACATTTCACCATATTTGTCATCTTTTGTTTCAATATCTTCTCGTACACCTGTCTCTGTTATGTCTGCTAGTGTTACACCCATGTCAGTAGAGGGTGTTGGTTCTATTATCACTCCTTATGTATCTTTAACATATGTGTATTACATTCCTACACTTGCTTTGAATCCTGCACCGGTCAGTGAGCTCTGTAAATCTGGTTGTTGGGTCTTTATTTCTGATTTATTCTGTTGTGTATAGGAGATTCAGTCTCGGAGGGTGATTGGGATAGGCAGTAGATTTGGGGAACACTATGTTTTAGAGAAGCTACATGTTGCTAATGTTGTTGCATCTAGTGTCGATTTGTAGTTTTTTTGTTTAAACCCTTTGTCGTCTGTTTTTTTTTTTTATCTTTGGCACTGTTGTTTGGGACATATATTAGCTTCTCGTTTATAGTTTTTGTTTACCACTGGTGTGTTCGGCTCTTTAAAAACTGATGATATTTCTGATTTTTGTGGTTGTAAATTGGGAAAATTTTCTACTTTACTGTTTAACAAAAGTGTCACTCGTTCTGTTGTTCCCTTTGATATCGTGCATTCTGATGTGTAGGGTCCCTCTCTGATCACTTCTAAATTGGGAGCTAACTATTACTCCCTCCATCCCAAATTGATAGTCCAATTTTCATTTTTGAAGTCTTTTTTCTTTAACTTTGACCTTAAATATTTTTATTTGTGTTATATATTACTTAATAAAACTTATAACAATGAAAAAAACAATTAAAATACAATCCATTCATATATTTTGCATCAAGTATTATCTATCAAAATCAAAAATATTAAAGGTCAAAATTGAAGAAAAAAGACTTCAAAAATCAACAGTGGACTATCAATTTGGGACAGAGGTAGTATGTTTCATTCATTGATGATTACACTCGTTATACGTGGATTTATTTTATGAAGTGCAAGTCTGACTTTTTCGCCATATATAATGAATTCAGAGCTCTTGTAAAGACTCAATGCTCTGCTGTCATAAAATGTTTTCGGTGTTATTTGGGAGGATAATTTACCTCAAATGATTTTAAATAATTATTGGAATCTGATGACACTATATATCAATCATCTTGTACAGACACTCCTCAACACAATGGTGTTGCAAAAAGAAAACATCGACATCTCCTAGAAAATGCCAGATCCTTGCTACTTTCTGCTAAAGTTCCCAATATGTTTTGGGGAGAAGCTGTTCATACCGCCACTTATGTTATTAATCGCATTCCTAATACGTACACTTTGATGAAGTCTCCTTGTGAAATGTTGTTTGGAAAACTTCCAGATAATTCTTCATTACAAGTATTTAGGAATACATGTTTTGTTTTGAAGCCTCATGTAGAGACAGATAAGTTGTCTTCAAAATCAACTCTTTGTGTTTTTCTGGGATAGGGTACTGTTCAGAAAGGTATGTCTCTCGAATGTCACTTTTTGGGAGCATATTCCAATCTATATCATTCCTGTTCAATCACATGATGCAACCCAGGAGGAGCTTCATACTTTTAATCTATTTAGCATTGAAACTGATGATCCACCACATGTCACTAATCTACCACTTGCTGTTGATACACCACCTATCGCTGATCCTCTTCCTGGAGATCATCAAGACCCCCCTCTATTGAGGCCTTATCGTAATAAGAAGTCCACAAAGATCTGATACGATGTAAACTAACAAGTAAAATACATATAACATCCCAAATCTTATTAGGCTAACAGTGATAATAACGTTTATGTTGAATTTGACAATTTTGGTTTTTCTTTGAAGGACCTCTCGACTGGAAAGCACCTTTCTTACCATAATAGCCCTGGAGATTTACATCTATTAACCGTTCCCATCGGTACTCCTACATCCTGCCTCACCACTTCTCACACATAGCATACAAGACTTGTACATACTGACCACCATATTTTTTATTTAGTTTCTAGTCGTAGATATATTTCATGTACTAAAGACAAAATTTCTCATCTTATCCATTGTTGTCAACTATATAATAGTAAACGTACCTTTTTATGAATCTCATTCATTCACTTTTCATCTGTTAAATGTGAATCGAGCATTTGAAGCATTTAGATCATGCTCATTGAGCATTTGGAGAACTTCGGCCTCAATGGAGCACTTGGGGTTCATGGAGCCTGTGACAAAGGAACAGATCTCCTAACAAAGGAATGAATCATCATACAAAGGAACGGATCAAGTGCCAAAGAACGGCTCGCACAGAAGGGGCTTTGGAGCATCTGGAAGAGGTTTGGAGCACTTAAGACTGATATGGAGCAACAAGGTATCCTTGTTGCACCATATGATAAAGGGATGGGCCAAGATTGTTGTTCTTGGGCCATCATGGCACTCCTCTTGCACCATCATGTCCAATCTTGTGCCATGATGCTTCTTGTTGCACCATGCATGTGCATGTTGCTCCATGGTGATGCTGTTGCTCAAAGCTTGATGTTCTTTTGGCACTCTTGATGCCTATTGCACTATCCATACTCCTTGTTGCACCATATGGAGATGATGTTGCACCATAGAGAAGTTGTTACGCCATCATGAACCATCTTGGTACATGATGTGCCATGTTGATTCCTTTGTTGTGCCATGTTGACCCAAGTATGCCTAGAAGTTGATAATGCTCAAGAATGTTCCAGAAGTTGCTGCATGGCGGATTGTGAATGGTTGACACCTTTAAAGGGCCAATGGGCTTGGTCCATTAGGGTTTTAGGCCTGATCCCTCAAGTATAAGTAGGGATGTATGCTAGGTCATTTTGTATCTTGACTTCTAGAGTGATAGGCAAATATATGTGTAATTGTACTTTTAAACTCTATTTGAGAGCTCTGAAATAAAAGAATACTCCCTTCCTGCTCGAGGGCGTTGGTCACCTTGACTGAACCACGTAAATATTGTGTCTTGTAAGCTTATAGTTTTGCTAGTTATCCACTTTACTTCCTAACAAATGGTATCAGAGTTGCGGTTTGTATTCTTGTGATTGAAGAACTGTACTCACAATTTTAATTGGGGGAAGTTCAATGGATCAAATGACTTCACTTTATTGAAGGTGAAGATGAGGGCACTTTTTGTTCAACAATGATGTGCAACGTCACTAGAAGGAGAGGCAAAACTGCCAAAGGACATGGCGGCTGATAAGAAGGTGGATATTCCGACGAAAGCACATAGTGACATTCGATTAAGCTTGACAAATGAAGTACTGAGGGAGGTCGTGGATCAAACAACTTCTTCCGGGTTCTAGGATAAACTTTGTGACAAGTACCAAAATAACTCTCTGACGAACAGGTTGTATCCGAAGCAAAGGTTGTACACTCTCAGAATGTCTGAAAGTACCCAAGTGAAAGATCATCTGGATAACTTCAATCATATTATCTTGGATCTACAAGGTGTTGACGTGAAGATTGAAGATGAAGATCAAGAGTTCATTATCTTATGTTCTCTTCCTAACTCATATGAGAATTATCATGGTCTATGGTAGTACAACAATCACTTTGAATGATGTGAAGGAATCTCTGATGTCCAAGGAACTGAAAAGAAAAGTTTCAGTTGGAGAGGAGGTGTCCAGTTTCGGTTTGTTTGCAGGGAGAAGGAGGTCAAAATAGAGGAAAGGGGGAAATAGAGGGAGATCACGTTCAAAATTGAAGTCTAAAGTTTCATCGAACATGAAATGATATAACTGTAAGGAGAAGGGGAACTTTAAGCAAAATTATCCACAACTGAAGAACGGGAAGTCCAAGAGTGAATCAAGAAGCAATAACATTGTTGTTGTGGTTTAGGAATGTTCCGATGAAGGCGGCGATGGTGATGTACTGACTGTATGCACATCAAGTTCTGTTGATGCTCGGGTATTGGATTCTGGAGCATCCTATCACATGACATATAATCTTGACCGGTTCGACTCCTTCAAAGAATGGGATGACACAGTCAAGATGGGTGATGATTGGGTGAGCAATATCAAAGGCAGTGACATGGTTCAAATCAAGATGCACAATGGCATGGTCAGGAAGTTAGATTGTTGGAACGTACTAGAACTTCGGAAGAATCTAATTTCTCTTGGCACATTGGCTAAGAATGGGATGAGGTGCACTAGTGAAGGTGAATGGGTGAAAGTGATCAAAGGCTCTTTGGTTATAATGAAAGAGAAGATGGATCATGGAGGGATCTATATCCTAAATGGCAGTGTGGTTATAGGAATGGTGGGTATATCCTAATCCTTGAATGAAGTTGATGACAAGATGGAGTTGTGGCATCATAGGTTAGGGCACATGAGTAAGAAGGGCATGTCAATTCTAAGTAAACAAGGACTGCTTGGTGGAGAGGCTACTGGGAAGATAAAGTTTTTTAAAGCTTGCATCAAGGGATAGTATCGGAAAATGATGTTCGGTACCGGTCAACACACAAGCAAGGAAATCCTAGAGTATATTCACTTATATCTGTGTGGTCCTGCACCAGTGAATTCTCAAAGAGGATGCTTATAATTTGTGACGTTCATTGATGACTATTCAAGGAAGGTTTTGTTGTACTTTCTGAAGACCAAATATGAGGTGTTTGGGATGTTCAAGGAGTGGAAGACCATGGTTGAAAAAAGGACTGGAAAATAGGTCAAGACTCTGAGGACTGACAATGGGTTGGAGTTCTGTAATGCTTCATTTGACAATTTCTGCAAGGCAGAAGGTATAGTGAGCCACCACATTGTAGGACACACACCACAACAAAATGGAGTGGTAGAACATATGAACCAAACACTAATGCAGCGTACAAGGTACATGCGAATAATTGCTAACTTATCCAAGAATTCTGGGTAGAAGCAGTTAACACTGCTTGCTATCTGGTGAACAGATCACCATCAACTACTATTGTCTTTAAGAATCCTCAAGAGGTACGGTCTGGGAAACCCTATGACTATTATGGTTTACGTATATTTGGATGTCCCACATATGCTCATATGAATGATCGTAAACTTGAGCCAAGGGCAATGAAGTGCATATTTCTAGGATATGCGATGGGAGTAAAAGGTTATCGATTGTTGTGTACAGAAGAAGGAAGAAATCATAAATTTATCATGAGTAGAGATGTGACCTTTGATGAATCTATCATGGATAACTAGGGAGGAGGTGATACAAGTCAACCAGGAAACAAAGATAAGGGTGCTAGCCAGAAGGTGGATTTTGCAACTCAAACTCCAGACATAGTTTCATAAGTGAAATAGAGCAAGGCGGTAGTGAACAGTACGGACAGATGAAACCCATGAAAAACCTATGGGATCTTCGTTCAGTGGTGCTGATTTCGAGAATGATGATGGGTATGAATCAGTAGCAAAGAGAATGTCAAGGAGGGTCATTCGACAACCTAATAGATATGTGGGATGTGTGAATTCAGGTGAACTTGACTCCATTGCTTTTTCTTTAGCAATTGGAGAAGACATTGACACTGAGGATCCTAATTCATATAAAGAGGTTGTGATGAATAAAGAAGCAAATGACTGGTGGATGGCCATGAATGAACAAATGAAATCTTTAGTGAAGAATTAAACATGGGATCTTGTTCCATTCAAGGCAAGGTTGGTGGCGAAACAGTTTTCTTATAACACCTCGAATCCGGGAGATGAAACTTGAGAGCTATAATACACATTGTAGGACCTACTCAATGAGTTGGTTGGTCCTGACTCGTCGTCTAGGAGCTGAGTTGGCCGCGTAGAATATTAAGCCTACTTCATCGATTTGAAGGGTGGACTTGACGATTTGAGTTTGTGTAGTGAAACCCTAGTTTTCCAGGGTCGTGTCTTATTTAAAGGATCTTAAGCCCTCATTTCCGCCTCCCATGTCACCTTACCCCCTGTCTGAAACCCTAATCGTTTGGAATGATCTAAGAGATAGAGAGAGCTAACTTTGGGGCATTTTAGTTCACTTTTGGAAGAGAAGAGTATCAAGGCTTGGAACGAGAAGGAATGTTGGAGTTAGTGTGTATCCATCTTTAACTTTTGTTGGAAGGTAAAAGTCATCACCTTGCTCATTATTTTGAATAGATCTTGCTTTTAGGAAGTTTTAGGGCTTTTTCCATCTTTCATTGAGACTTTAGCATTTGAGTTTGCCAAGAGATTGAGACTTCATATCTGGACCTTGGGTGGTCCCTTAAGCCCAAAGGTCCAAGCTTTATCAAGCTAGAAGAGAGCGTTTATTCTTAGATCCTTAAATGGAACTTGTTTTGGCAGTTTGAGCCCTAGGTGCCATGCATGGACGTAAATCTTGTAGCTTTACATGGTATTTCAGCCTTGGGAGTGTAACAGCCCGGAATCTCAGGTATTATTAAATTATGTTTTTAGGGTGATTTAAGAGGGGACTCGGCGAGTTGGAGCCTAGACTCGCCGAGTAGAATCGCAGACTTGGTCGCGGGATCGCGACTGGACTCGACGAGTCCAGATATGGACTCGGCGAGTCGACGCTGTTCAGCGGAAACCCTAGCCGTTTGGTTTTGGATCGTATATAAGGCACTATATGCCGTCATTGTCCGTCTTTTAGTCTACTGAGAAGAACCCTAAGCGGCTGTGGGCATCTAGAGCAAGATTGAAGGCCATTGGTGATTTGAAGAAATTGTGGTGCAAGGAGGAGGGGAGTCTTGGCTAAAGGAACTGCAAGGGATTCGAATTCTGAGGTTTGGGGACACAGAGAGTGCGTTATTCAGGTAATATTTCAGATCATTTCTGTTATATTGATGTGTGTATGGATCTAGGGTTTATGGAACCCATTTGGTGATTAGATGGATTATTGCCTTGTTACCCAAACGAATATAACCCTGTATTAGGACCTTTAGAGGTCCAGAAGGTCCCATGCTTGTGTATTTCGGAACCATACGGATCCCAAGATGCAGTTTGAGCGGTTGCATGGCATGGACTCGCCGAGTTCGATGAACAGACTCGGCGAGTAGCTTGAAGATTAGCTGGGACTCGTCGAGTTGTTCTTCAGACTCGGCGAGTTGAGTCGGGGTGGCCCCGCGATTCTTCCAGGAGTAACTCGTCGGGTCAAGGGGGACACTCAACGAGTAGATAGGGAATCTCAGAGAGTTGGAGGACGTCTAGACTCGCCGAGTCGCCATGGCACTCGCCGAGTCCGGTCGAGTTGACCGTTGACCGTTGTCCGTTGACCAGAGTTGATCTAAGTCTGACTTCTTAGGGATAGTCACACTTAGAAGATATAAGTGTTAATGAGGGATATGCGATGTTATAGGGAGGTGGTAGCTCGTCGGATTGTGCACGAGTGATTTCAGGATTGCTAGCTTTCAGCATTCACGAGGTGAGTCTTCTCACTATACTGTACCCGGAAGGGTTTGACTGTGTGACCGGAAGGTCGGATATGATATGTGATATGTATGCTATATGTGGTAAGTTATTTGTTTTATGTGTGCTATGTATGTCATGGGCCGGAAGGCGATTATATTATGGGCCGGAAGGCAATATGTTATGGGCCGGAAGGCGATATGTTGTGTGATGGACCGGAAGGTCGGCGTGGGTAGGACCGGAAGGTTTACCCAGCAGGGACGGAAGTCCCCTGAGACACATGGACCGGAAGGTCCACACCGAGCTGAGAGACCGAAGGGTCCTCATCGAGACGTATGACCGGAGGGTCCATGTCGAGCTATAGCCATGAAAGGCTTATTATTTGTGCATGTGGTATTTTAGGGAACTCACTAAGCTTTGTGCTTATCGTGTTGTGTGATATGTGTTTCAGGTACTTCTCAGGATTGCGGGAAGGCGCTGAATTGATTGTACACAAGAGATGGAGCTTTGTTTTTTAGGATCCTGGATTTTATTTAAACAATTATGATTAAGTGTTTTTGATAAATTGACATTTTGGGGATTTTGTGAAGTGTGTTGTGCGATTTTTGTGATTTTTAAAAATGAAAAAAATTGTTTGAAAATTTACAGTGTTACAAGTTGGTATCAAAGCCTTGGTTTCAGGGATTCGGATGTACTCTCTGGTATGTATGGACTCAAGATGAGGATTTGAGAAAAAATTTCAAAAGAAAAGATTTTTTTTTTTAAAAACGAGTAAGAGTTTAAAGGGAAAACAAGACGGAACAGTGTGTACAATTAGCCAGAGCCCGAGCGGTGATTTCCCAAAATACCATTATTTTATGAGATATGTATGAGATATTAGAGCTGCATGCTAGAGGATAGACTAGGTATTTCAAAAAATCGGGCTAGGGTTTCCTGATTCATGATGCCTTAGCCTAGGGAATGCTATTGATTGATATTATATGTTATTTGCTATGTGTATGTGCTGAGTAAGAGTACCTAGCAGAAATATTTTAGAGAGAGCTTTGAGTAGAGGAGTAATCTAGGAGAGATACCTAGATATGCAGTTAAGAAATCTACTGAGAGAGGAGTTGGATACCCACAAGAGGTAGGGTTGCCTGAGTTTGGTAATGCCTTTTTGATTTGCGGATAGAGCGAGTGGAGTTGTATGCTAGAGTGGTTTTATGTGTTGGAGGAGGTGATTTGATGCCTGAATGCTGCTTGCTTTGTGCTTTGTGGAACTCTTGATGACGAGAGACAGCTACTAAGTGAATATGACCATATTTAGGAGGTAGATGGCTGCCATCATGAGGAGTTCTTCAATAGCTGATGGCATAGAAGTATGAGAACCTAGGAAGAGCCTAGGGAGTGAACTTAGTCAGATGAGTACGCTGATAAATGAGAGTATTCGCTAGAGAGCGAACATGTGTAACGGGATTGGTGATCGAGAAGGTTGAGCAACTACTTAGGAAATATGGGACAATCCGTGTGGAAAGTATGGATAGATGTGGCAAGTAGTATGGGCTCGTACTACTGAAAGCAGAGGACCCATACTCAAAACAAAGAGAATTTCAGAGGTTCTAAATAGCAGGTTGAGGGGTGATAACATGGTTCGGGTACCATGATCCGTAGTAGAGTGTGTTTCCATCCTTACCAATTATTCGACGATGGGTGTTCAGATTGAGAATGGATATGGTAAACTGTGGGGATAGAGGGCCATGTTTGTTGAGCTTCGATAGAGTGTACCTTGCGAGGAAAATTGAGTTTAGATCCCGAGGAGTTTGACTGGTGAGCTTCCAGTTCGAGTAGTAGGACTTGAGGAAAAATGGAGATGATATGCTGAGGAGGTTTGCGATTTTGGTTGAGTGATCAGACGATGCTTGAGATGTCACTTCCTGTGATGAGAATTACACTATTTATGCTTCTCTTTCGGAGCGAAAGAGATAACGAGCTTATGGTTTCGGAGTTTGGAGGTAACCCCTAGGGGTAGCACATAATTGTGATATATTCACTAGAATATTTTCTGCGAGGTATTTCTTATACCATGCGAGAGTCATCAGTGGGGACTGGGGTGGATGAGGACAAAGATGCCTTAGTTGAGTTAGGTATACTTTTTAGCAGCAGTTTCAGGTGATCAAGAGGAGTATACCGGGGCGGCGGCCCTTTTTGCCTACATTGTGTATCGAGTGTGAGAGTGAGGTCTCTTGCTCCTATGATAATTCCTGTAATGGAATGTTGGTTGAGGAATCGGAGACGAGGTGTGTGATAATGCATTATTTCCAGGTTAAGAGTTATGACTAATTCAGGACAATTGGGATATTTGGCGATGTATCGGTATAAGATTTTAGGATGACTAGGGGCAGTCACGTTGGGAGGATTATGAGGTGTTCATCTAAGATATGGGATACATGGAGCTATTTGGTCATTATCTGGAAGATCATCGAGTGCTGTGTGGTACATTCCATGAGTCAGAAATGGTACATCTAGCGAGCCAGTCTGTAGTGAGGACTATTTTGTATGTCAAGGGACGATGGTTTGAACCCTAAGTAGGTGAGAATTGGGTATTCTATGGGGAAGGATCCTCAATCTGATATGGAACAAAAGTTTGGGTTAGGAGGATCTGTGGTATGAGTATATGAGACGAGAGACATGTGGCAGTCGAGGCAGTGTACAACGCGGGATGATGCATGTCGTATATTCTCAAAAGAAAATGAGTGACTTCACGACGGATGGCCGGTAGACAGGTATCTGATTATGGCTTGTATTTCTTCGGGTGTGCCAATGTTTGAGTTTCTAGATGGTTGGGTTGCCAAGGTCAAGATTCGATTTCGGAGAAACTAATAGTTCGACGTATAATTGTTATTTGTACTACGGGAGGAGCAGCAGTTGATTTGTCAATCAACTATAGGGTCGATATGAGTAGTTTGCCTGGGCTTGATCAGTAGCAGATGGGGATTCCGATTGTCGTCAATGTGTTCTCAGACGCGACGATTCCTCCGTACTTCCAATTGTGAGTTGGAATACTTCAAGGCTTCGAATGTGTGAGTGGAAGATCAGTGTCCGTGGCAAGAAATTGTGAGATTCCGTAATGGTGTATCGAGGTATCTGAGTATGATGCCCTAAGTTGTTGGATTATTATGAGACTTGGGTATGTCAGATGGCAAGTGGGACATCAAGCGACTATATTTCCAGATTTGAGATCATCAGCTAATTGTCTCTAGACAGGAATTGTTCAAGAGTGTGACTGTACTGGGGAAAGTTTCCCGTCTGTGAGAACTTAAGTTAAGAGTAGTGATGTATAATCTGGGTAGGTGTGTGCACCTAACTATAATTGGACCTTGGAGTAATAGACAGTGAACTCGGTGTGGTGACGACTTGTGGATGAGATTGTGGGGTGATACGAGAGTGAACGGATCTGGTGGGAGTAGTCACTTAGGACTCTCAGGGGAGACCGTGGAGTGAGCCCGTGGAGAGTAAGAGAGGGTATCATAATACTACGGGGAGCGGTAGCATCTACGATGTCAGTACGAGGGAGTATCATAATACTACAGGGAGCCGTAGCATTCACGAGTCTGTATGAGAGAGTATCATGATACTACAGGGAGTCGTAGCATTCATGAATCAGAGAGAGGGAGAGAGGGAGAGAGAGTATCGTATGACTATGGAGAGCCATAGCATACATGAGTCAAAGAGAGAGAGAGAGAGAGAGAGAGATAGAGTATTTTATGACTGTGAGGAGCCGTAGCATACATGAGTCAGAGAGAGAGAGAATATCGTATGACTACGGAGAGCCATAGCATACATGAGTTAGAGAGAGAGAGTACTATATGACTGCGGGGAGCCGTAACATAGATGAGTCAGAGAGAGGGTATCGTGTGACTATGGGGAGCCGTAGCATACATAAGTCAGAGAGAGGGTATCGTGTGACTGCAGGGAGCCATATCATATATGAGTCAGAGAGAGGGTATCGTGTGACTGTGGGGAGCCGTAGCATACATGAGTCAGAGGGAGGGTGTCGTGTGACTACGAAGAGTCGTAACATATGTGAGTCAGGGAGAAAGTATCGTAAGACTGGGGGGAGCCATAGCATTCGTGAGTCAGAGAGAGAGAGAGAGAGAAAGAAAGAGAGAGAGAGGGGAGCCATAACATTCACGAGTCAATGAGAGGGAGTATCGTAAGACTGCGGGGGAGCCGTAGCACCTAGAAGTTAGTGAGAGAGTGATGTAAGACTCCGGGGAGCCATGACACTCACCAGCCAGCGTATGACACATATGGATTTTAGGTATGAGTGGCCTTGCCAATTGAGTCTGTGGGAACCGGGTGGCCAAACCAGAGGTGAGAATAAGGTCTCAGCAAGGGTCGGAACCCGTTGTGTTTTAAGTTAGAGAGGGGTTGTCGCAAATCGGAAGGATTAAGGTGTAAAGCATGCGTAGGTTCGAGGAGCATGGGTCACGAGTTGATTACTAGGTTGGGACGACCGGTTCCACTTCTGTGTCGGATTAGACTCTTGTGATTGAGTTTGGCTCTATCTTTGTGAAGGATGAGCAGGTTGGGATTTCGAAGTTTTCAGATGGATTTCATTCCGAGTGAGATGTGCTTCCTAATTGATGTTTTAGACGTGGGTGAATCGGTTCGTTGGTTTGAGGAGGACCACAACACGCATGAAGTAGCGAGTAGTTGATGACCGAGGTCGTATGTGGGATGAGATTTCAGATCGGTTGTGGTATTCGCTTGAGGTAAAACGAGTTTCATGATTTATATGTCATGATGAGTTGAGATAGATTTTGTTAGAAGAAAGTATGTACGTCATTTTATTGAGTGTACAAAGGGTAGCCTTGGAGATTCAATTATTGGGTCGGGAGCTGACCCAACACTCCATGTTGGATGTGCATTTGAGAGTGAGTCGGGAGTTTTATGATTGTAGATGTCGAGGGTTAGTTCCAACCGGGTATAATTTTTGTGTCTGAGAACAGAGTATCGAGGTTCATTTTTTTCAGATGGGTTCTGATAGCAGTAAGGGTGGTGGGTCATTGGGGATATGTGACCCTTTCGTTCCTTTTGAGCTAATGTCCAAATCGATTGGTTTGCCTGACATGAGTGTTCAGCAACCACTTATGGTCAAGGACTTGTACCATCAGTCGTAATGAGATGACCAGAGTTAGAGGTATTTTAACGACCCGTGATTTGATGAGTGATTGGCATGGTGATATTCTGCATGGCAGTCTGTCAGAGAAACAGACCACTACAGATTCCGAGTTCGGGAGAGTCAGAGCTGATACGGACACGGCAAAAGGGGATATGTCCTTCTTCGGGTTGGGAGTTCCGGTTTGGTTTCAGGTGTCTTGGGAGGGAGATTGTTGTACAAAATTAGATACTCGGTGGTGCTTCTTAGGCTAATGGTTTCGAGCTAGGTATTATTAAGGAGCAGTTTCGAAGGCGAAATATAATTCAAGTGGGAGAGAATTGTAACACCCCGAATATGGGAGATGAAACTTGAGAGCTAGAATACACATTGTAGGACCTACCTGATGAGTTGATTGGTCCCAAATCGTCGTGTAAGAGCTGAGTTGGCCGTGTAGAATATGAAGCCTACTCGTCGAGTCGAAGGGTGGACTCAACGAGTTGATTCTATGTAGTAAAACCTTAGTTTACTAGGGCTGTGTCCTATATAAAGGACCTTAAGCCCTCATTTCCGCCTCGCATGTCACCTTACCCCCCCCCCCCCTGTGTGAAACCCAAATCGTTTGGAATGATCTAAGAGAGAGAGAGAGAGAGAGAGAGAGAGAGAGAGAGAGCTAACTTTGGTGCATTTTAGTGCACTTTTGGAAGAGAACATAAGAGTATCAAGGCTTGGAATGAGAAGGGACTATTGGAGTCAGTGTGTATCCATCTTTAGCTTCTGTTGGAAGATAAAAGTCACCACCTTGCTCATTATTTTTATTAGATCTCGTTTTTAGGATGTTTTAGGGCTTTTTCCATCTTTCATTGAGACTTTAGTATTTTAGCTTGCCAAGAGATTAAGACTTCAGATCTAGACCTTGTGAGGTCCCTTAAGCCCAAAGGTCCAAGATTTATTAAGCTAGAAAAGAGCTTTTATTCTTAGAACCTTAAATGGAACTTGTTTTGGCACTTTGAGCCCTAGGTGCCATGCATGGACGTAAAGCTTCTAGCTTTACATGGTATTTCAACCTTGGGAGGCTAGATCCAGAGTTTGGGGTTGTAACTCTGTCTTAAAACGTCTAAATGAGAAAAAGACTATAGGGACACGACAAGTCGGGGAGCTGACTCAACGAGTTGGTTAGGGTTTACCCCGATGCTTTGGACACTTTACAGACTCGGCAAGTAGGTGAGACAAATCGAAGAGTTGAGAGGGTTTTACCCGTATTTGGATTCATAGTGGAATCGACGAGTTGATGAGACAACTCGACGAGTAGGTGGGGTTCCCTGGTCTTCTGGACGCTTCATGGACTCGGCGAGTAGAACCGGGTTTTCGCGATTCACCGAGTTCTGAGGGACTCGACAAGTTCAAGAGCTGTACTCGGCGAGTTGAGTCAACATGGACTGTTGACTTGTGTGTGGACTTCCGTTGACTTTTAGAATTGGATCAGTTTTGACTGTTGACTTCCGTTGACTTTAGGTGTTGGTTAACGGTGGATTTTAGAGGCCATGGAGGGGAGGAGATTAGATCAGCAGCTCGAGTTTGGGATTCATTTTTTACTCTGCGAGGTGAGTGTTCTTCCCATACATACCTGAGTAGTACTAATGAGTGACCGGAGGGTCTTATTTGAGTTATGTGATATTATGCATTTTGTCTTTGTGATATATGTTATTTTATCCTGTGCATTTTGAGATCAGACCGGAGGGTCCAACTCGAGCTGTAAAACCGGAGGGTCCTCACTAAGACACATAACCAGAGGGTCCACACCTAGCCGAGAGACCAGAGGGTCCTCACCGAGACGCATGATTGGAGGGTGCATGCCGAGCTATAGCCCTGAGAGGCTTATTATTTGTGCATGTGGTATTTTGGGGAACTCACTAAACTTTATGCTTACCGTGTTGTGTGATATGTGTTTCAGTTACTTCTAAGGACCGCGGGAAGGCACCAGCTTGATTGTACACACGAGATGGAGTTATGTTTTTGAGGATCCTGGATTTTATTCAAACAATTATGATTATGTGTTTTTTGATAATTTGACATTTTGGGGATTTTGTGAAATGTGTTGATGAGATTTATGTGATTTTTAAAAATGAAAAAAATTGTTTGAAAATTTATAGTGTTACATTTATCAGAAATAAGGAATTGATTATTACGAGGTGTTCTTACCGGTCATGAAGCACAAGATAATTTAGGTTCTTTTGGCCATGGTGAGTGGACTTGATCTGGAGCTTGAACAACTTGATGTGAAAACTGCATTTCTTCATAGGAACTTACAAGAGAAGATTTATATGTCCCAGCCAGAAAGGTTCCTTGATTCTAGGAATGATCATCTATGTTTGCTGAAGAAATCTCTGTATAGGTTGAAGCAGTCTCCAAGACAATGGTACAAGAGATTTGATTCATTCATGATCTTGAATGGCTACACTCGGAACCAGTTTGACAATTGTATTTACTCAAAGGAATTCTCACCAGATTACTACATATATCTGATGCTATATGTTGATGATATGCTCATCGCAGCTAAAGACATGGCTGGAATAAATGAATTGAAGGCAACCTTAAAAAATGAGCTTAAGATGAAGGATTTTGGAGTAGCAAAGAAGATATTGAGGATGGAGATTCAAAGGGATAGAAGAGAAGGGCAGTTGTGTATTTCTCAACAGAAGTACATTGAGAAAATTATGCAATATTTCAATTGTGATTAGTCCAAATCAGTTGGAACTCCTTTGGCGGCTCACTTTAAACTTGTTCCAAGCACTATACCTACTACTAATGAAGAAAGGAAGTACATGAGTAGGGTTCCGTACTCAAGTGCTGTGGAAGTCTTATGTATGCTATGGTTTGTACCAAACCTGATTTGGCTCATGCAGTTAGTGTGGTTAGCAGGTTTATGAGTAATCCAAGGAAGACTCATTGGGAAGCTGTAAAGTGGATATTACAATACTTAAAGGGAAAAATGGATGTTTTCTTGGTGTATGAAGCAAATACAAAGAGTGACTTGGTGGGATATACTTACTCTGATTATGGTGGTGACTTGTTGAAGCGCAGGTCACATGCGTGCTACATATTCACTTTGTTCGGTTTTGCCATCAGTTGGAAGTCAACGTTACAAGATACCGTTGCTTTGTCTACAACTAAATCCGAGTACATGTCCATAACGGAAGGAATAAAGGAGGAGATATGGTTGTAAGGGCTCATTCATAGTCTTGGTCTGAAGGTGGAGAAGCGTTTCTTATATTGTGACAGTGAAAGTGTTGTTTTTCTTGCAAAGAACCCTATGTATCACGACAAGACGAAGCACATTGATGTCAGGCTGAATTTCATTCGGGATATTCTAGAAGGAGACAAGTTTTCAATACTGAAGATTTATACCAAGGTCAACCCATCAGATATGTTGACAAAGTCGTTGTCCATGGAGAAGTTCAAGCTTTGCTTGGACTTGGTTGATGTTCGCAGGAGGTAGGTCCCTTCGGGGACGAACGACAGGAAGAGAGAAGAAGTTCTTGTTCGAGGCGGAGTTAAGAGGATGCTCAAGTCAAGGTGGAGATTGTTAAATATGACTCGAGCTTTTGAAGCATTTGGATCATGCTCATTGAGAATTTGGAGCACTTGGACCTCAATGGAGCACTTAGGGTTCATGGAGCAGGTGACAAAGGAACAGATCTCTTGAGAAAGGAATGGATCATCAGACAAAGGAACGAATCAAGTATCAAAGGAACGGATCGTACAGAAGGGGGTTTGGAGCACTTGGGAGTGATATGGAGTAACAAGGGATCCTTTTTGCGCCATATGATAAAGGGATGGGCCAAGAGTGTTGTTCTTGCACCATCATGGCACTCCTCTTGTTCCATCGTGTCCATTATTGTACCATAAGGCTTGTTGTTGCACCATGGATGTGCCTGTTTCTCCATGGTGATGTTGTTGCTCAAAGCTTAGTGTTCTTGCACCACTCTTGATTCCTATTATGCCATCCATAATCCTTGTTGCACCATATGGAGATGTTGCACCATGGAGAAGTTGTTGCGCCATCATGTACCATCTTGGTACATGATGCGCCATATTGATTCCTTTGTTGTGCCATGTTGATCTAAGTATGCCTAGAAGTTGATAATGCTTAACAATGTTCCACAAGATGTTGCATTGCAGATTATGATTGGTTGATACCTTTCATAGGCCTATGGGCAAATGGGCTTGGCCCATTAGGGTCTTAGGTCTGATCCCTCAAGTATAAATAGGGATGCATGCTAGGTCATTTTGTATCTTGAACTATCAGTGATGCCAGGTCTGATCCTCAAGTATAAATAGGGATGCACAAGACACAATATTTACAAAGCACATGCTAGGTCATTTTGTCTTGTACTATCATTTTTGTCTTGTAACATCTGTTTGAGAGCTGAAATAAAAGAATACTCTCCCCCTGCCGGTGGATGTAGGTCACCTTGACCGAACCACGCAAATACTGTGTCTTGTGCGCTTGTAGTTTTTCTAGTTATCCGCTTTACTTCCTAACATCATCGTCTGATATTATTCATTGTGATCTATGGACCTCCCCAATCCCGAGCAAATCGGGCTACAAATACTATCTTTTTCTTATTGACAGTTTTACAAAGTATGTTCGGATTTACCCATTAAAATTTAAACCTGAAACATTCTCACCTTTGCCAAATTCCATATTCTTTTCAAAACCCAATTCAACAAACCCGTCAAAAGTTTTATGTCAGATTTGGATATTTTGGAAGCATATTATACTAATTATATATAAGGATCATATACTTAACAACATTACGTATATTAATATATACAAACAAGTGTTTTCAAATTCATTATTAAACACCATCTTTTTTTATTATATATGTAAATAAATGACAACCATATAGTATATGCTTTACATATTTATTTCAAAACGAATTTATAAACTCATGATTCATGATTGCATCATACAAACTCATAATTTTATCAAAATACCTGAACTTATAAAACATAAATTGTATTTTAATAACGGTTTATATATTTATTTTAGAACAAATTTATAAACTTACTAACACTTCTATCTTTGTAAATTAATATATTTTTTCCAAATATTTGATTAGTCATTACGATTTCAAATTATTAATAGTGTTTTTTCTTACAAATGACAATTTTAATCATTTTTTTAAAGAACATTTTCACGAATCATGGTATTTTTGAAAGTTATGAAATCTTATTTTATCGCTGACGAAATTATGTTTATATTTTTAAAATCTATGTTATTTTAGTTAGGACTGTATATAATAACTGAAAAACCAAACCGTAACCGATATAAACTATATAACCAAACCATTAAAACCGAACAATTGGTGAAAAATGTGGTGTTGTTTATGATTTTCATTAACCGAATGTTAATCGTTCGGTCTTGGTTTTTCTGTGAAACCGAACCGTATATAAGTAACTAAAAGAATTGAAGGGCACTCTTGATTCTTGAATGAGATCCGCATCAAACAATTCAACAAAACAAACACTTAAACGGTACCTCAAATGGTATTTTTTTGTCCTCAAATGTTTTCTTTTTGATGTTACTGATTGTGTCTGTTTGTTTTTTGTTTTTAAAGTGGGACTCTATATTTATTTAAATGTTGCACAATTATAAAATTGGTAGTTATTTTTATAGCAACATAATTTCTTACTATCACTTTATATAGCCACATACTTTCTTACTTTCACATTTTTTACTTTTTTTTCTTCATATTTTTATCAATGAACTTTCAAATTTTATATCATTCGGGTCAACCGATATTAACCATTAACCATAACCAATGATTACTGAAAATACATTAATCAATGTAGTGGTTATGACTTGGTTTGACCAGGTAACCGAACCAAACGGTTCTATACACACTCCTAATTTTACTTTGTCAACCGTGATTTTCACCGGTTTAATAAAATAGTATAGTGATTGAAATGATGTATAACAATCCATTTAACTAGAGTTTAGTGTAATGGAGATGACCTAAGGACAAGTGGCAAGTGACAAAATACTTACTAAAGCCTTACAATTGGGAAACTTTATCTCATGGAGAAGAAGCTTCGAGTTAGGAGTATTAGCTTAAGGTTCTGTGTTGGTAGTAGCAGTTATGGCGGTTGGTGGTTCAGGAAAAAGATAAAGTGTATATGACGATGTGCTATTGTATGTGAGTATCTCCAAGTCAAGTAAGCTCATCAATTGAGTTCGATATGTGAGATCTCACTGCTTCATGCATGCCACCAACTGTTGTATATAATGTTTAACAAGTGCCTATTAAGGCACACGGATAATTAAGGATTTAATTATAGTATTTATTTTAAAATACAACTGTAAATATATAGTCAAGAGTTTACCGATTCTATTTCCTAGTTTAGCTCCTGGTCAATTGTTGTATCACGGCTATAAAGCCTTCACCTGTATACTGATTTCAATTCAATTGAATATACATTCAATACAATACCTTTACATGGTATCAAAGCTACAATTGCTCCAACGAGTTGATCCTACACCTCCGATTCTTCTTCATCTCACTTTCTCTTTCGCACACAATGGCCAAAACCACAATCCAAGTCACCGCTGCCACTCACTTCCCAATAAAACTCACCGCCAATAATTTTCCTGTATGGAGACGTCAAGTTGAAGCCACCCTAATTGGGCTCGATCTTGACACTTTCATTATCGGTGATCAGCCACCTCCAAGCAAATTCTTTAGCGACAAAGACAACTCTACATCAAAATCAAACCCAGAATATCTCACCTGGTATCGCCAAGATCAAACTATCATCAGTGCCATTCTTGGCTGCTGTTCTGACTCAATTCAACCCTTAATTTCGTCTGCCACAACATCCAAAGAAGCCTGGGAGCGCCTCACAGCCAGCTTTGCAAGTGCCTCTAGATCTAGAGTCATATCTCTAAAATCGAAACTTGTCAAAAACCCAAAGGGCAATCGCTCAATTGCCGAATTCCTCCAAGATATGCGGTCAATTGCAGATGACCTGGCTCTCGCACAGAGCCCTGTCACAGAAGAAGACCTACTTGTTCACATCCTATCTCAACTAGGTGATGAATATGGCACCATTGTTGCTGCCATCAAGATACGTGAAAACCCACTCTCATACTCTGAATTATTTGATAAATTGACTGACTTTGAGCGTGCTCTAAAGGAACACACAGCCTCCACTACTCCTGTAATTACCACTGTCGACTATACTTCTCGGCAATCCAATCGCTCATATGGAAGACAAGACAATTCCACTTACCAGCGTGGCGGCTCAAACAATCGCTCCTCAAATCAGCAACAACGTGGTCCTATAAATCACCCCAATTGGTCCTCAAATCCTGGTGGTAATCGTCAAAACAAATCCAAAACTTTTTGCCAATTTTGTAATATCCCAGGTCATCTGACCTGTGATTGTCGAAAACTCGCTAGATTCCTCCAAGAGAACAATGTTGTCCTTAACAATCTGCAGACAGCTCCACCAGTGGCTAATGTAACCATGACCGGCTCCTCTACTGTATCTCCACCCTGGTTATTCGATAGCGGTGCGTCTAATCACGTCACAGGTGATAGTTCCAATCTCCAACGCGTCTTCGATTATGGCGGTCCAGACGAAATAGTTCTTGGGAATGGTAAAACTTTAAAAATTTCCCATGTTGGTTCAAAACACATACACACATCATCCAAAACACTTAATCTTCCAAATGTGTTATGTGTTCCACAATTGAAAAAGAACCTTATTTCTGTTGCCAAATTATGCAAAACTAACTGGGTTTCTGTTGAATTTTTTCCTCATTCTTTTATTGTGAAGGATCTTCGCACGGGGGCGCTTCTCATGCGGGGGGAGAACTTTGAAGATGTTTATTATGCCAAGCTACCATCCAATCCGCAACTTCACTTCACTATCAAAACATCCTCTTGTCATTGGCATCATACCTTAGGACATCCATCCACCAAAGTGTTTAAATGTCTTCTGTCTAAGTTAGGCCTTAGTTCTGCAATTTCCAATATGCATTGTTCGTCTTGTTTAATCAATAAAAGTCACAAATTGCCATTTGGCCCCAATTCATTTGTTGTTTCTAAACCATTGCAACTACTATACACTGATGTATGGGGACCTGTTCAAACCTCAATTGACAAATTCAATTACTATGTCATTTTTGTTGACTATTTCTCTAAATATGTGTGGTTCTACCCCATGAAAAAGAAATCGGATGTTGCTACCATCTTCCCTCAATTCAAAATTCTAGTTGAAACCTTTCTTCAAACACCCATTATCTCGTTGATTAGTGATAATGGTGGTGAGTACATTGGTCTCACCTCTTTCCTCAAAACACATGGCATATCACACTATACCACTCCACCCCACACCCCTGAACAGAATGGCATTACTGAAAGGCGTCATCGCCATATAGTTGAAACCGGTCTATCCCTCCTTCATTACGCTAAACTCCCGTTAACCTTCTGGTCACATGCCTTTGAAACCGCAGTCTATCTAATAAATCGATTACCAACCCCTACCATCCAAAATCACACTCCATACTACCGCCTATTTGGTCAAACTCCAAATTACACCAAACTTAAGCCATTTGGCTGCCTATGTTACCCCTGGTTACGACCTTACACCACCTCCAAACTCCAACCACGCTCTACTCCCTGTTTATTCCTTGGTTATTCCACCTCAAAGTCTGCTTATAAGTGCTATGATCCCCTTACCTCTCGATTGTACCATTCCCGTCATGTCTAATTCATTGATAATCAATTTCCGTCCCTCTCCCCCTCAGACTTATTTTTACCTACACCTGATCACTTTGTCATGACTCACTCCCAACATCAGCCATCTCCATCATCACCAACATCCATCTCTATTCCTAATAGCAACAACGATGCACCCTCACCATCTCATATACGCACCATCCTACAACCTCCATAACACTCTGATCCCACTCAATTCGATTCACACTCTCCATAAAATCAGCCCACATCACCACCACAAGCTCCAAACTTTAACTCCAACCCCTCGGTCACAATAGATACTCCCTCACCGTCTCATGTATCCTCGAAATCCCCAACATCAGCCCAACCATCATTCTCATCATCCACTCAGAATTCCCCTGCATCATCTCGTAATGATGTTGTACCCACTCCAGACAATTCACCCCCACATACAGCCCGTCCACGCAAGAAAAACTCTAAATATTTCAATGACTCCTTTGTCAATACTACCACACTTCATCCTATACCCACAACCATTGAACCAAACACACACAATCAAGCCCTCAAAGATCCTAAGTGGCGCCATGCAATGGATCAAGAGTTTAATGCTCTTAGGCAAAATGGAACCTGGGAATTAGTTCCTCCTAACAGCCATACTCCAATCGGCTGTAAGTGGGTCTTTCGAGTCAAACGAAATCCGGATGGTACAGTTTCAAAATATAAGGCCCGTTTAGTAGCAAAAGGTTTCCTTCAACAACATGGTAAAGACTACTTTGATACCTTTAGTCCCGTTGCAAAAGCAGTTACCATTCGTGTCATTCTCTCTCTTTCACTTTCTCATAATTGGAACCTTCGCCAACTTGATGTAAACAATGCTTTCCTTCATGGTACCCTCCATGAAGAAGTCTTCATGACCCAACCACCTGGTTTTATTCATCCTGACTTCCCAAAATGTCACACCCCAAAACCAAGAACGGCGGAAACGTTCTGGGCGGAGGACGTCATGTAAGGAAATCACAACACAGTAAATGTAAATAAGCAACAACATCATCCATTGTATTAAATATATAAATTTAATACATGCGTGTTCTATACAGTTTTAGACACCAAAAATATAACGTAAATCAAAATAATAAAATGATGAGTCTTGAGTGCGCATCCATCATCTCAAAAGCTGGCATCGGTACCTGTCTACTGATGACCTGAGAATACAAGTTATTTTGAAAGAGTTTATCAGCATTAAGCTGGTGAGTTCATAAGTATTTTTAATGTAGGTGTCTGTTATCAAAAACGTTTGAACATGTCTCAAGTATAAGTTCATGTATGTAAGTGTTTGTAAAAGTTTTGAATCTCTCAGAAAAACCTATATTTTCTAAAATAGTAGCCTTCTACCAAGGCTTTAACTGTTTTGTATGTTCGCTTGTTGTAAAAGTGTGTAATTTCCCAAGTGCAACTATCTTTTAACAAAATATAGTTTGTACATTAAAATTTAAGTGAGGTTATCACTAAAAATGTGTAATGGGTAAATCATTGAAGTACTGTAGCTTAGTTTTATAGTGACTACTGCTGTACTAATTACCTTAACCGGATTTATATTAAGGTATAATGTGATAATTGCACCATACTATCGACTGATAACAACGACATAAAGAACGGTCGTAATAACGGAATGACGTTTGGCACCCGCAGACCTGCAGGTCCGGCTGTAGCTAGCAGCAAGGTGTAGGATAGTCAATCCAGTATAGATCTATACGCAAACTCAACGCTCTCCCTCCAAGAGAATTCTGGCTACAACTCGGGCCATGACATTTAAGGCATGCTCCGATACAGTGGATCACATTTGTTATCGTATTCTTGCATATGTGATGAAATGTTTCTCGTTCTAGTATAGTTGTATATGTTCTCATAGTATAGTTGTATATGTTCTCATAGTATAATTGTATATATATTCTCTTCCTAGTATAGACTCATGAATGAACTGACTCATTGATCTAGCAGTTGTAATAGTATGATTCTGTGTTACCCCGATGGTAACTTGCTAACGGTGCGTCTAGTACGTATGATTATGGAAGTACTTTTATGTCTATATATGTATATTTGATATATAATTAATATGGAAACGACCTTCGGATGGTCACCCGAAATCCCACCAGACCACATCCAAATCGAGGAAAAGGAAATAGGGTGGATGGCCTTCCTAAGCCCTTTAAACATTATTTATACATCTATACATATATAGGCATGCAATTCATAATATAAAAGCATAAATAAGTATTTATAAGACATTTGAAACATAAGTATTATTTTTAAAGAAAGATTGACTTGATGTCAATCTATAAAAACAATTTGAAGGCATAGATTTGATTAAAACGGTTTAAGTAAAAGGAACATTTGTTTAAATCAAAGTTGTAGTATAAATTTGAAAAACAAATGGGTTTGGAAAACATTTTGAAGTAAAACAGTTCGATAGACAGTTTGAGCAGTGATAAAATCACTGGTTTCCCTAGTTATTAATCACATGTGATTTAATGCAATCACATGTGATTGAAGCAATAACTATAAGCATTTAACTTGTATCCCCCCCCCTTGAAAGCATATAAAAGAGTTTATAAAGTATTTAAAAGGTAAATTAAGGGGTATGAACTCACTTGATTGATTGAAGAAAACGAGATGGAAAACCGGGCAGAGTTTCGTCTCGGAAAACGGATTTTTCTCGGGATTCTCGGGAATCTCGGGAGTAAAATCGACCCTCGGGACTTGAGCAAAAAGACCAGAGCTTCGGGTTTTAACGGGCACGGAAATCGAGGCAAGATCGTGAGAGAAAAGAGAGAAGTGAGCAAAATTCTCGGAAAGCCTCGCATTCTATTTATAGGAAGGCTGAACCGCCTCGGTACGCGGGGCGTACGCTCGTACGCAGCGCGTACGCGTACGTCATGCATGACCGAAGCCTCGACTTCGGATGGGATGGGTCGCTGGGGAGGCGGGTCGGACGGGACAGCGGGTCGGATGGGACGGCGGGTCGGACGGGTCGGACGGGTCGGAAACTTCGGATAGGGCGACGTGGACGATCCGAGGCCCTTGATCTCAGTACGCGGGGCGTATGAAGGTACGCAGGGCGTACTTCGGTCCTATCCGATGACTCCCCTTCGGATAATACCGGGAGTTTATAATTAAATTTATATTTATTTTAAATAAACTTCAAAAATTCATATCTCCCTCATACGAACTCCGTTTTTGACGTTCTTTATATCCACGCGAAGGTGAGACCATGATCTACAACTTTCGTTTAGATTCCGTTGGCAAATTCCGAAATTATTTTTATTATTTATTTATTAAAATGACGTGATTAAGGAATTTCTTCAAAAAAATCATAACTTCCTCATCCGAAGTCAGATTTGGACGTTCTTTTTATGTACGCAAACCTTGATATGATTCCTACTACTTTATTTAACCCAAATAAGATTTTAGGAAGGTTATATTTTGACCTAAATTTGATTGGTTTTACATCACATTGACTCGAAATATCGGGTTGTCACATCATCCCCCCGTTAGAAGGAATTTCGTCCCGAAATTAGAATTTAAGCAAGTTAGAAATTACAAATAACTAAGCAAAAAGGTGAGGGTATTTCAGTTTCATCTGATCCTCACGTTCCCAAGTGAATTCTGGTCCTCGCTTGGCATTGCAGCGAACCTTCACGATAGGGATACGGCTTTGCTTTGTCTGCTTGACCTCACGGTCCATGATCTCTACAGGTTCTTCCACGAAGTTGAGGCTCTCGTTGATTTCGATCTCGTCGAGTGGGATTACAAGAGTCTCATCGGATAGACACTTTTTCAAGTTAGATACGTGGAATGTAGAATGTACGTTACGAAGTGCGTCTGGTAGTTCGAGTTTGTAAGCTACGGGGCTGACTCTTGCAAGAATCTCGAAAGGCCCTATGTACCTCGGATTAAGCTTTCCACGCTTGCCGAAACGTATCAAGCCCTTCCAGGGTGAGACTTTGAGGAGGACTCGGTCTCCCACCTGAACTTCCAAAGGTTTCCTTCGTTTATCAGCGTAGCTCTTCTGTCGGTCTCTAGAGGCTTTCAATCGTTCACGGATCTGAACGATTTTCTCTGTTGTTTCCCGAATGATCTCCGGACCGGTGAGAGTACTGTCGGAAGTTTGCCCCCTGGCTAATTGGGTATCACCCACCTCAGTCCAGCACAGAGGGGATCTGCACTTACGGCCGTAGAGAGCTTCAAATGGAGCAGCCTTGATGCTCGTGTGATAACTGTTATTATAGGAAAACTCGACAAGGGGTAAATGAGTATCCCATGCCTTCCCAAAGTCAATCACGCAGGCTCGCAACATATCTTCCAGAGTTTGGATGGTCCTCTCACTCTGTCCGTCGGTCTGAGGATGGTAGGCTGTGCTCATGTCCAGCCTTGTTCCTAGGGAATGTTGTAGTGATTGCCAAAATCTTGAGGTGAACCTACTATCTCTATCGGAGATAATGGACATAGGTACACCATGTAGCCGTACGATTTCCCTAATGTATGTTCTCGTAAGTTTCTGTGACAACCCGAAATTTCCATTTGTACGAACAATATCTATTCAATAGAAGTCAGTCCAATTTCAGTGATTTTCAGACTATTCCGAACAAGTTAGTGTACCTTAGGGTTTACAGTTTAGGAGATATCAAGAGAGTGGATGCTCCTGGGTCTGTGAAATTTGAACATTTCAAGTTTCATAAAGTTACAGCCCAAGTCCAAGAATAAAAATATTTTCTGTCAAAATATTTCAGGACTATAAATAGTTTTCTGAATTTATTTAATTCATTATTCACAATTCCAGCTAGAGAAAAGCCATTTTCTCTCTGACAGATCTTCGGGTTTTTATCCCAGATTGTGAGTAACTCTTTCTAGTAGTGTTAGATTACATATTAGATGCATATAACATGATTTAGTGGGCTAAAACATGAGATCTAGGAGTTTACTCCCCAAGGTGTTCTTGGGCGGTAAACTCCCGAAACAAAGCCAAAACCGACATTGATGCTAGAATAAGGCCTTAGGACATTAGGTAAACACATTAGGGACATGAAATCACACACAAAACCACCCAAGATTGGGAGTTTACGGCCCAGAACTCTCTTAGGCCGTAAACTCCATTTCAAAGGCCTAAATGGTGGTTTTTGGACTTAAGGACTTTAAGGCTTGCATCTAGGTTATTTCCCCAAGTAGCTTAAGGTCTTAAACACATCAAATGAATCAAATGAAAGTGAGTTTACGGCCCAGAACTCTCCTAGGCCGTAAACTCCATGTAAATGGTCACAAAGGGTGTTTTCATGACACCTAAGGCCCTAGCCCTTTACAAGAAATTGTACCCACTAAATGGAAGGACCAAACCACACCAAAATCACTTAAACAAGTGAGTTTACGGCCAAGACATGGCTCTTGGGCCGTAAACTCCTATAAAGGGCACTAAGTGGTGCCTAATGCCTTCATATGCTAGGATTAAAAGTCTAGAACACATCCCACTAGTACAAGAGGCTTGAAAGCAACCAAGGAATCACCCCAAGGGAGTTTACGGCTGTAAAATCCAAGGGGAAATGTCCTTTAGGCCGTAAACCCCTATTTGGAGTACTTCTAGGCCTTAAACCCTTCCAAGAACATAGCCACTAGGTTAGAATAATTCTAGAAAGCATATTGGACTTCAAAACACACCAAACACACATGTTTGGGAGTTTACGGTCGTAAACTCAAGAGTTTACAACCGTAAACTCCATGTGTGATGGATTATGGAGAGTAAACACTCATATGGGGTCCTTTGGAAACCCTAAACTCAAGTACCCTGTCCCACAATAGCTTAGATGAAGTCCTTACGGCTTAAAACACTTACATAAAGTGTTATCTATGTCTAGATGTCTTAAAAATTATCAATTAGTCTTTTGTGTCTAATTGAGTGCATATATGTGTGAT
Source organism: Lactuca serriola (assembly GCF_051521515.1). NCBI lineage: Eukaryota > Viridiplantae > Streptophyta > Magnoliopsida > Asterales > Asteraceae > Lactuca > Lactuca serriola. The sequence goes on from NC_136415.1 coordinate 49,137,763, forward strand.
TATATGTTCATTAGGATCGTAGTGTGTGCGCAAGTCCTCGCTTGACACCTAGCAATCCGATACCGTTCAGTTCATTCCAATCACCAACTACAGGTGAGTTCATACCCCATAATCAATGTTTTAAAGGATTTTAAATGCTTTAATGGGGGGGGGGGAATACAAGTAGAAACAAACATGTTATTAAATCAGTTTCATGTATTTTATAACTATGTTTTCACTCAGTAGATTTCACATATTTCAACAGAAGTCACGTGAAATGGTTTTCTATCTTAAAATACTTGGACAACAGAAGTATTAGTTTTGAAATGTATAATGACTTCAAGTCACTTTATATTATTGCTCAAAGCTCCTAGATACCTTGCATAAACCTACTTGAACAACAACATACTTTCCAGTTAGCTATCATAGGGATAGTCAGTGAATATCAAACACGGGTCAATTCATTCATGAGTCTATACTAATGCCTTACATGATACATGATTACACGTACTTAGGATTCTATGATACATGAATATGTTTACATATACTTACCTGTTACATGAACACACTTACATGAATTCTAGACAGGGACACTTCTTAATAAGTACATTATTCTGTACTTACTTACCTTGGATACTTGAACTTAGATCTAAGAGGATGATTTATTAGTATTTACTGTATAAATTGACTTTCCTATTCCCGTTCGAGGGGATGTTTTCGGCGGGACTTACCATTCCGAATTTCACTGATTAGCACCAGGGATCGATGACGTCTACGGATGTCTAAGGTAGTCACTTGATTTGTGGTCAGTGACGGGACTAACTATCCCTCCGCCCGCTGTTGCAACAGTGGACGAGATGTGAATCTTCGGAGGATCATTAAGTTGACGATCTACATCAAGAGATCGATACAGGGACTAACCCTCCTTCCATCCTGCTGCTGCTACAGAGGATGAGGGGACACTCTTCGGATGTTCCTTAGGGTCTAACTTTCGCTTCATGCGATGTAGTGTTGGTCCTAGTACCCAGTGACAACACTTACCATATCATATTTTTCCTGTTTACTTTATTCTGTGACACATTCACATAAACGATGAGTTAGACTAAGCACTTTTAGTACTAGTCTACACAAAGGAAAAACATTCGAGTCTTGGTAGAAGACTGCACTTCATACATACAAAACATTCGAGTCTTGGTAGAAGACTGCACTTCATTCATACAAAACATTCGAGTCTTGGTAGAAGACTGCACTTTATACATACAAAACATTCGGGTCTTGGTAGAAGACTGCACTTCATACATACAAAACATTCGATTCTTGGTAGAAGACTACACTTCATTTATACAAAACATTCGAGTCTTGGTAGAAGACTACACTTCATACTTATAGAAAATAAGGGTTTTTCTAGGGATTTCATACTTACCTCAACATTTTCACTTAAAGGTTTTTCATGGCATTCATAGCAGGTTTTCACAAACAAAGCAATGACACTTATATACTTATGAACTCACCAGCTCTAAAGCTGATACTCTCTTTCAAAATAACTTGTATTCTCAGGTCGCCAGTAGACAGGTACGGAGGACAGGTTTTGAGAAGACGCAGCAGACAAGTCTCGTCTTTTATTTTGATTGTATATTTTTGGGTCTTATTACAATGAAAGAACACACATGTATAAAACTTTACTTATAATGCAATGGATGATGTTGTTGCTTGTTTATTATATTACACTGTTGTGATACTGTACATGACGTCCTACACCCCTGAACGTTTCCGCCGTTCGTGGTTTTGGGGTGTGACAGATTGGTATCAGAGCATTGTTTATAGTGAATATAGTATATCAACCCATAAAAGATATACTAACTATAAATACATGGGATTAAAACACTCTGTCTAAGAGTTATACTTTTAAATAATAAAATATTTAACAAAGTATACGTGTCTGCATTCATACTAAAATCAGTGTCACAACGACAAGAACAAAAGTATTACGATTGTTGGATATCACAAGTAAGCCTGGGGATATATAGTCAGTCTTGGGAATGGCATAGCCTGATCAACTATGCTGGTCCAAGAAGTGATTAGCATATGCCCAAAAATGGTTGTGATGTGGCAACAAGTCTAAAAACTTACCAACACAACCATAAAGAAATACCATATGGGTATTTGATCTTACTGTAATTATCTTAGTTAGTTCGTCTATTTTAGCTATTTCTTATATCCCTTTTCTCGCGTAGATTAAGATGGCTGGATTTCACCACGGCGATCCGTACTTCCCGAACCAAGGCAATGCGGGTTGGCTAGAGGCAGAGCCAGAAGATGATCACCCAATCCCTTTGGATGATCACCATGCTGAGGGCTTTTCTGATAGTTCCGACTCGGATCCAGAAGTCAACAACCTACCCCCAGCTGCACAAAACCCAAACCTGAACCCTCGCCCTGTGTTTCAAGGACCCACACCTCGGTGGGCCACTAACTTGATTACATGGAGTCATGAACAGGGTCAGCCCATTCCTTACAATGGCGACCGAAGTTTCTACAACCTCACCGAAGGAGGTTCTACTGATAGAGTCCTACCAATCATGGTGCGTAGGATGTCTCGGAACACGATAATGGCTCAGGCGACTATCAATCAAGTTTTGGAAGTTGACGCCAACTCTGGTGTTAACACCGTCCACATTCTCCGACTGGAGTCTGCTCATGAAAGGACTCTGGTCCGTAATGCAAATCTGCAAAGGGAACTTGCTGAAACCCGAGCTGAAGTTAGAGAACTTCGAGCTCAACAAGCAAGGTCGGACAGGCGTATAAGGGACATCGAACGTCTACTGTCGGAATCAAGGACTCATGCTAGTAGTTCTCGTCGCCGATAGAATATCGTTATCTCATCTTTTGGATATAACCTAGTTTATGTACAACTATGGTCTAATTTCCTGTCTATATAAATCTTAGACCTGTTAGGTCTTTGTCTAATCTTAAGTCTGTCAAAATTTTCCATCTTGGTTGATGTAAGGCCTACTTCTAGGCCATTTTTCCCGAACTTGTTACATCTGTAATTCCAGTTTTATTGACAGATATCTAATCTTATGGAAATTATTATCCAACTGCTATCTTCTTCATTTAGTCATGCTATTCTTTCTGTTGTTGGGCTATGGCGATTTAGTCCATGAGACACATTCATTTATCATTTATTCTTATCCTTGTGGTCATCTTTTAAATGTATAGTTAAAGATGCTGCCACGCAGGAATCCTAGGAGGAATCCAAACAACGAAGCACCTATACCACCACCTCCACCACCACCTGTACCTCTTCAACCACCAAATCCTTTTGATGCCACTATGTTCCAGGCAGCTTTCACAGCAGCAGTTGCCGCTGCTGTGTCAGCAATCAACGCTCCTGCCCCTAGTGGATCAGGAACAGGTGCACCACCCTCAAACCACGGCGAAAGCCATGGACACCCTCGGGAATGCACCTACAAGGATTTTACTAACGCCAAGCCCCGCAGCTTCAACAGAACTGGGGGTGTTATGGTGTTGAGACAATGGATCGAGAAGATGGAATCTGTCTTCGAGATCTGCGCATGCCAAGAAGGCAGCAAGGTCAAGTTCGCAGCTTGTACCTTCTCTGACCGAGCACTAACATGGTGGAACAGCCATGTTAACTATCTAACTCTGGTGGTGGCGTATTCCATCAGCTGGGAGAAATTGAAAGAGATGCTCATGAAAGAATACTGCCCTCGAGGCGAAGTACAAAAACTCGAGCAGGAATTCTGGGGTCTTCAAATGGTTGGATCCGACATCACTACCTACACAAATAGGTTTTTTGATTTGGAAAACTTGTGCCCCGACATGCTTGCTCTCCAGAGCAAAAAGATCGAGAGGTATATCTGGGGACTGTCACCCCAGATCCAGTCGAGTGTGATCGCTTCCAGGCCTATTACTTTTGATAGTGCCAAGGAACTGGCACAATCTCTTATCGATCACCGGAAACCTCAGAACATAACAATCCCTACCCCTGTACCACAAAAGTCCAACCCCGACTACCACAAGAAGGGGTGGAATAAGAGGAAAGGAGGGGCTCCGCAAGGGTCCTCCAAGAAACAACAATATGTGGCAATCAATGCTGCCACAGTTACTCCTGTTGCCCCTGCCAACCTCTTACCAGCAAGGGCATATGCTGGAACCCTCCCGAAGTGCACCAAGTGCAACTTCCACCACCACGGACCTTGCAAGGAGATGCAGTGCTCTAACTGCAACAAGAAGGGACACACCGTCCGCTTCTGCAAATTTCCAACAGCTCAAGCTGCTCAAGTTCCTAACGCCGGTATGGGCCAAGCTTGCTACGGATGTGGCGAAGTGGGCCATTACAAGAGGAACTGTCCTAAAGCAGGGATGGCTGGAGGAGTGGGAAGAGTTATGGCTCTAGGCCACAAGGAAGCAGTAGCTGATCCAATGATAGTTACTGGTACGTTCCTCCTCGATAACTCTTATGCTTGCATACTTTTCGATAGTGGAGCCGAGAAAAGTTTTGTAAGTCACAAATTTGCACACCTGCTTAAACAAAAACCATGTGCATTAGATAGTTCATTCACGGTAGAAATGGCTAACGGGAAAACAGAGAGTACAAACTGCATATACATAGGTTGTACTTTAACTTTAGATAGCCATACTTTCAAGATAGATCTTATGCCAGTTACCATTAAATGTTTCAACGTTATCATCGGTATGGATTGGTTGAGTCTTCTGCGTGCCGACATTATGTGCTTCGAAAAAGCAGTCCGTCTTAACCTTCCTAACAACGAAACTTTAATTATCTACGACGACAAACCTAGTACTAGCCTTCGCATCATTTCGTGCATTCAAGCACAAAAGTGTTTGCAGAAGGAGTACCATGCATTTCTCGCACACGTCGTCGATACCAGCCAAGAACAGAAAGACATCCAAAAAATCCCAGAAGTACGTGACTTTCCCGACATATTCCCAGAAGAACTTCCCGGTTTACCACCACAACGCCAAGTCGAGTTCAGAATCGACTTAGTGCCAGGGGATACCCCCGTAGCCAAGTCTCCTTACCGTCTTGCACCGGCTGAAATGCAGGAACTTTCCAGTCAACTTAACGAACTTCTCAAGAAGGGATTCATTCGACCAAGCTTCTCACCGTGGGGAGCACCGGTCTTGTTCGTCAAGAAGAAAGATGGATCGTTTCGCATGTGCATAGACTATAGAGAACTCAACAAACTTACCATTAAAAATCGTTATCCCTTGCCCTGCATTGACGATTTATTTGATCAACTTCAAGGAGCCAACTACTTCTCGAAGATAGATCTGCGATCCGGATACCACCAACTACGAGTATTAGAGGAAGATGTTCCCAAGACAGCCTTCCGAACTCGTTATGGGCACTACGAATTTGTAGTGATGCCATTCGGATTAACTAACGCGCCCGCAGTATTCATGGATCTGATGAATAGGGTGTGTCGTCCTTACTTGGATCAGTTCGTCATCGTCTTCATTGATGACATACTAATCTACTCTCGAAGTAAGGAGGAGCATGGTCAACATCTTCGAAAAATCTTAGAAACATTGCGTGCGGAGAAGCTATACGCAAAATTCTCGAAGTGCGAATTTTGGATTCGGCGAGTCGAATTTTTGGGCCATGTGGTTAGCGAAGAAGGTATACACGTGGACCCTTCCAAAATTAAGGCAATCGAGAACTGGTCAGCACCAAAGACACCTACTGAAATTCGTCAATTTCTAGGTCTAGCTGGCTACTATCGCAGGTTCATTCAGAACTTCTCCAGCATAGCGAAACCTCTTACAACCCTAACCCAGAAAGGCGTGGCCTTCGACTGGGAGGAGAAACAGGAAAGAGCGTTTCAAACGCTCAAACGAGCCTTGTGCATCGCCCCGATACTATCACTTCCCGAAGGAATAGAAGACTTCATTGTCTATTGCGATGCATCCAATCAAGGACTCGGATGTGTTCTGATGCAGCGAGGTAAAGTCATCGCCTATGCCTCGAGACAACTGAAGACACATGAGGTTAACTACACAACCCACGATCTTGAACTAGGAGCAGTTATGTTTGCTCTGAAGATCTGGCGACATTACCTATACGGTACCAAAAGCACGATCTTTACAGACCATAAGAGTCTACAGCACATTTTCGACCAGAAAGAGCTCAACATGAGACAACGACGGTGGGTCGAGCTACTTAGTGATTACGAATGCGAAATTCGTTATCATCCGGGTAAAGCCAATGTAGTAGCCGACGCCCTAAGTCAGAAAGAATATACTGGTCGTAGAGTCAAATCTTTGACTCTAACCATCCATTCACACTTGTCCACACAAATAAAGGAGGCTCAGCTCGACGCTTTAAAACCTGAAAATGTGGCGGGTGAATCCCACACAAATAAAGGAGCCTTATACCTCATGGATCGGATCTGGACACCGAAACACGGTGGCTTCAGAGACTTGGTCATGAAGGAAGCTCACAACACTCGTTATTCCGTCCACCCGGGTTCAGATAAGATGTATCTGGATCTTAAAAAGCTATACTGGTGGCCTAACATGAAAGCATATATTGCTACCTTCGTGAGCAAATGCCTTACTTGCGCAAAGGTCAAGGTCGAATACCAGAAACCCTCCGGTCTTCTACAACAACCGGAGATACCAGAATGGAAGTGGGAGCGGATCACTATGGACTTCCTAACCAAGTTGCCCAAGACAACGGGTGGACTTGATTCCATATGGGTCATCGTCGATAGATTGACCAAGTCTGCACACTTCCTACCGATAAAGGAAACAGACAAGATGGAGAAACTTACCAGAACTTACATTAGGGAGATTGTAAGACTGCACGGTGTTCCTTTATCTATCATCTCAGACCGAGATAGTAGATTCACTTCGAGGTTCTGGCAGTCATTGCAAAGTTCCCTAGGAACTAGGCTGGACATGAGTACAGCCTACCATCCACAGACCGACGGGCAAAGTGAGAGAACTATCCAAACCCTAGAAGATATGTTGCGTGCCTGTGTGATAGACTTTGGAAAAGCTTGGGATACTCATTTACCCCCTGTTGAATTTTCCTACAACAACAGTTATCACACGAGCATAAAGGCAGCTCCATTTGAGGCCCTCTATGGCCGGAAGTGCAGATCCCCTCTGTGCTGGGCTGAAGTGGGTGATACCCAGTTAGCTAAGGGACGAGTTCCCGAAAGCACTCTCACGGGTCCGGAGATCATTCGGGAAACGACAGAGAAGATCGTTCAAATTCGTGAACGATTAAAAGCCTCTAGAGACCGACAGAAAAGCTACGCCGACAAGCGTAGGAAACCATTGGAGTTCCAGGTGGGCGACCGAGTCCTACTGAAAGTCTCACCCTGGAAGGGCTTGATATGCTTTGGAAAGCGTGGGAAGCTCAATCCAAGATACATAGGGCCTTTCGAGATTCTCGCGAGAATCGGCCCTGTGGCTTACAAGCTCAATCTACCGAAAGAACTCAGTAACGTACATCCTACATTCCACGTGTCAAACTTGAAAAAGTGCCTATCTGACGAGACTCTTGTCATTCCACTCGACGAGATCGAATTGATCAAATTCTAGTTTATACTAGTCAAACAACCCAAGCCCAAGCTCTAGCATGATCATAATTAAAGAAATTAATATCAACTAGTGATTACGACTACTAACTCTTTGACTAATACAACCACATATATATATATATATATATATATATATATATATATATATATATATATGATTGTTCTTGAAGAAATAAAAGGCATAAACATTACACGGATAAATAGAAATGATCCAACATAACCTCACTCCAAGTTCACCTGGGCCCTGATAGAATAGATGGCAACAATGGCATTGAGTACTTCTCATATTCATCTGTTGCTTTCTGCTGCCTTGGATATAAGAAGTTGTAATCCAAGTCCGATTCAACATTCATTACTCCCTCAAACACCTTAATCACTGTTGACATTGAAGGCCTTTTCGTAAAATCAGTTTGCAAACACCACGAAGCAACTTTCATCATCTCCATGACTTCATTACCATGTACATGCATATCATCACTGCAACTATCAACTATATCCAACAATGCTCCTTGGTCCCAACATCTCTGAAAGACATCCAGTAAGTGCCAACATTCTTCTGGTTGAGATCTATCAAAATTCTTCCTCCCACATAAGATCTCCAAAAGAACGATCCCAAAGCTGTATACATCCACCTTTTCGGTGATAATGGAGCTCAACCATTCTGGAGCAAGATAGCCAGGGGTTCCTCTCATTGTGGTTATCACTTGGCTTTGATTTCTATCAATGAGCTTAGACAACCCAAAATCAGATACTTTGGCATTGAAATCTTTGTCCAAGAGTATGTTCTGAGGTTTAATATCGAGATGAATGATTTTTTGCCGACATTCTTCATGGAGATATGCTAAACCTTTAGCAATATCAAGAATAATCTTCTTTCGACATTCCCATTTGAGTACATGCTTTCGGTCTCCATAGTAGATCCATTGGTCTAAAGATCCGTTACTCATGAAATCATAGACAAGAAGTCTCTCTGATTTCCATGCACAAAACCCTCTAAGTCGAACCAGATTCACATGGTGAATGCTGCCTATGGACTCAACCTCAGCCAAGAATGATTTCTTAACTTGCATAAGACCAACATTATGAAGACATTTCACTGCAACCCTTGATCCATCTTCTAGAGTTCCTTCGAAAACTGATCCAAATCCTCCTTCACCAAGCTTTTTACTGAAATTCTCTGTGGCAGTTTTTAGTTCTTTATACGAAAACCGAGTGGGCATTCCTGTCACTTGATCTAAATGCTCTTCTTCTATTTCACTATCCATTTTTTTCTTTTTGACTAGGGACATAGTAAAACCAACCACAACAAGAAGAAGTAACAAACTTCCAACTGTGAAACCAATAACTTTCTCAACTTGATTTAATCTGTTTGGTGATTTATGTCTTCTGTTCTGGACTTTTATAAAAGCTGAAGCATGGAGTTGATTATTTACATCCACATCAAATTTCGTCATGGTAAAAAGATCAGAAGGTAAATCACAATACCCACTTGAAGAGTTCGAACTCTGATACACAAATATAGCTGCTTTGCATGAGCAGTTGTTCATACATGCTTGTTTGCATGTCTCCATATCCACATTCACCATGTCACCAGTATACGTGAAGTACTTGATGTTCTTCACTTCAATGAAATGTTGATCTTTGGTAGAATTACATGTGAGAGGAGTAACTTGAGAGCAACCCTTGTTTGGTTGGCTATCATCCACAGCCCTAAAATATTCTGTACTGGGAGAGCTTGATTTCGGACAACTACATTGTATATTAGCCGAGCAAATGGAATTTCTCCCACAAACCAAAGGATAAGAACACTCTCCAAAATCATAATCGATTAGTAGATCAGCCACTCTCTTGCCTCCAAAGGCTTTCAAATGCCCATCTGGCATTAGTTTTATATATTCAAGTGGGAACTCTTGAGGAATATCAATCGCATCAAGCTTAGTAGAAGAGTTGAAGAAACACACACTCCCATTTAAGAGCTCAACATAAATGCTTTCTTTATTAATTGTGTTTTTGCCATTTATCAAGTGTTGGTAGTATACTTGAGGTGGTTTTGATTCAACGTAAGCAAACAGACCTCTATCGGTGAGTTGAAGATAGTAAGAACCTTTTTGAGCAGTCCAATTGGTTGAGGAAACACTAGGTATGAGCTTCTGTCCTTGAAATAGCTTTTGCCCAGCTACCAAACAGTCTGTGGGGTGATCAAAAGATTGCCAACTGATGGAGTTATTGGCATCAAGCAGCATCAAATTTCCCTTATCAGTTAGGTTCAAGAAAGAAACAGATTTCTTGGTGGTATTTGTAGTCCAGACTATGCTTCCATCAACATCCTGTAACACCAATTCTCCAGCTGCAGTGAGATTCACTGTTGCCCCTTGGCTGACCGGATAGTCTCTGTTGGCTGACCAAATGACTGTGGGATTAATGCCTTTTGTGCCAAATATGTAATCCGGAGTGTAAAATAACTTGATAACAACGACAAAGAGGTAAGATGTGCAGTTTCCATTACAGAAGAAGCCACATGCAAATCTGTCTTGATCGAGTATGACTCTGATCTTTGAGCCATCGTCTGTGAAATTGATGGAAGGCATGGAAGATTCATCGTTGGTCCATGTTGTTGAAAGATCTGCAGTAGGAAAGGGTTGCTGAGTATCTGGTGGATAGTGTATGTTTGTGTCGTTTCCATTAGCACTAGGAGTAGGAATAAAGCGGTGTGTATAATTTGAGCCTGGTTTTGGCCAACTAGCAAACACAATGTTGGATGAGAAAACAAGAAAGAAGGCAAAGAAAAAACAAGAGATCCATGGTGCTCTCATCACTGATAACACACACACGAGCCTATGAAAATGAATAAATGATTTAAACATCTAATATAAAATGTGAATCATGTTAAATCATTCACCCTCGTTTCCAACATGGGCACCATATATTTTATTTGGGACATCAAATATAATAATGTTGTGATGTCGTCAAAAAGATATGAAGTAAGGTCTTACAATATTATTGATTATAAGTCGAATCTTTTTTTAGAAAAGGTAACCATTTCCGGAACGTGGATTATGTTAAGAAACCTTTATAAAAGGCAATTTGGGCCATTAGTGTCTTACGCTAAAAAGATTCAACTAACAACGTATAAAGGCAATTTGGGCCATTAGTGTCTTACATCAAAAGATTCAACTAACAACTTTCATATACTTCCTTTATTTGATTGTGTAAAATCCAATCAATAAAAAAAAGTAAAGATCTTAAGTGGTAAAAGTTTTGATTGTTTGGATGAAGAATAAAGATGGCAAAGATGTAATAGCCTAAGGCGTGGATTTGCCTAAAATTACAAATGTGTTTAAAGACCAACAAGGACAGATCTACCCCTAAGCCATCTTCAAAGAAATTGATATATTTGTGAAGAGATTCATTGATGGTTAAAATATTTGTGTAGCTAGGCTTTTCGGACAGGTTTTTCATATAAGATTGGTCTCCCGGATAATGAGACTTGACTAAGATGTTTTAGCTAGAACCAGTTCCGACTGGCCACATTTTTTTTTTTTTTTCCTTTTGTCAAATCCATGAGAATTATATCTCAACCATACCCCAATAGTGAAAGGATCTTTGATACTCCACTTTGAAAAGGTGTAACCAAAACCATCTTTTACTTTAAAAATGCAATTCCACTACCGGTCATTTTCTAATTTTATATTGATTTTTTTATAACCATCATCTGATAATTTTCTGTTAATAAATAAAACAATGCATTTTGTAGTTTTTTTTTTCTAATCCTTAAAAGTTAATAATGTTTATAAATTGATTATATAAATATATATAACTTATTGATGTTAACTAAGAAAAATGGATTAACTAGACCAGACTAGACACCAACCAAGACTCTACTAGATAAGATAAAGCCTAGATGAGTTCTCAACATAGCGTTTCTTAGATCGTGTGACAAGGTCAATACTGATGTTTATACACCTCTAGGTTAGGCCAATTAGTACACATGGATGGCGCCGTGTCAATAATTAATATAGAGAATACATAACTAAAATATCATGCATGTTCAAGAAAAAGTAAATTATATATTATATAGAGAGAATTTTGTATATATATATCCTTGGTAAACAACAAAATGTCGTAATTATCCAACTTAAAACCTAAATGTCACAGTTATACTTCTTAACCCTTAAAATACCGTATTTGGCCCAAATATTTTTTTAACATTTTATAACCGGTTTTCATATTTATAATCAATATAATTAAATGAAAATAACAACATTGACCTTGTTGACCATGAGTATCAATACCCTTTTGACATATAACATACAAACCAAATTTATCCTGATAAACTTACCCTTGTAACCGGATCACCGTCTTTAGTAAATGACATATTGTACAAGGGAAGGTTGTAAATACGTGACTTGCATATACATGATAAGAAGTTGCATATACATGACCAATTATCCTTTCAAGATCATGCACTCACACATTCACAATTACATATATGCAGCTACGTCGCATTCATGAGTCGCATATTAACAATTAAGCAATCAATTTTGATTACGGAGTTTGATTATAAACTTTGATTGCAAATTCTGCAAATAGATGGCCAAGTTACAAGTGTTGTTATTTATGATTTGTATGTGGGTAATACTTTGATTAACATGTATGTGAGATAAACGCTCTTGGATGTTGCTTGTATATTTTTCAGTGAAATGACCAATCGAAATGAAATCTCATGGTTATTTATCCTGGTACTATTTAGATTAGGTGTGAGTAGTAGAACCTTATATATATTGTAAATATATGTGGAACCTAAGATTGTTTCTCCAAAAGAGATCTTATGGTGAGAGGGAGAATCTAAAATATATATAGCCACTGTGTCGCATCGATATGGAATAAACTAACACTTTCCCTCAAAGTCGGTGGCTCGATTAGGATAGATATAGATGTGATGAGTCACGGAGGTGTAAGACGTTGACTCTCATATCATGTAAATATATGTGGAGCCCAATATTTTTTCTCCAAAAAGAGCTCTTATGGAAATAAATAAGACTCCAACATATATAGTTACTAGTAACTTGTAAGATCATGTCACATCGATGTGAAATACACTAACACATATAAGATTTGTAGCTAGAAAATTATGTTCTACTCTACGGTTGACATCAAGGATGCTTTGTTATCTTGTTTTGTTGCTTTGCTGATTTGCTATGTCAGATATAGTTATAATGTCCATAAGGGTGAAGGGGTATTACCTAGAAGTCAATAGTTAACTTGAGAGGTGAACATAAAAATTCAATGTTCACTTTCAGTTATGCATGTTGTTTCAAGATGGATTATCTTAGTGGTCAGTCATTCTAGTTTTTCGATGTTTCAGTGGCATGGGATCATGGTTGAAATAATTGGTAGATCATTTTGCTCAATCACTAGTGCAAGGTCTACATAAGACTCTTAACATCATCTCAAAAAGATCAAAATTTGATTCAAATTAATGAAGGATTCAACACGAGCTAATAGATATGCCAATGAGTGTAGATATGGAAACACGACTTTTGGTGCTGTTCAGTTTTGGTACATGTAGTTTTAATTTTACAAAATTACACTTTTGGTCCATGTAGTTTTTAATTTTCAATAAATTATTTACTCACACTTTTGGTCCCTATAATTTGCAATGTTCCACACTTTATGTCCATGTTTTGATAATTTTTACAGGAAGCCTAGATTACTATTTGGGTTCTTGTGGTTTCTACAATTACTTATTATAATTTTTAATAAATATGTCATCTCTCTTAAACTATACACACACACTACAAGAAGATTGGGCAACAGCGGCGACATGCGTCGCCGCTAAAGGGTGGGCTTGTCGCCGCTAATACCTTTAGCGGCGACATGTCGCTGCAAATGCGTCGCTAATACCTGTGAAGGGGTAATCTGCGTTTAGTATTAGCGGCGACGAGTTTTAGCGGCGACGCAAGGGAAATAGCGGCGACGCAAGGACATTAGTGGCGACATGTGGAGGGAAAAGGTAACGCGCGTTTCCGCTTTCCTCTACAGCTGTTAGATCAAAATAAAATCGGACGGATAGGGTGAAAATGACGCGGATCGCTAAATCAAAGCATTAGCGGCGACGCCTTTAGCGGCGACGCATAGCAATAGCGGCGACACGTAACGCGTCATTTACATGTCGCCGCTATTGCTATGCGTCGCCGCTAAAGGCGTCGCCGCTAATGCTTTGATTTCTTGTAGTGACAATCTTAAGGTTCAATCTTATATATTATTTAATTCATTAAAAAGTATAACATTAATAAATTCTTCGCAACGCATAGGCCATCACCACTAGTTGTTTTAAAATATAAGTGTCAATTTGATTGGTTGTTATGAAACTTCACCATGTTATAGATAGGTGATACCATTTAAAATACAAAAATGCTTTTGGAGAATCCATTATTGTAAAGGTCTATAAAAATCATGGAGTATTTCATAAATAGATGTCCCAATGTAAAGAGTGGCGTTGCAAAAATCATGTCTATTCCTAGGGGCAAGTTCCTGGAAGGTATAATTGTTGGGGATTATTAGCATCAAGTACACATAAAAAGGAAGCGAAAGCAAACAATAGATTTACCTAAGTGAACATGCATCCTAGAATCTAGATTTTATTAGTTTTAGCAACCTACTTTAAAAATCAGCAAAATAAAGACCTAATAACCTTGCTTCTGCTTGATTGTGATCTAGTGACTCTCAGTTTGTTGTTATGGATGAAGGATAACCCAAAGTAGGGTTTATATGAAAATCACCAATCCTTAGGAGATATGTCGTGATTTTGAATAAGGAAAGAGAGAGATAGAGTATGTATACATTTTTGGTGGGGAAAAGGCAACTCTGGGGTTTACCCCTAGTAGTTTATTTATATTATGTAAATAAAATCTTAAAAAGATTAAAACTGTAGGGTTAATCCTTATCTGATTCAAATCAACCATATCCTTATCTAAGGACATTCCAAAACTGTCCCCTATATACTCTACAGAGGCTTTAGGAATATTCTAATTAATGACATTGATTAATTAATATTCAAGTCCTTTAATTAATTAAAACTTTTAAATTAATTACCAAAATCATTTCTTATTAATTTATTTTTTTCCTTAGTAAATTAATACCTTATTTATCTACATTTCATTATGCTATCTGGGTTATGAGGCCAACCTAAAAGGACATGTTATTATTAGAAACATTACCAAAACAGTTAATGACCTTGGACACTATTTCCAATAGTCTCCTACTTGGATAAGTGTTTAACTTTTAGGATCAAAATATTTCACTAACAATCAATATAGAGTAGTCAGCCAACGCAACTGCTAAGCTCTGATCTAAATCAAGATTCGATTTTTTAGACAAGTGATCAACTTATTCCATTGTTTTGGATATCGCTGTGAACATGAGCAGCTGATATCGGTCAATCTTAATTTAATCAAGGATCGGTCAAGCACTTCAGATGTCAACACAAAATCATTGAAGTAATTCTTCTGCTTTCGACGATATATATATATATATATATATATATATATATATATATATATATATATATATATATATATATATATATAAATGCATCAATATAAAAGTATGTATATAGATATATGTTTGATTACAACGACAAAAGAATTGTAAAACACTATTAAAAAGTTCAGAATACAAATGACGACAAAATCCTAGAATTAACAATTTAGGGTCATTCTATATGAGGAATACTTCATCACTAAGAAGTCAAAACTTCGTACAAAGACCTCTGTGCTATAGCCGTTAATTCGTAAGGAACGTGAAACATTGGTATAGATCTATATGGGTTAACAGTTACGCCTGCGGTTGCTAGCTACAACCATCGTCTGACGAGTCAAAACGAACATAATCGTTCAGTCAGTTATATATTTCACGACGTTGACGAAGCGTCGTGATGGTCACAATACATCTTCTCCCCATACTGCTTTACAGAGGATTACACGTCCATAGTTCGGTTATAGGCTCATATTAGAACCCATAATATTTTATCTAGAAGTTTTAACACTAAAAGGGATCTTGTAAACAAAATGGATAAGTGTTGAAAACATTATTCTATATAATTCATATTTATAACGTTTTCAACATGATACTTGCGACTTATGATTATGAAGCGATAAGCAATGAACCAAACTATTTTAATTGTATGAGATTACAAGTGTAGACTAAATACATTTTTATAATCTTAAAAAGTCATGAATGTACTTTCGATTATAAACCATTAGAGTCAAAAACCTATAAAGGTCACCAACATTTTTGTTGATGTATTTTTAAACGTATGTATCTTGAGGATCTTAAAAGCTTGAGGAATGCCTAATGTGTGATGAGAATATTTCTTCATAAATAAACCATTGACCAAGTAACCGGTCCTCTTGATATGTTTCTTTTATGCTTTATAGGACTTAGGTTAGGTATTAGTCATCTTTTGAGATTTATTAAACAATGTATTTCTTCTTATTCATACTTTGGAAGAACGTAATGTTATTTGAATCCTGTAATTTTCAATGTTTCACGTCGCAACCCTGGTGATTCTGTCATCGGTCGGGGTGTGACACAATCAAAAAACACCCACTACAAACACCACAACCCATGACCTTCATATGATCAACCGATTTATTCACCCCCAGTTTATCACTATGATGGTATGTTACCATATTATCCACACCAATTCTTGCAACAATTCCTACCATAATACACATAACAATGCTCCTAATCACGACCACAATCACAACCACAAAATGATCACGAGTTTAATCCATTTGAGTTTCTATCCTACCCATTTCTGATTCTGAACCTGAGTAAAAGAAAATAGAAGGTCGTAGCAAAAAGACGGGTACCCGAAGAAATGTTAAAAAAGCAAAACTCCTGAAGAGCATATCAATAGTAATTCAAAACGCTCAAGAACATCTAAATCTGACTACACTACATTTGATGCCCATGTTGGTTTCGACCTTAATGATGATAAACCTATTCAAGTTTCATGACCTTCCTAACCAATGGGAAGGGACAAATCATAACGCAAAGACAAAGGCAAAGCAACAAATTTGGATGATTTGAAAGAAGTGGGGGACGATGTGATAGAATGGACAAGTTTTTGCAGTTTGCCTCTGAAAGAGAATGTATGAAACAAAGAGACAATGGCATGAAATAATGCTAGGCACAATGAACACTACAAGCAATAAAGGCAATAGCGGCGACGCCATGTCACACCCCCAAACCTGAACGGCGGAAACGTCCGGGGGTTGGTGACTTCATGTTAAGTATCACAACACATGCATCATAGTAATCAAAGTACAACAACCATTGCATTAATAATGTATAAGTTTTACATAGTTTTCAAGTCATTGTATATGACATCAAAATAGATATATAGCAAAAGCGAAAAGACACAACTCTATACTGCTCCGTCTTCTCAATGTCCTAGGTGAGTAGCTGTCTACTAGTTCTCTGAGAATACAAGTATTTTGAAAAAGAGAGTATCAACATTTAAGTTGGTGAGTGCATAAGCATTTATGTTTAAAAGCTTGTTATCTGTTCCTTGAAAATAAAGAGTATGTTTACTGTTCCAGAAAATCCAATATTTTCTAATATGACTGAATGTAGTTTAAATACCATAAAGACATTCTGTGTAAGTGTTGATGTACTATAAAGTAGTGTAACACTGTTTTAGTTCACAATAAAACTATAAAAAGAATGTTTTGTGTATTTTATGCTTCTTTGTATTGTAATCTAGTATTCTGTATTTGTATTCCTTTGTAAAATCTGTAATTGTAAGTGTGCCTGGCTCCACCGGCTGTAACTATAAGTTGTTATGTAATACTGTAAATTGTATTATTGTAAAACCAGTATGTTGTATTTGTACTTATACACAAATCGTATTGTTAATATATTTTTGTGAGTTATTATAACCATACTAAGACTGGAAGGCCTGATATGACGCTTTTTAGGTGCCAGAACTGTAACGACATTTGTCACTCCCAGGCATACCCGCCTAACTGTAGCTAACAATCTGAGTGTGGCATTGTCAACCCCGTATAGATCTATACACATTTGTCTCGTTCTATGTTGGGAGATTCTGGTTATAAACATCAAGACTTTAATAGTATTCCCTAAATGAATAAGCGATTGAAAACCATATTGACGCTTACATGTATAACAAAGATGCACAGTCATTCTGAAATAAATGAACTGATAATACTTTCCTTTTATAGTAAAATGTAAAGTAAATTGTACATACATGTTTAGTTTTGTATTGTATCCTTGTCTTAGCAAAGTAGTGTAACCTTGAATACTTGACTAGGAAAATAGAGTTCTTGTATCATAAATTATACCTATTATAATTTATATGTATGTTCTGTTTGCTATGATTGTTCATGAATGTATCCATTTGCTCAGCATGTTACAAAGGATAATGAAATGATTGAAGTAACTTTTATATTCATATATATATATATATATATATATATATATATATATATATATATATATATATATATAATTAAAATTGAAATGACTTTCGAACAAATAACCCTACCCTAAGTCCACATCCAAACAAGGAAAAGGAAATAAATCGAATTATTATTCCTAATCCCTTTAAATCTTATATATATATATATATATATATATATATATATATATATATATATATATATATATATATATATATATATATATATGATTTTGGCAAAATATAAGTTTATAAAACATTTAAAAGAGTTTAACAATATTTAAAAGAGTTTCAGCGACTTAAAGTCGTTTTGGAAATATTTAGAAATCATTTATTATAAACACAATATTCTTGTGTTAGACTTGTATCTCCCCCCCCCCCCCCTAAAACAGTAAAAAATTGGAAAAACGCAGGGGTATGAACTCACATTTTGTGAGTTTCCGGTTGAAGATACGGTGTAGTAGAGCTAAATCCACAAGTTAGAGCTCGTGATAAAACTTGAATCCTAATTTATATTATATCAAAATCAAGTATAAATTAGATGTTCTAGTAACGTTTAAAGTGTTAAACAACACTTAATCGTTGTAAGAAGACTTACAAAAATCCTTAGAATAGTGTGTGAGTGTTTTTCATGTTCTTCGTGAAAACTAGTGTGATTTGGTGTTTTCGGCCCAATATATGAAGATTGGAAGGTGTTTTTGGGTGACAACAAGATCAATAGATGATACTTACAAGATCAATAGAAGAAGAATCAAGTGATTTTCGTATGATGATCAAGAAAATGAGAGGTTTCGCAAGCTCTTGAGAGGAGAGGGGAGACTTCGGTTGATGATCTTGAGAGAAAAGGTGTGGTTTTCGGCTGAAATATGAGAGAATGAGGATGTTTTCGGTTCCTTCATATATATAGGTGCATATAATGTCGGTTTTAGCATAAATATCTAGATATTTAAGTGATTTTCGGCCAAGAACATAAACCAAGGAGATGGGTTTGCGGTCCGAAGTGGATAAGATGCGAGGGTTTTCGGTCGTAAACTCTGAGTCGACTTCGCATGGTTTTCAGTTCGAAATGGTTTGCGGTGCGAGGAGGTTTGCGGTTATGCGAAGGTTTCTAGTTGGAAAACGTTTTCGGTGCGAGGGTTCTCGGTCTAGGCGAGGATCCTGGGTTTCTTGGGTGGTTCAACTTCTAATTTCTATAATGCTTTTACCAAGTGTTTATATGTATCAAAAACGTTAATTTAACTTTATTAAATTAACAATTCAATAAGTTTGGCTTTAATTTGATATGTTTGACTTTTGGTTGACTTTTACATGGTAGAAAATAACGGGTTATCACACGCCATTAGCGGAGACACATACTTTTAGCGTCAACACGTAATTTTCGCGTTACACATCGTCACTAAAAGTGTGTGTTGTCGTTGATGGACCTAATCGAACGGTTGGCAAACAAAGATCAATTAAACTATTAGCGGCGACTTCAATGGTGTAACATCTTGATTCCAGGGGCAACTTTGTAATTTTCGGGCAAGGCTTGCATACGCTGGACATATGTTTCGTATGCTGGCCATACGTGGCTAGGGTGAAAACCCTCAATTTTAGGGTTTGGACCCTATTTAAGCATCATTATAGTCCCATACCCTTCCTTAACTCCAACCCCTATCCCTATCTCGAAACCCTAAAGTGTGTGAGTGTAGTTTGAAGCTTAGAGAGTAATTTTGGTGCTCTTGGTGGTGAAGGAAGAACCTTTGAGTTTTGGTTCTTCACTCAAGACTTTGGATCCAACAACTACTCTATCTTGTGCAACTTCTAGAGGTATAAAGCTCTAACCTTGATGAATATTTAATTATGATATAATTATAGCTTAAATTTGGCATCTTTTTGTCTCAAATCTTGATCATGGTGCGTATGGCATACTCCAGGACCTTTGAGTTGTCCTTTCAGATGTTTTGGGGTGTGATAAGTCATAAACATGTGATCTTGGACTTTCGTTTCTTCCTATGCATGATCTAGGTTGTATTAATGGGTCAAGAATCTAGGGTTTTTGATGTTAAGAAATTTATTAGGCATGCAAAAACATAAAGTTGGAAACTTTATGGTTAAGATCACCTTTTAGCGGCTAGATACGGATTTCAGACGAAAGAGCTCGAGGATTAAGATCTTAATTGGTTGAGTAGGTGGCGATCGCGAATACTGGGCATACTATGGGGTCCATTGTACATACATGGTTAACCCCTCGATGTTGGTCAAGCAAGTAGTATGCCCCCGCGTATGTGTGCAGTACGCCCATCGTACTCAACGAATTGACCCAATTGACTTTGACGTAGATTTTGACCAAAGTTTGACCTAAGGGTATTTTTGGTATTTTGATTTGTATGTTGAGCTTTGTTCATGGTATATATAAAGGTGACTGGTAGAGTTGATTTCGGAGCAACGTCTTCTTTCAGTTTCTCGTCTGAGAGGTGAGTCTTCTCACTGTATCCATGGGTTGTCGGTACCAATGTGTAACGCCTTGTTCCTAGTATGTATTTATTTTGATTAAATGTTCTTTTGGGAAGAGCTACTCGGCGAGTTGTAGCCCTAACTCGCTGAGTAGATGTCGAGTGGATGCGGGCTTTAAGTGATCTACCCGGCGAGTCCACGCCTGGACTCGGCGAGTAGGCCAATCAGGAGGAGACCCTAATCCTTAGGGTGTGCACCCTATTTAAATGTCCTTACAGCCCCATCTCAGCCCCCACCACCCTCAGAGCATTCCTTATCGAAAACCCTAGCCTCCATTGATAAGTTTGAGTGATTGTTGCCTTGTGAATGGGACTTTTTGGTGCACCTTGGAGCAAGTGGAAGAAGGGAGAAGTTGAAGAGGTCAAGGAGGGGGACTTAGATCTAGAACACATTCATTTGTGGTCATCCATTCTGGTAATAAAGTTTCCATCTTGGTTATTGATCTATTAGATCTTGTTTGTCCCTAAATTGTTCCTTTTAAGCCCTAAAACCCCAAATCCTTGAAGAGAAACCTTATGGTCGGGTTATACTTCATTCTGGACTCTCATTACCTTCTTGAAGTGTTATGTTTCAGTCATATTGGTGATTAAGGTCCCTTTTGAGCTTAGAACCCCATTAAGAGCTTAGTTTGGACATTTGAAGCCCCTAAAGCTATGCATGCACGTAAAGTTTGCAACTTTACGTGATAAGCATGCCCTAGAAGCCTAGATCTGTGGTTTGGAGCTGCTGCATGGCTCAAATCAGGTCTGTATAGAAAAAGGACTGAATGAACTCGGCGAGTAGAACGATGGACTCTGCGAGTCCTATGAAGTTAGCCGTGGACTCGGCGAGTTGGATGAGCAACTCGGCGAGTCTGATGAAGATTGCCTTAGACTCGACGAGTTGTTCTTCAACTCGGCGAGTTAGATGAACTTGGACTTAGTATGTATGCATCGAGGAAGAACGCGTCGAGTGTTCGCTAAGCTCGACGAGTAGAAACGGGTGCAGAACTAGAACAGATGGAAGGGACCCGGCGAGTTGGCGAGCCAACTCGGCGAGTCCGGTCAACCAGGAAGTTGACTTTAACCAGGATGTTGACTTTGACCGGGGGTAAAATAGTCATTTTACCCTAAGATTAGTTATCAGTATCTGACTTAGTGATTTTGGAAATTTTAGCCGGGGAGCTCCGGTTCAGCAGTCAGGCGCTCAAAAAGCAGACTTTCAGCAGCTATTTCGAGGTGAGTTACCTTCCAGTAGCGGTGGGTCTAACGCCACAATGCCGGCCCACCAGTAGGAGACGTATGATGGATGATTGTCTCTGTGATATCATCTAGGTTTGCTAATACATGATATGTTAAATGCTAGCATGATATGTTATATGTGACAGTAGTAGAGTTCCGTTGTTAGGACCGGAGGGTAGTCAGACACCCCAGATACGTCTGACAGTATGTGATGCTATGTTTATAAGCTAGCATGATCTGTTATATGAGTTAGAGGTAGTAGGAGGGGAGCAGTCCCCGAGTTCGGTTGTTAGGACCGAAGGGTAGTTCAGACACCCCAGATATGTCTGATAATATGTTACGTTATGTTATGTGATAGTAGTGGTAGTAGGGGGTGAAATAGTCCCCGAGGTCGAAATGAATCTCAGCATCGTTGGCGCTAAGCAAATCCATACCCAAAATGATGTCGAAACCATTTAACTCTATGGGTAATAGCTCTCCATGGAATTCCTTTCTGTTTAGGTCAATGACGATGTTCCTAATACGATTACTAACAGGTACGAATTTGCCACTGGCAACTTCTACAATCAGGGCATCATCAAGTTTTTCTACAGGCAATGCTAATTTCCCACCAAATTTATGCGACACAAAAGAGTAGTTGGCTCCGGAATCAAATAGTATATTTGCAGGCAAACCATTTACAAGAAAGGTACCTGAAGCGACGTCTTCTGCCTCCTTCGCAGCCTCGAGCGTCATCTGGAAGGCTCTTGCCTTCGGCTTCGGTGGTATGTTGGGTCTTCCTGCCTCCTTCTTCTTCGGGCAATCCTTCAAAATGTGCCCTTCTTCATTACACCCATAACAGGCTTTCTAGTTGAGGGTGCATTCATTGGCATAGTGCCCGGGCTTTCCGCATTTGAAACAAGTGACCCCTCCGTCACACTTCCCAGAGTGCTTCTTCTTGCACTTGTCACACCACTTCGCTTCTGATCCTCCTCCTCTCAAACCAGACTTCGAGAATCTACTCTTCTTGTTGGACTTCGAGGATCCATCGAACTTCTGTTTCTCACCAACCTCAGCCCTCTCCAGACCTCTTTCCTTTTGTTGGGTCTCCACGTTCTTAGCTGCTCGAACAGTTGATTTCAGAGTGGTTGCCATCTTAACTGTTGGGCCAAAGTCAGCCGGCAATCCGTTTGCGAATTTCTCAATTTTGGAAAGTTTGGTTGGCACTAGGTATGGAAACAACTTCATCTTTTCCATAAATACAGCAACATAGTCATCGATGCTCATTCTCCCCTTCTTCAAATTTTGGAACTCATTGTTCAGATCTATCAGATCTATCTCTGAACAGTACTGCGCCTTCAGTTGTTCCAAGAACTCATCCCATGACATTTTCAGAGCTTCTCCCCGTGGCATTGTATCTGCCAATAGCTTCCACCAGCTCAAGACTCCAGTTTTCAATTGTCTTACTGCGAAGACAGTCTTCTGGTTCTCGTTGCAGTCGCAGCTCTCAAACACCATCTCCATCTCGGAGATCCAGTCCATAATCTCAACAGGCTTTGGGCTTCCTGAGAGACTTGGTGGTTTCGCACCCAAGAAATTTTTGTACATCCGCCCATCCTTGTTGTTTCTCCCTTCTGGGCCATCCCTTTGCTCACCTTGAGTCCCTACTTGACTCGCTTGGCGGCTGTAGTTCCCTTCCTCAGATTACTCGGGAACTGGCTCCGTCGGTTCAACATGTATGGTAGGTTCGTCCCTATTCTCGTGAAGCATCCGTCTCATTTCTTCCCTTTGTTCAGCTAGCATAGCCTGAATCATGGCTTGAACTCCAGCCATGGTAATTGGCTCAGGTGCAACTTCTTCAACAACATGTATTTGTTGAACCACTGGGGGTTGGTTCCTATCTCCATTTGCGTTTACGTTTCCGCTACGGGTCCTTGCCATCTTGATCTATACACCGAATAAGGTGAATTTAGATCTTTATTTAGGATAGATGTTTAAATCATCCTTATCACTCCGAAACGTTTACATGCTAGTTCTAATATCGTAGTCGTACGTTTAGAATCCTAAACACATAAGGTTTCTAGATCCGGTCAGCAACAGACCATAGATCCAAACAAATAACAGCCAACATGCACAAAGCATTTAGCACATAAAAGCATTTTAGGCATAATTCCTAAAATAAGCTAGTGCTCACACCTCACAATCATCGCTTAGCATCCTAAGTTTAAGTTTAGAAATCCTATGAATTCCTAGTTCGCTTAAACTAAAGCTCTGATACCAACTCGGACATCCCTAAAATCACGGCCAGAAAAGACCGGTTTGTTTATGCTTTGTTTAAAAATCAGAGTAACATTTTAAATAAAAGTGTTGCGGAATTTGTCCCAAAACAAAATATGATAAAGATTTATCAAAAGCATTTCCATAGAAATGTATTTCATTAAAAGACTTGGGATGTCATGTTCGTACAGATCAAAAGCATAAACAGTACAATTTAAGCCTCACTACATTATTTCATATCTACAGGCCTATATCCGTAATCCCTCGTCCAACATCATATCTATGCTCAAGCGCCACTACCTGTAATACATAAAACTGAGTGGGTCAGGCTTGGGATCCTGGTGAGCACATAGGGTTTTCAACCCACAATAAATAAGTTTAATAATTTCATCAATCAACAATAACCCGATTACCCGTTCCCGTTATCCTCACTTTACGTCCCTAAACACCTATCATAAGGGACCTAGCCTAAGGATCATCATCGGGGCGGACAGTACTACTAAGGGGATTCCTCGGCAATAAATTTCCTAAAGGCAACCATATGGGGGATGGAGTACATCGGTGAACACATCGTTCACAAACACCTACAGGTTGCGAGCCTGCTAGTGTTCCACTGAACTGTCTAGAAGAGTTTGTGGTCGTCATCCATACTCCACTAGATGACAGAATCAACAACATCAACATCGAGGCCTCTCATCATTTTATCACACATCACCTATTATATCTACCCATGTTTTACCCCAACATTTTCGTAGATATAAAATACATATACAGTTTAAATCATTGAAAACATGTATAACAATGTTCATCCAGCATAAATAGAAAGTATTTAGATAATATGCACACATAGCACGTAATTTATATAAAATAATTCATATCTATGTGTAAGCTGAAAGTAACTATGCACTCACCTGAGTAGGTGGTGACTCGGCGCTTGGACAACACTTCGTTACTCTTAAGACACTTTTCCTTCGGCAAAACCTAGTATCATTGCCACTAGGGTTTAGCCTAGTATTCACCGCGACTAATTAATAGTCTAGCTATTATTACTATTATATAAGAATTAAACAATACTTACATAACCCATAATAATAGTCTAAGGACTTATTATAAGTTCCTAATAACGTTACTATATTAAAACATCAGCTAAACTAAAGTTAGGGTAGGTATAGCTCACTTACAGCGGGTTTTCTCGAAAACCGGGCTTCGCTGGAGCAGCGTTCCTGAGCCGAAAGGCTCTTTTCTCGGGACTCCGGGAGCCTCGGGGCTTCCTTTGGGTGCTAGGGGGTTTACCTAGGCTTTTAGGGGGGGTTAGGGAGGCTAGAGAGAGGAACTAGAGAGAGAAAGTGAGTTTGGGAGGTGTGAAGAGAAGGCTAGACCTGACACCTCTATTTATAGTGAAAATATCTGATGGACTCGCCGAGTAGGGGGACCTACTCGCCGAGTTGGTCCATGTGGTGGCTTTCTGGTGGTGCCACGTGTCCAATTTTGGTGGTGCCACGTCACCCCTATCGCGTATCAGCCTTCGAACTTAGAAAAATCATAACTCTCGGATACGAGCTCTGTTTTCGACGTTCTTTATATCCACGCATAGGTAAAATCAAGATCTACAACTTTCATTTAGACTCCGTCGGATAATTTTCGACCGATCTGAAATTTAACAGTAGGAGGCGTTTAGACTGTTAAATGACCGCGAAGAATTCGTAACTCCTTCATACGAACTCCGTTTTCGTCCATCTTTTTACTGTTGAGTTCCTATTAATGAGATCTTCAAATCTCATTTAGGTCGCGTAAGCCAAAAACCGCTCGAACTAAAATTCGAGTTTCGGGTCGTGCACTGCTAAGCCAAATCTTAGAAAAATCATAACTTCCTCATACGAAGTCAGATTTGGGCGTTCTTTTTATCTATACTCTTAGTTTAAAATATTCTACAACTTTCATTTAGATTGATAAGGCTAAATCTCCCTCTATCGTAAATTCACTATTTACGCTTCCCGGTGTCGTGTCGGTTTTGCCATAAAACTTCGACGGGCCATAACTTCTTCGTTATAACTCGGATTTCGGCGTTCTTTATATGTACGGAAACCTTGAGACATATTCTACAACTTTATGTAGAGATTTTTGACTTATCTCATACTTTAATTTTGACGCTTATTTTTATTCTTTATTAATTATACATTTATAATTAAATTATAAGCACATAAATACACATAATTGACGTAATACTCAAATATTTCATCTTTATTACTTCAAAAAGAGTTACAATAGTTGACCTAGACTATTGACAAATATGCTTAGCCCTGAAACCCGAGCGTTACAATTCTCTCCCCCTTAGGATGATTCCGTCCTGGAATCATGCACCAACAAATAGATGTGGATCGCGACTCATCATGTCATCCTCTGTTTCCCAAGTGAGATTCGGCCCATTCGAATGTTTCCATCGGACTAGCACTAAGTCGACCATCTTGCGTCGTAACTTCTTAGTCTTACGGTCAACAATTGCCTCGAGCTCTTCGATCAGCCTCTTATTCTCATCCATCCTTAACTCTGAGATTGGAATTATGTCGGGAACATCTCCCGTGAATTTCCTCAAATAACACACATGGAAGGTGTTATGAATACCATTGAGTTCTTCGGGCAATTCCAGCTTGTAAGCTTGGTTCCGAATTTTTTGAAGAACTTTGAACGGTCCAATAAACCTTGGACTCAACTTTCCTCGTTTCCCAAATCGTATGAGTCCCTTCCACTGTGAGACTTTAAGCAAAACGGAATCCCTAACTTCGAAGGTTATCGGTCGTCTTTTCTTGTTAGCATAGCTCTTCTGACGATCCTGGGCCGCTAACATTCTTTCCCTAATCACCTTCAACTTCTCAGCAGTCTCATGGACTATCTCGGGGCCCATAAACTGCTTCTCACCGGCTTCAAGCCAACAAGATGGCGTACGACACTTTTGTCCATACAAGGCTTGGTAAGGTGCCGTCTTGATGCTCGAGTGGAAACTGTTGTTGTAGGAAAATTCTACCAGAGGTAAGTGCTCGTCCCAATTCCCTTGGAATTCGAGGGTACATGCTCTCAACATATCTTCCAAAGTCTGAATCGTTCTTTTGCTCTGGCCATCGGTTTGCGGATGGTAAGCAGTACTCAAACATAACTTTGTACCCAACTCCTCTTGTAGACTCCTCCAAAACCATGACGTAAAACGACTATCACGATCAGATACAATCGTAAGAGGGACACCGTGAAGTCTTACAATTTCCTTCATGTAAGCATTTGCGAGCTTATCCATAGACCACTTCTCGTTGGCTGCTATGAAGTGTGCACTTTTGGTGAAACGATCCACGACTACCCAAATCATGTCGTGTCCGCTCTTCGTCCTGAGTAGTTTAGTCACAAAATCCATGGTGATGTCTTCCCATTTACCCATGGGTACAGGTAAAGGTTCTAAACTCCCATACGGTTTTTGATGTTGTGCCTTGACTCTCGCACATGTCACACACTCGGCCACATACTTCGCAACATCGAGCTTCATCGTCGGCCACCAGTAGTAGGGTTTTAAGTGTTGGATTAATGTCTAAGTCCATAACTATAATTGGTAAGACTTGACCCGACCTGGCATGGTCCATTTGGGTTGCATGGCATCATGCACTTGGATAGACTTTAATGAGAGAAATAAGACACTTATGGTTATTAATATATTATAAGTTCTAGTATATTAATAATAAGAATAATAAGATTATTTAATTAGTATTGATCAAGAATTAATCTAGGATTAATTAAGTGATCAAAAGAAGACTAATTAAATATATGGGTTGATTGTGTAAATCATCCATACTTGTATAGTGGGCTAATGCTCCATGGATAATCAAGTTGGGCTAAAACCCATAGGATGGTCCATGGATGCTCCATGGTGTATTTGTACCCATGGATCATGGAAATGAAAGGCCATGTCAATTAGGGTTTACATGGTGTAACCCTAACTATATAAGCATCTTATTCTTGACCAAAATCGGCCACTAATGTGTAAAAAGAAAGGGTTAGCCGATTTCATGAAGTGTAGAATTCTCTCAAGTCATTCCATTTGTATTTGGTGTTGTGTGAACCATTTGAGGTGTCACACTTGAGCACTAGGCACTCAAGCTTCATGAAGACTTTCTACATCAAAGAGGTATGTATTCTATCTTGTTATATTCATTGTTTGTATGCTAGATTAGGATAATACCTTAGAAGTTCTTATTTTCATGTATAATAGAGAAAACATAGATCCAAGGTATTTAGGGTTGCATGTACACTTAGGAGTGTTAGAATGCTCAAAACCCAACAGTGGTATCAGAGCCTAGGCTTGTTTTCAATTATACTTGATGCAAATTGCTGAAAAATGCTGAAAAACTCGATTTTCTGGCTTTCTGGGCAATGGACTCGCTGAGTCCACTGATGAACTCGTCGAGTCCATGAGTAAAATCATCCTACTCGCCGAGTAGGTTCATGCACTCGCCGAGTAGGAGCCCCAGACAGCATATTTTCGAGGTTTTTGGCTAGAAATGGACTAGGAACATTACCCTAAGCTGTTTTTGAACTTATAAACTTGTTTTTTGATGTGGTAATGTTCATGCTAATCCAATTTCAAAGATAATTGTCAATAGATTCATGTTTTGAATTTGTTTAGTGATTAGGCTAATTACATGAAAAAGTTTGATTTGAATTATCTTGTTCTTATGAGTTGCTTAGATTAATAGAAAAGTTAATTGATTATGTAAAATTGTTGTTTTCAATCCAAATTAATCTAAGAGCTGATTCTAAAATGTGTTTTTGTAACTTGTCCTCAAGTTATATGAAAAGTCACATTTAAGTCTCATAAAACTCATAAAAGTTGGCAATGGTTACAAAAGATGAAGAGTCTTGTCCTTAAGTTATGGAGGTTCAAGAGTCACTTCATTAATAAATAAATAAATAAAGTGTAACCTTAATTAATTTCATAAGTTATAAAATAAAGAAAAGTTAATTCTTTTATTAGTTTAAAGTCTTCCATAACTTGTCCTCAAGTTATGGAACTTGAAGAGTTTTTTTGGATTAAAACTACTTTAAACACATATGTTATGGAATTAATTAGTTTTGAATAGTTTCAAAACTTGCCCTCAAGTTTTGGAATTTGAAAAGTTTTCACTTATGAATACTTTAATTCCAAGTTAGCCCTTAGAATTTTAAAGAGTTAAAATTCAACCCTTATACTTTATAATATTATAAGTTTATATATATATATATATATATATATATATATATATATATATATATATATATGTATAAGAGTAAAGTCAGTCTTACCGCTAGTACGCCTCATTCACGAAGCCGGTCTATAAGGTGGGTATAAGGTTGTTGCCTATAAAATGGCAACTTAATGGGTGTCCACTCTCACCCACCGCTTGCTTGACTGGTGGAGGGTCGTTAGCCGAACGGGTTTGACAGGACTATAATTCTCCCTTCATTAAAAGTATTAATGATAAATACTAAGTAACTAAACTCTTAATAATACCCAATCTTAGTTACTTAGGAAAATGTGAATAAGGTGCTAATCTATGAAATTACACTTTACACTTTGTCTAAGTCGTTAGTGGAGCGTGTGTGGTTAACTGGCACACTAACTCGTATTTAACAAGGTAGGCAAAGGGTAACTTAATGTTTATCATAGTATTGATGGAGCGTGTGTGGTTAACCGGCACATTGATTGAGGGGTAAACACTTAAGGGTACCAAGTAATTTGCATGGTTACTTCACACCTTGTTTTGTGATCCTCGGCATCCCAGTCACAAAACCTGAAGGGCACACTCGAGATTGAAACATGCAATTGAACAGTTCAATGAATCTCAAAGATCTAGGAGTTTCAAAACCAATTAAAAGCTAATAATACATTTCGTTTATCTTGGTGGAAATTGGTGAATCGTCATTCACCTACCGTCAAATATTTTATAGCTTGGATTACGGCATACCTCTTCTAAGTTATAAAATAGTTTGTTGGGTCCTAGCCTTAATATTTCATAGTGGGTGTCATATTAAGGACTTTAAAATCAACTATCTTGAATATCTCCCAAAAAGATGTCTGGTTTAGACATTTATGATCTTCCCAAATCTCTTGAAACAAGCTTTCCTAATGAAGATGATGTCCCATGGATATCATACTTCTTCACCTCTTCAAATTATTCTCCCTAACCTACAAGTTCTTGAAAATTTTAAGGTCACTCAGGCCCTATTGGCAAGGCAAGGTCTAGCTGTGGTCACATCTTGGAGATGTAGTCACATATTGACAAGCCGGGAGAGTTGGGTGTCAAAGTCTTGAGAGAGTTGGTGGCTCAATCACTTTCTAAGTCACATAGTGAGTTCCTTTGGGACACCTATGAAACAGACTATGACAAGACCCTTAATGATCTTATCTATTTGTTAAGATCAACTTCCTTAAAACTTGATGGACATTGACAATAGTGACACAGGAAATCCAGGAAAGCATTCTCTTCCCACTGGAAAGGGATCGGCCATTGTCAACTCGGTTGACCAAATGGTAAAGAGAAAAGCTAAGTCTGTGATAGTCCCTTGTACCATTACCAAAGGGTCCATATGTTTATATTGCCAAAGGAAGGGGCATTGGTTGCGAATCTGCAAATTTACCTAAGGATGTTAAAGTCAATAAGTTTGACTCTACTTCAGGTAAAATCCACTATCTAACTCTATTAAGTTTCTAATCTGAGATTCTTGATACATGATGTGACTGGGTCACATGTTGATGTTTTAAGAATCAAAGAAAAGTAAAGAAACTTAAAGAAAGAATATGTTGAATATGATCGCGTAGATGGATTTCTATCGCATAGCTTGAAGATCGGATTCTTGAGCTACTTCTTAGGAGTTATGAGGAATAGATAACAACAAGTTTTCATATGGATTGTAAGGATAAGTTTTTTCGCAAAGTTTTAAAATAAAAGAAAATTTTAGATTTTATTTATTTTAAAATATCTTTACAATGGCATTTGAGGAAAAATTGTTGCTTATATGATTCCATTAATAGCAAGAGTGGAAATATGAAATTGATTCTTTCATTTGTGGTAATGTCTAAATTTACTAAATAAGGAAAGATTCTCATCACCCAAGTTTCCATTGGACCGGGACTTGGAATCACGCAAGTTGTATTGCATGATGAATGAGAACTTTCAAGTATTGGAAAAATTAAGACTAATTACTCGTTCACATGGATGTGTGAGTCAAGTAATGGACTAAGGGATGGAGTACACATTCTTGTGCACTGATTAAGTCCACCACAAAAGATTGATAAGACTATTCGTCATAGTTTACTAAAGCTCAGTAAATATGATTATACTTACAAGCTTAAGTGTAACTCTGAGACATTGGAAAAGGTTCCAATGTAAGGCAGAGCGAATAAGAAGAATCAAATTAGGCAGAAGGATAAAAGTTTCTCAAATCTGAAAAGATGGGAGAGTACTTTAGTATCAATTTTGTGATCATCTTAATGATTAAGAAACCATATCAAAATTAGTTCTCTATGGAAAATCTTTGTGTAATCTTATGACTAAGAAAAGGAACTTGAATTGTTGAAGTGGTTAAATCAAGAAGATGAGTCATACTTCGTTCCAATACAAGTCTTAGAGTCATACTCCAAGATTGTAACTTGAGTGACATGTCTCAAAGAAGGTTTAAAAACACTTGCTGAATGTAAGAGTAAAAGTTTTCTACTCTTGTACATTTGAAATTGGTAAGTTGTGATGTTTTGGATAAAACAAAGATCAACTTACGCCAATTGTGTGAAGTGTTTGTCTTGATTAGAATCCGCACTATCTCTTGGATGTTTGACAAGGGAGTCTTATATGTCAAGAGGACAGTGGGAGTCTTAAAAGTCTTGAAAGTCTCAAGAACTAATCAAGAATAGAACCTGAAGTTCTTCACTAGCACACTACTTGAGGTTTATAACCTATCGTGTTGACACATTCTATGCCCATTCCAGTTAAAGTTGGCTTTGCATATGAGTTCTTAGAGTTCTCAATGTGTTGCACAACAACTTGGAAGCAATGACAGGCCCTTGAGCTGCCAGGTGGCAAGAAGTTAAGATTGAGTTCAGTCCATATGAGTTTAGATTTGTCATTATCCTTTTCCTGTGACTATGGTTTTGACAATTCACATGGATAAGAACACATACACCATTAAATCTATGTGTCATAAGGTTTCTCTCCGATTCATGAAAATGATGGTGAGGAAACACTTTCACTAAGTAGATTTTAGCTAGGTAGCAATTGTGATATTTGCATTCTCAAAGTCGTTAGTGGAGCGTGTGTGGTTTACCGGAACACTAACCTGGACTTGTGAGAAGTGGCAAAAAGGTCTAACCATTATGATTACGGCATCCCTCTTCATAATTGTTTAGACACACAAGTGTGCTATCCAAGGAAAGGTATATGATTTTGATAAAGTTTTATCAAAACAATCTAGTATCAGAAATCTGAACTTTGGTAAGAAAGTCAATGAAGTATTGATTTCTAGAAGTTCAGCTGATTTCTGAGTACATGTCAAAGCTAGTGGGAGCATAAGTGTTATGCTAATAATCATCATGTTAGTGGGAGCATGATAATTATGATAAGTATTGCAAGCTAGCAATGCTAATTATAGAAAACAAAAGGTTTCAATTGGAAAAAGTTGTTTTGCTATAATTAAGGGAGAGGAAATTATACTTCATCTCAAATCTATAAGCTTAGAACGTGAGGTTTTAATCATTTAGTCAAGGAAATATATATGAATTTCATGTTGGAATGGCTCAACATAAGGAAATTCTGTATATGGGTCCATTATTTGCGTTCTAAAATTCGATTATGATTACGGCATCCCTTTTCATAATCTGAATTATGAGAACTTGGCAAATTGAAATGGAAATGTTATAGCAAAAGACTGGTTTAGTCTTTATGTGAGACATCATGAATCGATTCCCATATGCTTCGGATATAGGATCGATTACATGTGCTATATTCATCCTTTCTAAAATTTTCCAAATGCCTGGGGCATTAAGAAGGGAAAAGGTTTAGAACTGGATATGACTAAAGAGGATTAAACAATTGTTGAGGACAATCTAAGGTTTACCAAAGATTGGTTGCTCAAGGACAGTTGGAAGTATAGTGATAATTTTGAAAGGACCATATTGACATAATCTGTAAGGAGGCAACTCTTGTTCATAAGTGATAGTCAAAAATGGAATCTGGAAATGTTTCAAAGTTAGAATTTTCAATCTATGTAAGATTAAGGAAACTTAATGTAAGAAGGATGTTTCCAAGGAGCTGATCTCCTGTGGAATACTTTGTAATGGTTGTTGTCAAGTCCTTGTGATTTTGTGCATAATCATTACAAGAGGTTCAATGCATATAAGTTTAGAATCTAACAAATTTCAGTAAATGGCATGAATTTGGAATTCTTGCATTTGCAGTAAGGATTTGGGAGTGTGAAAAGAGAATCATTGAAGTTATGTTCAATTGATCTAGTTCACAAAGTAAAGATCATAGACAAACATAGTATGCATACTTGGTGTGTGGCATGACTAGTGTTTAGAAAACATAATGTACATGCTTGGAGCATGGGACAACTATTGTTTTAAATTCAAGAATAAAGTTGATAGCTGAAACAGTATACAATGAATAATGTGTAATCATATGGTGATAAATAAAAGGTGTTTTATTTATGTTCATAGGTTTTGATACCATATTGGATTCAATTATTATTGTGTTTCACTTTGCATGTTTTGACTTCCCGAATAAACTAGGTTATTCTTCCGGAATAACTAAGTTATTCAAACCATCCACAGTCGGTCATATGTTG
Source organism: Lactuca serriola (assembly GCF_051521515.1). Taxonomy (NCBI): domain Eukaryota; kingdom Viridiplantae; phylum Streptophyta; class Magnoliopsida; order Asterales; family Asteraceae; genus Lactuca; species Lactuca serriola. Next base: position 49,171,650 of record NC_136415.1, read on the forward strand.
GAAGTAGATATGAATTAAGACTGTCATGGGTTGGCTTGTAGAGGTCTAAGGTGTTGGACAAAGGGCTACAACACTCATGAGTGCTCATAAGTTCTGAGTATTGGATTCAACCCGCGCTCATTGGAATCACTTCATGGATTTTATCACGAGTGATCATGAGACGATAATATCTTATATTCTTCAAACCTAGAGATATGAGTTGTTACTATGAGTTGGTTGTACATTGATTGCACGAAAACGCATTTGGTAACTCGGTGCTATAAAACGTGCCTTTGTGTATGATTCAACAAGTAGTAGAACAAGCCATATGAGTCGAAGTTTATCCATTCCTTTTACCTTCGGGATAAAAGCGATATCTGTGGGCCCCTCGATGATTTGATGATGACAAATGGAAGTGCTCGGCCGGGCCAGGACTGATTTGATTTGTTCAATTAGTCAGTCGTCATAAATCGGAAATTAGGAAACAACAAATGGACAGAGAGAATGATTATAATCCATGTCTCAGTCCATACGATATCTAGAATGGAGGAATATATGATCCCTTATCTAATGGACAAGTCATTGACAAAGGTCAGAGTTCATCAACAAGGTCAAAGTTCGACAGAAGCTTTTGAGAGATACGATTGCCAGTTGGTTCCTAAAGTCATATGCAATAATAGTTTTAGACTTATCCAAGTGGGAGACTGTTGGATTAATGTCTAAGTCCATAACTATAATTGGTAAGACTTGACCCGACCCGGCATGGTCCATTTGGGTTGCATGGCATCATGCACCTGGATAGACTTTAATGAGAGAAATAAGACACTTATGTTTATTAATATATTATAAGTTCTAGTATATTAATAATAAGAATAATAAGATTATTTAATTAGTATTGATCAAGAATTAATCTAGGATTAATTAAGTGATCAAAAGAAGACTAATTAAATATATGGGTTGATTGTGTAAATCACCCATACTTGTATAGTGGGCTAATGCTCCATGGATAATCAAGTTGGGCTAAAACTCATAGGATGGTCCATGGATGCTCCATGGTGTATTTGTACCCATGGATCATGGAAATGAAAGGCCATGTCAATTAGGTTTCACATGGTGTAACCCTAACTATATAAGCATCTTATTCTTGACCAAAATCGGCCACTAGTGTGTAAAAAGAAAGGGCTAGCCGATTTCATGAAATGTAGAATTCTCTCAAGTCATTCCATTTGTATTTGGTGTTTTGTGAACCATTTGAGGTGTCACGCTTGGGGCACTAGGCACTCAAGCTTCATGAAGACTTTCTACATCAAAGAGGTATGTATTCTATCTTGTTATATTCATTGTTTTGTAGGCTAGATTAGGATAATACCTTGGAAGTTCTTATTTGCATGTATAATAGAGAAAACATAGATCCAAGGTATTTAGGGTTGCATGTACACTTAGGAGTGTTAGAATGCTCAAAACCCAACATTAAGTCCCTATACATTTTAGAGCTACCGGGAAGTATTGAGTACATGGTCTTATGTGCTTCTTCCATCAGAAGATTTCTTATTCCTCCCGTCTTAGGTACCCAAATTTGATCTTGGAATACCTTCAGTCATCGACTGTTTGTACCGAACACTAACGTTCTTCCCAAACGTTCTTCCTTTCGGTCATTCTTCTCTAAAGCTTTTTCTTGAGCTTTCCTGATACTTTCCACAATCGTCGAGACGACTTCAATTCTTAACGCTCTTGGTCTTTTCCTTTCAAGATTGACTTTCCGACTGAGAGCATCAGCAACAATATTTGCTTTACCTGGGTGGTAAAGTATCTCACAGTCGTAGTCCTTGAGAAGTTCTAGCCAACGTCGTTGCCTCATGTTCAACTCCTTCTGATTAAAGAGATACTGGAGACTCTTATGATCAGTGAAGAGCTTGCACTTCGTGCCGTAGAGGTAATGCCTCCATATCTTTAAGGCAAATACTACCGCTGCCAACTCCAGATCATGAGTGGGGTAGTTCTTTTCGTGCTCTTTCAATTGTCGAGATGCGTATGCTATCACCTTTTCTCTTTGGGTCAGAACACAACCCAACCCGACACTAGATGCATCACTATAAACTGCAAAGTCTTCAACTCCATCGGGTAGAGAAAGTATCGGTGCTTCACATAACTTCTTCTTTAGCTTCTCGAATGCCTCATCGTGTTTCTCACTCCACGTATACGTAGCTCCTTTATGAGTCAAAGCTGTTAATGGAGCAGCTATCGAAGAAAAGCCTTGGATAAATCGTCGATAATATCAAGCTAATCCTAGAAAGCTTCGGATCTCCGTGGGACTCTTTGGACGTTCCCACTTCATCATAGCCTCGATCTTTGCGGGGTCAACCATTATTCCCTCCTGGTTAACAATGTGACCAAAGAATTGGACTTCCCGTATCCAAAAGTCGCTTTTGGAGAACTTAGCGAAAAGCTTCTCCTTATTTAATACTTCCAACACTTCTTGTAGATGCTTGCCATGCTCCTCCTGGCTTTTCGAGTAGATGAGAATGTCGTCGAAGAACACTATCACGGATTTATCGAGGAATGGTTTACAAACCCTATTCATCAAATCCATGAATACTGCAGGAGCATAGGTTAGTCTAAATGACATAACCAAGAACTCATAGTGTCCATATCTTGTTCTGAATGCAGTCTTCTCAATATCCTATTCTCTCACCTTCAGCTGATGATATCCTGACCTAAGATCGATCTTTGAGAAGTAGCTCGAACCTTGCAGCTGATCGAATAGGTCGTCAATCCTCGGCAATGGATACTTGTTCTTTACCGTTGCCTTATTCAGCTCTCGGTAGTCTATACACATTCTCATACTTCCGTCCTTCTTCTTTACGAATAACACCGGAGCTCCCCAGGGTGATGAACTAGGTCGAATGAAACCGCTGTCCAACAGCTCCTGAAGTTGCGTCATAAGCTACTTCATCTCTGTCGGTGCTAATCGGTAAGGTGCTTTCGCTATTGGTGTTGTTCCTGGTAACAAGTCGATACGGAGCTCCACTTGTCTATCAGGCGGTAATCCAGGAAGATCTTCGGGAAAGACTTCCAGATAATCACACACAACCGGTATATTCTGCACCTCTTTCTTTTCTTTCTTAGCATCGATTATGAATGCCAAGTACGATGCACATCCTTTGGACAAACATTTCCTGGCTTTCATCAGGGAGATGATTCCAGAATTCACTCTGCGTTTGTCCCCGTACACCATAAATGATTCCTTTCCGGGTGGGTTTACCATTACTATTTTCTTTTGGCACTGAATCTCAGCATCGTTGTCGCTAAGCCAATCCATACCCAAAACGATGTCGAAACCATTTAACTCTATGGGTAATAGCTCTCCGTGGAATTCGTTTCCGTTTAGCTCAATGACGATGTTCCTAATACGATCACTAACAGGTACGAATTTGCCATTGGCAACTTCTACAATCAGAGCATTATCAAGTTTTTCTACACACAATGCTAATTTCCCAATAAATTTATGCAACACAAAAGAGTAGTTGGCTCCGGAATCAAATAGTATATTTGTAGGCAAACCATTTACAAGAAAGGTACCTAAAGCGACGTCTGCTGCCTCCTTCGCAGCCTCGAGCGTCATCTGGAAGGCTCTTGCCTTCGGCTTCGGTGGTATGTTGGGTCTTCCTGCCTCCTTCTTCTTCGGGCAATCCTTCAAAATGTGCCCTTCTTCATTACACCCATAACAGGCTTTCTAGTTGAGGGTGCATTCATTGGCATAGTGCCCGGGCTTTCCGCATTTGAAACAAGTGACCCCTCCGTCACACTTCCCAGAGTGCTTCTTCTTGCACTTGTCACACCACTTCGCTTCTGATCCTCCTCCTCTCAAACCAGACTTCGAGAATCTACTCTTCTTGTTGGACTTCGAGGATCCATCGAACTTCCGTTTCTCACCAACCTCAGCCCTCTCCAGACCTCTTTCCTTTTGTTGGGTCTCCACGTTCTTAGCTGCTCGAACAGCTGATTTCAGAGTGGTTGCCATCTTAACTGTTGGGCCAAAGTCAGCCGGCAATCCGTTTGCGAATTTTTCAATTTTGGAAAGTTTGGTTGGCACTAGGTATGGAAACAACTTCATCTTTTCCATAAATACAACAACATAGTCATCGATGCTCATTCTCCCCTTCTTCAAATTTTGGAACTCATTGTTCAGATCTATCAGATCTATCTCTGAACAGTAGTGCGCCTTCAGTTGTTCCAAGAACTCATCCCATGACATTTTCAGAGCTTCTCCCCGTGGCATTGTATCTGCCAATAGCTTCCACCAGCTCAAGACTCCAGTTTTCAATTGTCTTACAGCGAAGACAGTCTTCTGCTTCTCGTTGCAGTCACAGCTCTCAAACACCATCTCCATCTCGAAGATCCAATCCATAATCTCAACAGGCTTTCGGCTTCCTGAGAGACTAGGTGGTTTCGCACCCAAGAAATTTTTGTACATCCGCCCATCCTTGTTGTTTCTCCCTTCTGGGCCATCCCTTTGCTCACCTTGAGTCCCTACTTGACTCTCTTGGCGGCTGTAGTTCCCTTCCTCAGATTGCTCGGGAACTGGCTCCGTCGGTTCAACATGTATGGTAGGTTCGTCCCTATTCTCGTGAAGCATCCGTCTCATTTCTTCCCTTTGTTCAGCTAGCATAGCCTGAATCATGGCTTGAACTCCAGCCATGGTAACTGGCTCAGGTGCAACTTCTTCAACAACATGTATTTGTTGAACCACTGGGGGTTGGTTCCTATCTCCATTTGCGTTTACGTTTCCGCTACGGGTCCTTGCCATCTTGATCTATACACCGAATAAGGTGAATTTAGATCTTTATTTAGGATAGATGTTTAAATCGTCCTTATCACTCCGAAACGTTTACATGCTAGTTCTAATATCGTAGTCGTACGTTTAGAATCCTAAACACATAAGGTTTCAAGATCCGGTCAGCAACAGACCATAGATCCAAACAAATAACAGCATATCATGCACAAAGCATTTAGCACATAAAAGCATTTTAGGCATAATTCCTAAAATAAGCTAGTGCTCACACCTCACAATCATCGCTTAGCATCCTAAGTTTAAGTCTATAAATCCTACGAATTCCTAGTTCGCTTAAACTAATGCTCTGATACCAACTCGGACATCCCTAAAATCACGGCCAGAAAAGACCGGTTTGTTTATGCTTTGTTTAAAAATCAGAGTAACATTTTAAATAAAAGTGTTGCGGAATTTGTCCTAAAAAAAAAATATGATAAAGATTTATCAAAAGCATTTCCATATAAATGTATTTCATTAAAAGACTTGGGATGTCATGTTCGTACAGATCAAAAGCATAAACAGTACAATTTAAGCCTCACTACATTATTTCATATCTACAGGCCTATATCCGTAATCCCTCGTCCAACATCATATCTATGCTCAAGCGCCACTACCTGTAATACATAAAACTGAGTGGGTCAAGCTTGGGATCCTGGTGAGCACATAGGGTTTTCAACCCACAATAAATAAGTTTAATAATTTCATCAATCAACAATAACCCGATTACCCGTTCCCGTTATCCTCACTTTACGTCCCTAAACACCTATCATAAGGGACCTAGCCTAAGGATCATCATCGGGGCGGACAGTACTACTAAAGGGATTCCTCGGCAATAAATTTCCTAAAGGCAACCATATGGGGGATGGAGTACATCGGTGAACACATCGTTCACAAACACCTACAGGTTGCGAGCCTGCTAGTGTTCCACTGAACTGTCTAGAAGAGTTTGTGGTCGTCATCCATACTCCACTAGATGACAGAATCAACAACATCAACATCGAGGCCTCTCATCATTTTATCACACATCACCTATTACATCTACCCATGTTTTACCCCAACATTTTCGTAGATATAAAATACATATACAGTTTAAATCATTGAAAACATGTATAACAATGTTCATCCAGCATAGATAGCAAGTATTTAGATAATATGCACACATAGCACGTAATTTATATAAAATAATTCATATTTATGTGTAAGCTGAAAGTAACTATGCACTCACCTGAGTAGGTGGTGACTCGGTGCTTGGACAGCACTTCGTTACTCTTAAGACACTTTTCCTTCGGCAAAACCTAGTATCATTGCCACTAGGGTTTAGCCTAGTATTCACCGCGACTAATTAATAGTCTAGCTATTATTACTATTATATAAGAATTAAACGATACTTATATAACCCATAATAATAGCCTAAGTACTTATTATAAGTTCCTAATAACGTTACTATATTAAAACATCAGCTAAACTAAAGTTAGGGTAGGTATAGCTCACTTACAGCGGGTTTTCTCGAAAACCGGGCTTCGCTGGAGCAGCGTTCCCGAGCCGAAAGGCTCTTTTCTCGGGACTCCGGGAGCCTCGGGGCTTCCTTCGGGTGCTATGGGGTTTACCTAGGCTTTTAGGGGGGATTAGGGAGGCTAGAGAGAGAAACTAGAGAGAGAAAGTGAGTTTGGGAGGTGTGAAGAGAAGGCTAGACCCGACACCTCTATTTATAGTGAAAATATCTAATGGAATCGCCGAGTAGGGGGACCTACTCGCCGAGTTGATCCATGTGGTGGCCTTCTGGTGGTGCCACATGTCCAATTATGGTGGTGTCACGTCACCCTTATCGCGTATCAGCCTTCGAACTTAGAAAAATCATTACTCTCGCATACGAGCTCCGTTTTCGACGTTCTTTATATCCACGCGTAGGTAAAATCAAGATCTACAACTTTCATTTAGACTCCGTCGGCTAATTTTCGACCGATCTCAAATTTAACAGTAGGAGGCGTTTAGACTGTTAAATGACCGCAAAGAATTCGTAACTCCTTCATACGAACTCCGTTTTCGTCCATCTTTTTACTGTTGAGTTCCTATTAATGAGATCTTCAAATCTCATTTAGGTCGCGTAAGCCAAAAACCGCTCGAACTAAAATTCGAGTTTCGGGCCGTGCACTACTAAGCCAAATCTTAGAAAAATCATAACTTCCTCATACGAAGTCAGATTTGGGCGTTATTTTTATCGACACTCTTAGTTTAAAGGCTAAATTTTGCTCTATCGTAAATTCACTATTTACGCTTCGCGGTGCCGTGTCGGTTTTGCCGTAAAACTTCGACGGGCCATAGCTTCTTCATTATAACTCGGATTTCGGCATTCTTTATATGTACGGAAACCTTGAGACATATTCTACAACTTTATGTAGAGATATCGGGCTTATCTCATACTTTAATTTTGACGCTTATTTTTATTCTTTATTAATTATACATTTATAATTAAATTATAAGCACATAAATACACATAATTCACATAATACTCAAATATTTCATCTTTATTACTTCAAAAAGAGTTACAATAGTTGACCTAGACTATTACATTGACAAATATGCTTAGCCCTGAAACCCGGGCGTTAGATAGTAGGGGGTGAAATAGTCCCCGAGGTTCGGTCGTTAGGACCGAAGGGTAGTCAGCACCCCAGAACGGCTTGACATGGGTAGTCAGCACCCCAGAATGGCTTGACACGGGTAGAAGGTGTTGGATAAGGTGTCTAAGTCCATAACTATTTCGGGTGTGTACTTGACCCGACCCGGCATGGTCCATTTGGGTTGCATGGCACCATGCAATTGGATAGACTAAATGAGAGATATAACACTTGGAGATTATTAATATATTATAAGTTCTAATATATTAATAATATTATTTGATTAGTTTGATCAAAGTATTAATTTGGAATTAATTAAGTGATCAAAGGATAACTAATTAAATATATGGGTTGATTATGTAAATCATTCATATCTTGTATAGTGGGCTAAGAGGCTCCATGGATTATCAAGTTGGGTTCTACCCAGAGGATGCTCCATGGGAGTTACAAACCCATGGGTCATAGAAATGAAGAGTCATGACACATTAGGGTTTACATGGTGTAACCCTAGATGTGTCAACACTATATAAGAGTCCCATTCTCCACCAAAATCGGTTACACATAAGAAACTAGAGGGCTTGGCCGATTTTAAGAAGTGTGTATTATCTCAAAAGTCTTTCCAAGAGCATTTGGTGTTGTGTGAAGCATTTGAGGCATCACACTTGGGGTGCTAGGCTCATAAGGTTTCAAGGAACATAAGCAACAACAAGGTAAGTTATTCTATCTTTCATTCAAGTTAAAATTGTTCCCCATGTATGCTAGATAGGAATATAACCTTGGAAATTCAACTTTGCATGATAATTAGACAAACATAGATCCAAGGTTATTAGGGTTGCATGTACACTTAGGAAGTGTTAGAATGCTCAAAACCCATCAGTGGTATCAGAGCCTAGGCTTGTTTGTTTGTTATTTGTGCTAAAAAGTTGAAGAAAGTCGAAAAACTTGTTGTCTGACTGCTGGACTCGTCGAGTCCATCGGGGGACTCGTCGAGTTCACTTGTATCTTCAACCTACTCGTCGAGTAGGTTAATGCACTCGGCGAGTAGGGTTGACAGAGTGCAGATTTTCGACTTTAGTTGCTGGAAATGGATTAGAAACATTACCCTAAACTGTTTTGGTACTTGAAAACTTGTTTTAGATGGTGTAATGTCTTGCTAATTCATTTACAACAACTAGTTATCAAAATTACAAAGTTTTAAGTGTAGTTTTGATTCATGAAAGTGCTTATGTTCTTGTTCTTGATCTTATGATGTTTAGATGATCATAGGAATTATTTGTAACCTATGTGGTAGTTTAATTCTTGATCATAATGTGTTTTAATGGAGTCCATAACTTGTCCTCAAGTTATAGAAAACCAAAAGTCACTTGAGTTAAAAAACCATTAAAAGAACACAAGAGTTAGAAAAATGAAAAGTCTTCATTTTATTACTCTTTTAAACTCATAAGGTACAAGAAGTGAATAGTTTTGAAAGTTTACAAAACTTGCCCTTAAGTTTTGGAACAAGTAAAGTCAAGTTAAAACTTTAGTTCCAACCCTTAGAATTTTAAAAAGTTAAAATTCAACCCTTATACTTATATTATTATGATTTAATAATTATATATATATATATATATATATATATATATATATATATATATATATATATATATAAGAACAAAGTCGTCTTACCGCTAGTACGCCTCATTCACGAAACCGGTCTATAAGGTGGGTATAAGGTTGTTGCCTATAAAATGGCAACTTAATGGGTGTCCACTCTCACCCACCGCTTGCTTGATCGGTGGAGGGTCGTTAGCCGAACGGGTAAGACAAGGACTTATAAATTCTCATTAAAAAGTATGATGAATGTTATAAAGTAACTAAATGTTTTATTAAATTCCCAATCTTAGTTACTTTAGGAAAATGTGAATAAGGTGCTAATCCATGAAATTACACTTTACACTTTGTTTAAGTCGTTGGTGGAGCGTGTGTGGTTAACCGGCACACTAACTTGGACTTAACAAGGTAGGTAAAGGGTAACTTAAGGTTAATTTAGTATCGATGGAGCGTGTGTGTTTTACCGGCACATCGATAGAGTGATAAACTTTAAGGGTACCAAGTGATTTGCATGGTTACTTCACACCTCGTTTTGTGATCCTCGGTATCCCAGTCACAAAACTTGGAGGGCACACTCGAGATTGAAACATGCCTTTGAAAAGTTCATTGAATCTCAAAGAATCTAGGAATTTCTAAGAACCAATCAAAAAAACCTAATATTTAATATTTCAGTTTCGTGGTGGAAATTGGTGAATCGTCATTCACCTACCTTTCAAATATGTTATAGCTTGGATTACGGCATACCTCTTTCAAGTTATAATATATTGTGATTGGATCCTAGCCTTAATATTACATTTGGGTGTTTTATTAAGGACTCTCCTAATATCTAAACTAATCTTGTCCATTTCTTTTAGATGTCTTCAAACAATGCTGCTTCTGGCTCTAACCCTAATAGCTCCTTTACCCTTATGAACTTGTGTGGGAAAGTTACTTTTGATGGGTCCAACTTCAATGAGTGGATCATAAACATCGGGATGATTACCCGCTACGAGGACAAAGAATATGTCCTTGACAAGGAGCTTAAGGAGATTGATGAGACCACTGCAACTCCCCAGGAGATCGCTGACTTTCAGGCACATGAAAGGGATGCTACGAATGTGGCATGCATCATGATGGCCACGATGACAGCGGAAGTCCAAAAGTCTTATGAGGATTTCTACCCTTATGAAATGCACCAAGATTTGATGGAAAGATACCATCAAAGTGCACGACAAGAGAGGTATGAAATCATCTGCTCCATGATAACAACCATGATGAAGGACGGGGAATCCGTCACGAGCCACATGTAGAAAATGCAAAGGTATGTGGATCGTTTGCTGAAGATTAATGTGAACTTCCCTGAGGAGCTTGCAATAGATATCATTTTGCACTCCTTACCATCGTGCTATGATCAATTCCGCATGACATATCACATGAATAAGGAAGAGGTCACACTCAGCAAACTTCAGGGACTTCTCAAGACTGCAGAAACAGGTCTTAAGGGGAAGTCAGTTGTTAACACTCCTACTCAAAACTCTACTCCGGTTTTGGCAATCGGGAAAAGTCAAGGGTAGAAAAGAAAGAGCTCTTCGAAGGGTACCAAGGTTCGGACCCTTGATGGCTCTTCTTCAAGTGGAACCAAGAAAGGTTTCATCACCCCTTCTTCTGACCCAAAAGAGGCTGAATGCTTCTATTGCCATGAAAAATCACATTGGAAGCGGAACTGCCCAAAATACCAGCAAGATGTGAAGGATGGGAAAGTTAAACCCAACCATGCAGGTATTTACACTATCATTTCTAATAACTCACCCCATTCTAAATCTTGGGTCCTTGATACCGGTTGTGGTATTCATATTTGTTGTGACTTGTAGGGAATAAGAAGAAGTGAGAATGTGGAGCAAGGAAGAATAAACTTAATCATGGGGAATAGGAAAGCTTTACCTGTTACCAAGATTGGAGTTTATACTTTATCGCTAAGTAGTGGGTTTAATTTAGATTGAATAAATGTTGTTATTCGCCAGGAATGGCAAGAAATATTATTTCCTTTCATGCTTTGTACAAACAAGGGTTTACCTTTTCATTTAATAATGAAGTTGGTTCGATTGATGCTTTCTTTAATAATGTTCTTTATTTTAAAGCATTACCTTGTGATGGTGTGTATGAAGTTGTATCTGTTATAGATAGCTTAGGAAATAATGTTTTGTGTATTGATTCTATTAATAATAATAACTTGGATAAAGCATCATTATGACATTGTCGTCTTGGACATATAAGCAAGAAACGCATAGGCCAACTCCAAAAGGATGGAGTCTTGGAGTCATTTGACCTAAAGTCAGATGATAGTTGCGAATCATGCTTACTTGGAAAAATGACAAAGTTACCCTTCACAGGTTCGTGTGAGAGGGGTGAAGGTTTGTTGGACCTTGTACACACGGATGTGTGTGGACCATTCAAACATGCCACAAGGGATGCTAATCGTTATTATTTGACTTTTACCGATGATTATAGTAGATATGGATATGTCTACTTGATCAAGCATAAGTCAGAGACTTTCGAAAGGTTTAAGGAATTTAAACAGGAAGTCGAGAATCAATTGGGCAGGAACATTAAGATGCTTCGATCCGATCGTGGTGGTGAGTATCTTAGTTCAAAGTTCCTTGACTATCTAAGGGAATGTGGGATAGTCTCACAATTGACACCTCCCAGGACACCACAGTTGAATGGTGTGGCTGAGAGGCGTAATCGAACCTTGTTAGATATGGTTCGTTCCATGATGAGTCGAGCTTCGCTACCAATCTCATTCTGGGGGTATGCCTTAGAGACTGCCGCCCATATTCTTAATCTAGTCCCTACAAAGAAAGTTGCCAAAACTCCTCACGAGATGTGGACTGGTAAAGTACCCAAACTAGACCACATCAAGATTTGGGGTTGTGAGGCTTTCGTGAGACGCGAGACTCATGATAAGCTCGAACCCCGAAGCAAGAGGTGTATTTTCATCGGCTACCCACAACAATCCTTTGGTTACCTCTTATACAGACCTAGTGAAAATGTGGTCTTTGTAGCTAGGAGGGCTTTCTTTAGAGAGAGAGAGAGTTCATAGGCCAAGGAAACAGTGGGAGGCAAGTTGATCTTGAAGAAATTCAAGAGTCAAGCAGTGAAGGAACTTCAAACCCTAGAACTCAACTTGAGGAGGAAACTCTTGTTGAGCCAATTGACAAGTCTGTACCTCTGAGGCGTTCCACATGGGTTAGGAATGCTCCTGAGCATTACTATGGATTCCATATTACTGCAGAAGGAGATACACTTATCAGTGATGAGACACTGATAGGTCTGGATGAACCTAACAGTTACGCGGAAGCCATGGTAGGCCCTGAGTCAGCCAAGTGGAAAGAGGCAATGGACAGCGAAATACAGTCCATGTATGATAATCAAGTTTGGAACTTGGTTGAGAATGTACCAGGTCGTAAGACAGTAGGGTGCAAATGGGTCTTCAAGAAGAAGACCGACATGGATGGAAATGTACACACATATAAGGCTAGACTGGTTGCAAAGGGCTTCTCTCAAATTCCTGGAGTGGACTATGATGAGACCTTTTCTCCAGTAGCCAAAATTAAGTCTATTCGGGTTTTGTTGGCCATAGCTGCATTTCATGACTATGAAATATGGCAAATGGATGTCAAAACTGCTTTCCTTAATGGAAAGTTGGCTGAAGATGTTTACATGAGTCAGCCAGAGGGTTTTGTCAGCAACGAGTACCCTAATAGAGTGTGTAAGCTTGAGAAATCCATTTATGGATTGAAGCAAGCACCTCGCAGATAGAATCTTTGCTTTGATGAAAAGGTCAAGGAATTTGGCTTTTCTAGGAGTGAAGATGAGTCTTGCGTGTATGTCAAGGCTAGTGGGAGTATAGTTAGCTTTTTGGTGTTGTATGTGGATGACATACTACTCATAGGAAATGACATCCCAACCCTCCAGGAAGTTAAGTCCTGGCTTGGGAAGTGTTTCTCTATGAAGGACCTAGGAGAAGCTACCTATATTCTAAGGATAAGGATCCTAAGAGATCGGAGTAAAAGACTAATTGGACTTAGTCAGAGTACCTACTTGGATAAGGTGCTGAAGAGATTCGGCATGCAGGATTCCAAGAAAGGAGAGTTACCCATCCAGAGCAACACCAGATTGAGTAAGACAAAGAGCCCTAGTACTGAGGCTGAGATAGTAGAAATGAGTCGAATACCTTATGCTTCGGCTGTAGGATCGATCATGTATGTTATGACGTGTACTCGACCTAATGTAACCTTTGCCCTGAGCATGGTTAGCAGGTATCAGGCGAACCCTGGCAAGGCACACTGGACTGCGGTAATGAATATCCTCAAGTACCTATGGAGGACTAAGGACTGGGTCCTTACCCTCGGTGGGAGTGATGACTTGAGAGTTGTAGGGTATAGTGATGCTAGCTTCCAGACTGATAGGGATAATTTCCGCTCTCAGTCGGGCTGGTACTTTACCCTAAATGGAGGAGCAATTTCTTGGGAGAGTTCCAAGCAAGAGACAGTGGCTGATTCAACTTGTGAATCAGAGTATATTGCAGCTAGCGAGGCGGCAAAGGAGGCGATATGGCTGAAGAACTTCATTGGAGACCTTGGAGTTGTACCAGCTATTAAAGCACCAATGGAGATTTTCTGTGATAGTGAAAGTGCTGTTGCCTTAGCCAAGGAACCAAGGGATCACGGGAGATCCAGACACATCGACAGAAAATACCATTTTATCAGACATCGAATAGAAGAAGGACTCCTTGTGGCAAAGAGGGTATCATCAGATGAGAACCCAGCAGATCCCCTCACGAAGGGACTGACTCGGGTTAAGCATCTCCAGCATGCTCGGAGCATAGGGCTGAAGGATGATATTAGATTTAGTAGTTAGATAACCCAGAAATTTGTAAAGTGTAATTGACATTAGATGATGAATAAAAGGTGTTTTATTTATGAGTAAAGTGTTGCTATCTCTTGTCGATCGTTTACTATATTTCTTTTGCATGTTTTGACTTCCAGAATAATTTTGTTTGGTATAACATATTATTTAAACCTCCACAGTCGGTCATATGTCGGAAGTAGGTATGAATCAAGACTGTCATGATTGGTTGCAGAGGTCTAAGGTGTTGGACAAGGCTACAACAATCATGAGTGCTCATAAGTTCTGAGCATTGGACTCAACCCACGCTCATTGGAATCACTTCATGGAATTCTATCTCGAGTGATCGTGAGATGGTAATATCATATAAGTCTTCAAACCTAGAGATATGATTTGTTACTTACAAGTTGGTTATGCATTGATTGTACGAAAACGCATTGGTAACTCGATGTTATAAAACGTGCCTTTGTGTGTAATTCAATGAGTGGTAGAACAAACATATGAGTCGAAGTTTATCTATTCCTTCTTGGATTAGAAGCTGATATCTGGGGCCCTCGATGATTTTGTTTTGACCTATGTACCGGGCCCGGTCAGAACTAGGTTGATGTGTTCAATTAAGTTCTTTGTCAAACAAATCGGAAATCGAGAAACAAACTGTTGGACAATAAGTAAGACATTGTTCCATGTATTTGCCCGGCTGATATCTAGAACGGAGGATTATATGATCACTTATCTTAAATGGCGTACCATCATCTTCTCAGTTCCGAGAGACCTTGAAAGAGCTACGATTGCCGGTCGGTTCCTGAAGTACTGGAGTTATAGTTATTAGACTTATCCAAGTGGGAGACTATTGGATAAGGTGTCTAAGTCCATAACTATTTCGGGTGTGTACTTGACCCGACCCGGCATGGTCCATTTGGGTTGCATGGCACCATGCAATTGGATAGACTAAATGAGAGAAATAACACTTGGAGATTATTAATATATTATAAGTTCTAATATATTAATAATATTATTTGATTAGTTTAATCAAAGAATTAATTTGGAATTAATTAAGTGATCAAAGGATAACTAATTAAATATATGGGTTGATTATGTAAATCATTCATATCTTGTATAGTGGGCTAAGAGGCTCCATGGATTATCAAGTTGGGTTCTACCCATAGGATGCTCCATGGATACTCCATGGGAGTTACAAACCCATGGGTTATGGAAATGAAGAGTCATGACACATTAGGGTTTACATGGTGTAACCTTAGATGTGTCAACACTATATAAGAGTCCCATTCTCCACCAAAATCGGTTACACATAAGAAACTAGAGGGCTTGGCCGATTTTAAGAAGTGTGTATTATCTTAAAAGTCTTTCCAAGAGCATTTGGTGTTGTGTGAAGCATTTGAGGCATCACACTTGGGGTGCTAGGCTCATAAGGTTTTAAGGAACATAAGCAACAACAAGGTAAGTTATTCTATCTTTCATTCAAGTTAAAATTGTTCCCCATGTATGCTAGATAGGAATATAACCTTGGAAATTCAACTTTGCATGATAATTAGACAAACATAGATCCAAGGTTATTAGGGTTGCATGTACACTTAGGAAGTGTTAGAATGCTCAAAACCCATTAGAAGGCACCCCAGAATGGCCGCACGGGTAGTCGGCACCCCATAATGGCCGTACCGGGTAGTCAGGCACCCCCGAATAGCCTGGCAGTATGTATGTTATGTGTTTGTATGGTATGTGGTACGAAGGGAGAACTCACTAAGCTTTGTGCTTACGTATTTCAGTTGTTGTTTCAGGTACCTCTTCAGCTAGGGGAAAGGAGTCGGCACGGTAGCGGCATATCACACACACACTCTTGTTTTCCGCACTATGGATTTCTAGGATGTACTCTGAATTATTACTATGATATTACTGGTTTTCAGACATGGATTATTGTCATGAATGTTTTGTAATGATGTTTCTACGTATTAATCTAAATTAAAAATGAAATTTTTAACCGGTATTTTTGGGATGTTACAAGTTGGTATCAGAGCCCTGGTTTGAGGGATTCGGACACACCTTTGGGGGTGTCTGAACTCAAATAGAGGGATTAAAAGATTTTCCAAAAAGAAAATGTTTTCTAAAAATTGAGAAAAGAGTTTTGAGTAAGAACGAAGTGTGTGATGTGCGCGACCGGCCGAGCTCAAGTAAGTATTCCCCAAAGTACCCATACAAGTTTATGTTATGTATATCAGCTTTTGTGGAACAGCATGCTAGAATAGGACTAAGGATCTAGGAGTGATGCCTTATGTGCCTGCTTTATATGTTTCAGCTGTATGAGAATTGCATGCTAGTATTGAGTAGACAGCAAGTAGGATAGCTTGATTAGGTTATGCCTGATAGTATGAACTTAGCATTGTATGCTAGTACAGTTCCTGTAAGCAGATAGAGTTGATTGAGATTGTTACCCTTGTCTGAATGCTGCTTGCTTCGTGCTTTGTGGGACTCTGAATAATGGGAGTTAGCCATTAGGTGAATACGTCACGTCACATGTGATCAGGGTTGAATAATCTTAGAGTGTTGGATTTGATCCTATTGCGTAGCTCTTGTTTGAGTCCAACCGTTGTAGAGACGAGTCTGTTACTCGAAGGATTATCTGAGCCTCATCACATGTGATGGTATTCAGGTAATGGCTAATTGGCCTTACAAGGAGGCCTTCAGCAGCTGAGGACTGGCTAGGTAGAGTCAGAGGATTCCTAGGGTAAGCTTAGGATATGAGTAGCAGTGGTATAAGGGATCTGGTGGAGTCAAGGCAGTCTTTGAAGAAGGTATGGATAGATGTGGAAGGTAGTATAGGCCTGAACTACTGAAAGCAGAGGATCCGTACCCGAACTAAGGAGGGCTGAGATAAGACCGGGGAACTTGTAGTAGTTGTGATCCCTCAAGAAGTAGCAGTATCACTAACAATTGTTATTTATGTATTTCAGAATGGTGGTACTTCGATCGAGGCCGATAGATGGCGGTTCAGGAGAGGGGTCAGGTTCGGGATCAGGTTCCGAGCCGGTAGATGAGGGACTACACGATTTCATCGCGTCAGAGATCACCAGGGGTATCCTTGAGTCGACCCCCATCATCTTCGGGTCGATCAAGGAAGGGATAGTTGAGCTGATGGAGGATCGCCTCAGGGCGTTCAGGAGCGACATGGCATCTGGCCAGTCGGGATCTCGCACGCTGTCCTTTAAGGACTTCAGGGGCAGTGGTGCGCCGGATTTCCACTGGGTGAAAGACCCCATTGCTGCCAGGCGATGGATTGCGGACATCGAGTCTGCACAGTTGACTAGCTTCTGCCCCGAGGGGTCGAAGGTGAGGTATGCAGCAGGGTGTTTACGAGACCGAGCTCGAGATTGGTGGGAGTCAGTGGGTGACTCGTTGGGAGCCTCAGCGGTCGAGGCTATGACCTAGTCGGACTTTGTGACCAGATTCAGGGCGGAGTTTGCACCGACTGTCGAGCTTCAGCAGCTGGCCAGGGAGTTTTTGGATATGAGACAGACGACGGAGACTGTATCGGAGATCACCGCCAAGTTCCGGGAGAGGGCACTATTGGTGCCCCAGTACGCGGGTGATGAGGACATGAGGAGGACCCGCTATCATGACAAGCTCCGAGCTGACATTCGGGAGCACGTTAGTTTTTCAGCTTGCCCCACCTTGGACTTTATGATAGCCAGGGCGAGGGAGAGGGATACAGATTTGGAGCATATCCGGAAACGGAAGTCAGAGGAGGGACAGATGGGAGGGGCTTCGGGGAAGAAGCCCAAGGGATCATATGGTAGACCGAAAGGCCAGTCAGGACCGGGCCGCTGCAGGAAATGCGGCAGGCCTCATGAGGGGGCGTGTAGACTGGGATCGTCAGGCTGCTATAAGTGTGGCAAGATGGGGCATTTTAGCAGGGATTGTACTGGCCCTGCACCTGTGTTACAGACATCGGAGTTGCTGTGTTTCCACTGCAACCAGAAGGGCCACAAGAAGGCCAATTGTCCCCAGTTGACAGCCAGATCGCCAGTGAAGGCGCTAGCACCAGCGACCCTGCAGATTACTAATGGCCGGCAGGGCAAGGCAGAGGCTCTAGTGGTGAGGAGTCGGGCATTTCAGCTGACTACAGAGGAGGCACGCGCCGCACCCGATGTGGTGACGGGTATGATTCTTTCCCTCTATTTTATTTTTATGATGTTATGATATTGACATGTGCTCCGTGTGTAAATGTATGCATTAGGATCGTTCCATGTGAACGGCATCCCAGTTCAGGTGTTGTTCGACTCGGGTGCCTCCCGATCATTTGTTTCCCTTGCGCTTAGCAAGAAGTTTCCTGAGTCTTCGGGCATGTTAGATTGCCCATTAGAGGTAGAAATTGCTGATGATCGATCGGTGCGAGCATCGATGGTGTTTCGGGATTGCGTATTGTGTTTGTTTGAGGAACGCTACCTGGTAGACTTGGTTCCCATTCCGTTGCGTGGGAACAAGGTGATTATAGGCATGGATTGGTTAAGCCCTAATGGGGTGGTGATAGATTGCGCGCAGCAACTAGTGCGAGTCAGGACCCCAGGTGGGGGAGAGTTAGTGATTCATGGTGAGAGGCCACAGTGTGGACCCGCAGTATGTTCAACAGCAAGGGCTAGACGCTACCTTCAGCAGGGATGCGCAGGATATGTCGCGTACGTGATGGATACCCGGGAGGTGGGTAAGGCGACAGTGAGCGAGGTTCCGGTGGTGCAAGATTTCGCAAATGTTTTTTCCAGAAGAGCTTCCTGGGATATCTCCGGAGCGATAGGTGGAGTTCAGGCTTGACCTCGTTCTTGGTGCGGTTCCAATAGCCAAGGCATTGTATCGGTTGGCTCCTCCTGAGATGCAGGAGTTGTCTACGCAGCTGCAGGAGCTGTTAGACAAGGGATTCATTAGACCGAGCAGTTCACCCTGGGGAGCCCCGATTCTGTCTGTGAAGAAGAAGTACGGGTCGCATCGGATGTGTATAGATTATCGGGAACTAAACAAGGTGACGGTGAAGAACTGTTACCCACTCCCGAGAATTGATGACCTCTTTGACCAGCTTCAGGGAGCATCTTGGTTCTCCAAGATTGACTTGTGCTCGGGTTATCATCAGATGAGGGTCAGAGAGGAGGATGCGCAGAAGACCGCGTTTCAGATGCGCTATGGCCATTATGAGTTCGTGGTGATGCCGTTTGGGCTCACCAATGCTCCTGCCGCGTTCATGGACCTCATGAACCGCGTATGCAGACCGATGCTGGATCGGTCTGTGATAGTTTTCATCGATGACATCTTGGTTTACTCCAAGACACAGGAAGAGCATGAGGAGCATCTGAGAGAGGTTTTGGAGACCCTGAGGAGGGAGAGCTTGTATGCCAAGTTCTCCAAGTGTGAGTTTTGGTTGCGTGAGGTGCAATTTCTCGGATACCTTGTCAACCAGAACGAGATTCTGGTCGACCCGGCCAAGGTCGAGGCCGTGATGAGATGGGAGGTTCCAAAGTCTCCATCCGAGATTCGGAGCTTCCTGGGATTAGCAAGCTATTATCGGAGATTCATTCAGGATTTCTCCAAGATAGTCGTACCCTTGACACGGTTGACGAAGAAGGCCATAGTCTTTTGGTGGGGACCTAAGCAGCAGACTGCCTTTGAGACGGTGAGACAGAGATTGTGCGAGGCGCCAATCTTAGCCCTGCCAGAGGGCGTAGAGGATTTTGTGGTTTACTACGACGCATCCATTTCAGGGTTGGGCGTGGTACTGATGCAGAGGGGCATGTCATTGCCTACGCTTCGAGGCAGCTCAAGCCTCATGAGGCGAACTACTCGACACATGATTTGGAGTTGGGGGCAGTTGTTTTCGCCCTCAAGATTTGGCGACATTACCTCTATGGAGTCCGGTGTACCATATACACGGACCATAAGAATTTGAGGTACCTTATGGATCAGCCGAATCTGAACATGAGGCAGCGTCGATGGTTAGACGTGGTGAAGGATTATGATTGCGAGATCCTCTACCATCCGGGGAAGGCCAACGTGGTGGCCGATGCACTTAGCCGCAAGGCGGCGCCGATCAGGGATATTTGCATGAGGATGACCGTAGTGACTCCCCTGTTGGAGCAAATTCGGGTGGCTCAACAGGAGGCTATCAAGGAGGAGCATCGGAAGAGCGAGCATGTGGTGGGTCAGGTTTCCTCCTTCAATTATGATAGTCGAGGACTATTGACACTACACCGTAGGGTGTGGGTGCCGTATCACGGAGGCGTGCGCCAGATCTTGATGGAGGAGGCGCATAAATCCCGATTCTCTATTCATCCAGGGGCGACGAAGATGTATAGGGATCTTCGTCTAGATTATTGGTCGCCCTGCATGAAGCGGGATGTGGCTTGGTACATCGAGCAGTGCTTGACCTGTAGGAAGGTCAAGGCCGAACATCAGAGACCCATGGCAAGATGTAGCCGTTGGACATCCCGTTGTGGAAATGGGAAGATATCACGATGGATTTTATCACGAAGCTTCCTAGGACCGCGCGTGGAGTAGATTCGATTTGGGTCATCGTGGATCGATTGACCAAGAGTGCTTATTTTATTCCGATTCAGGAGAGCATATTGGCCGAGAAATTGGCCGACATCTATATTAGGGAGATTGTGGCGAGGCACGGGGTGCCAGTATCGGTTATCTCGGACAGGGATGTGCGTTTTACTTCCAGGTTTTGGAAGAGGTTTCATGACGAGTTGGGCACTCGTTTGCATTTTAGCACCGCCTTTCACCCGCAGACAGATGGTCAGAGCGAGCGGACCATCCAGACTCGGGAGGATATGTTGCGGGCGTGCGTGCTAGACTTCGGTGGTAGCTGGGATACCTATCTTCCCTTGGCTGAGTTTTCATATAACAACAGCTACCATGCGAGTATTGACCGCCCTCCTTTTGAGATGCTCTACGGGAGAAGGTGCAGGACCCCAATTTGTTGGGGCAAGGTCAGTCAGCGCGTCATCGGGAGCACCGAAGTGGTGCTCAAGACGACAGAGTTGATCCAACAGCTTCGTAGCAGGCTGCAGACTGCGTAGAGTCGGCAGAGGAGTTACACCGACAGAAGGCATTCAGACTTGGAGTTTCAGGTGGGTGACATGGTCCTCCTGAAGGTATCACCTTGGAAGGGTGTCATTAGGTTCTGGAACAGGGGCAAGTTGGGCCCCAGGTTCATTGGTCCTTTTAGGGTTTTGGCCCGGGTGGGTCGGGCCGCCTATAGGTTGGATCTTCCAGCAGAGCTTAGCCAGATCCACAACACTTTTCATGTTTCTCAGTTGAGAAAATGTTTGGTGGACGAGTCGGCAGTTGTACCCTTGGAGGATATTCAGGTCGATAGCAACCTGAATTATATCGAGAGACCAGTTGCGATCTTCGATCGAAAGACGAGGACCTTGAGGAACAAGGTGGTTCAATTAGTGAAGGTGTAGTGGCAGCACCGGAGGGGTTCAGAGTGGACATGGGAGGCGGAGGAGGAGATGAGGGAGCACTACCCAGAGTTGTTTCTGGAGTCAGCAGACTTCGAAGACGAAGTCTAAGATAAGTGGGGGAGATTTGTAACGCCCCGTTCCTGGTATGTATTTATTTTGATTAAATGTTCTTTTGGGAAGAGCTACTCGGCGAGTTGTAGCCCTAACTCGCCAAGTAGATGTCGAGTGGATGCGGGCTTTAAGTGATCTACTCGGCGAGTCCACGCCTGGACTCGACGAGTAGGCCAATCAGGAGGAGACCCTAATCCTTAGGGTGTGCAGCCTATTTAAATGTCCTTACAGCCCCATCTCAGCCCCCATCACCCTCAGAGTATTCCTTATCGAAAACCCTAGCCTCCATTGATAAGTTTGAGTGATTGTTGCCTTGTGAATGGGACTTTTTGGTGCACCTTGGAGCAAGTGGAAGAAGGGATAAGTTGAAGAGGTCAAGGAGGGGGACTTAGATCCAAAACACATTCATTTGTGGTCATCCATTCTGGTAATAAAGTTTCCATCTTGGTTATTGATCTATTAGATCTTGTTTGTCCCTAAACTGTTGCTTTTAAGTCCTAAAACCCCAAATCCTTGAAGAGAAACCTTATGGTCGGGTTATACTTCAGATCTGGACTCTCATTACCTTCTTGAAGTGTTACGTTTCAGTCATATTGGTGATTAAGGTCCCTCTTGAGCTTAGAACCCCATTAAGAGCTTAGTTTGGACATTTGAAGCCCCTAAAGCTATGCATGCACGTAAAGTTTGCAACTTTACGTGATAAGCATGCCCTAGAAGCCTAGATCTGTGGTTTGGAGCTGCTGCATGGCTCAAATCAGGTCTGTATAGAAAAAGGACTGAATGAACTCGGCGAGTAGAACGATGGACTCAGCGAGTCCTATGAAGTTAGCCGTGGACTCGGCGATTTGGATGAGCAACTCGGCGAGTCCGATGAAGATTGCCTTAGACTCGACGAGTTGTTCTTCAACTCGGCGAGTTAGATGAACTTGGACTTAGTATGTATGCATCGAGGAAGAACGCGTCGAGTGTTCGCTAAGCTCGACGAGTAGAAACGGGTGTAGAACTAGAACAGATGGAAGGGACTCGGCAAGTTGGCGAGCCAACTCGGCAAGTCCGGTCAACCAGGAAGTTGACTTTGACCAGGATGTTGACTTTGACCGGGGGGTAAAATAGTCATTTTAACCTAAGATTAGTTATCAGCATCTGACTTAGTGATTTTGGAAATTTTAGCCGGGGAGCTCCGGTTCAGCAGTCAGGCGCTCGGCAAGCAGACTTTCAGCAACTATTTCGAGGTGAGTTACCTTCCAGTAGCGGTGGGTCTAAGGCCACAATGCCGGCCCACCAGTAGGAGACGTATGATAGATGATTGTCTCTGTGATATCATCTAGGTTTGCTACTACCTGATATGTTAAATGCTAGCATGATATGTTATATGTGACAGTAGTAGAGTTTGGTTGTTAGGACCGGAGGGTAGTCAGACACCCCAGATACGTCTGACAGTATGTGATGCTATGTTTATATGCTAGCATGATCTGTTATATGAGTTAGAGGTAGTAAGAGGGGAGTAGTCCCCAAGTTCGGTTGTTAGGACCGAAGGGTAGTTCAGACACCCCATATATGTCTGATAATATGTTATGTTATGTTATGTGATAGTAGTAGTAGTACGGGGGTGAAATAGTCCCCGAGGTTCGGTTGTTAGGACCGAAGGGTAGTCAGCACCCCAAAACGGCTTGACATGGGTAGTCAACACCCCAGAATGGCTTGACACGGGTAGACGGCACCCCAGAATGGCCGCACGGGTAGTCGGCACCCCAGAATGGTCGTACCGGGTAGTCATGCACCCCAGAATAGCCTGGCAGTATGTATGTTATGTGTTTGTACGGTATGTGGTACGAAGGGGGAACTCACTAAGCTTTGTGCTTACGTCTTTCAGTTGTTGTTTCAGGTACCTCTTCAGCTAGGGGAAAGGAGTCGGCACGGTAGCGGCATATCACACACACACACTCTTGTTTTCCGCACTATGGATTTCTGGGATGTACTCTGAATTATTACTATGATACTACCGGTTTTCAGACATGGATTATTGTTATGAATGTTTTGTAATGATGTTTCTACATATTAATCTAAATTAAAAATGAAATTTTTAACCGGTATTTTTGGGATGTTACACAATGTCATCCCATTATTATGTTACATAGGATGATAGTTGTTATGTGACTTATCTGATTTGTATGATGGATTGAAATAAACCCCAAGGCGGGTCCTATTATCGTATGTTAGGGTTGAAATGAACCCCAGAGCGGGGCCCACTATTGTATGATTAGGTTGAAAGATACCCCGGGGTGAGGCCCTAGGGCGGGGCCCATATGTGTTGATCAGGGTTGAAATACACCCCAGGGCGGGGCTTATATGTGTATATCGGGTTGGATTGAACCCCAAGGTTAAGCCCAGTTATATATTTTGGTATGTGATACTTTAGGGAACTTACTAAGCTTTGGGCTTATAGTTTATGTTTTGGTTTCAGGTAACTCCGGTTCGAAAGGAAAGAGCCTATCGTGATGACACAACATCCTCCCCTCATAATTTTAGCATTTTGAATAATTACACTTTGATATTTTGGGTATTATATTTAGTGATGGTTTATGGAAAAAAATTAATGAATGAAATTGATGGTCTTCAATGAAAAATTTTATCACTATTTTTGGGCTGTTACAAATGGTAGTGACATTATTGCCACTAACGCTCCAAAAAAAAAAGAGATATACTTTCCCTTTACATGGTGTTGCTGCTAAAACCCTAGTGTTACCGCTAAAGCCTCCCTTCACCGCTAAAGGTCCGCACATATATACCCATTTCCTCCATCGCTTTGTGTATTATGTCCTGCTTCCACCTGTCATCATCGGCGATTATGATACCAAAATTGATCCAAGCTTTCGTAGCCTTTATCATCGGCGATGACAAGGATGCCATCATCGACGATAAAAGCAGCAACACTGGTGACAACCTGTAGCTGCCGGAAAACAACATTTTCTCCATATTGTTTTCTATTTCTTTGCTCTCTAGTAACTATCTAAGTGATTATCTACTGATTTGTGTGTTTAGTTTTGTTATTAAACTTTGTTAAACTTTCATGTTGTCATCACCACCACCGCGTCTGCCAGATTTTTTGCTACAACAGAACCACCACAACACGCCCACAACATCACCATTATTCTGATTTTGTTCCACCACAGGTTTTATTCTATTCTGATTTCATTCTACCATAGGTTCTATTAATTTCTGCAAAATAAAGTTTCGTAGCAGTTTTTATACATTTTATATTGTTTTTTTTATAATTTTAAAGTTAACTACAAAAAAAATACAATTAGCGGCGACTTATCTTTTGCGGTGACAATGAGCATTAGCGGCAACATGTGGAGCTTTTGCAACGAGGCAACAACGACTACCTTTTAGCGGCGACAAGTATGCTTTTACTAGTCGCCGCTAATCCCTGCGTTTCTTGTAGTGGAACATCCATGGGGAGGAGTTTGAATTGTTTTGGCGATGAAAGTCGATATCAAAAAAACGTTATGCTAAGTAGTTTTAAATTTTCTAGTTACTTTAAACCAACATAGATTTTTTTTAAGTTTATGATTTCTAGTTTTTTTCTAAGTTTTTAGGATTTTTTTAATGTCATGTTATGTTTTTTTTATAACTAATGCAACGTAATATTTTTTTAATTTTGAAGTAATGAAATGTTATGTTTTTTTTATTAAAATTAAAGGTTTTATTTAAATTAAATTGTTAAAAGAAAATCTGGTACCACTCCTAGTGTGTGGCAAAGAATCACACTTTTGTGATAAAAAAAATGACATGACACTTATGTGTTAGTGAAGAGCATATGGTAAGAGTGGCACCACTCCCTTCAACCTTACAATTGGGAGACTTTTATCACTTGAAGAAGAAGCTTTGAGATAGGCATATCTAGCTAAAGGGTGTGTATTGGTAGTGGCAGTTATGGCGGTCGCTGGTTTCGGAAGATGATAAACTTTATCTGACGATGTGCTATAGTATGTGAGTATCTCCAAGTCTAGTAAGTTCATGAATGGAGTTTGATATACGAGACCTTAGTGCTTCATGTTGGCCTTGATATAATGTCTAAACAAGGGCCTCCTTTTCTTTTTCTTTATATACAAATTGATCAAATTATAGTTTATACTAGTTAAAACGACCCACGCCCTCTAGCATGATCATATGAAGTTAATATCATCTAGTGATTACACCTACTTACTCTTCGACTAAGGGTATCCACAATCCATTGAACTCGAAGGAGTTCAATGGATTGCCATGTCAATGCCACATCAACATTTAACTTTTTATTCAACTATATTCTTTAACATCCATACTCCATTAAACCCTTCAAAGTTTAATGGATTTCTATATTTGGTTTGAAATTTAATTGAAAAAGAAAAGATTAAATCTATTGAGTACCACTAGTGATCATGCAACTCTCACATTCAACTCTCCTCCATATCATCACTCACACTCCATTAAACTTTTATTCAATCCTAGACATCATCCATTCAACTCTTATTAAACTCCCATTATGGATGCTCTAATAACCATAGACAACACATACAATGTGTGTGTATATATATATATATATATATATATATATATATATATATATATATATATATATATATATATATATATATATTATTGTTCTTGAAGAAATAAAAGGCATAAACATTACACGGATAAATAGAAATGATCCAACATAACCTCACTCCAAGATCACCTGGGCCCTGATAGAATAGATGGCAACAATGGCATCGAGTACTTCTCATATTCATCTGTTGCTTTCTGCTGTCTTGGATATAAGAAGTTGTAATCCAAGTCCGATTCAACATTCATTACTCCCTCAAACACCTTAATCACCGTTGACATTGAAGGCCTTTTCGTAAAATCAGTTTGCAAACACCACGAAGCAACTTTCATCATCTCCATGACTTCATTACCATGTACATGCATATCATCACTGCAACTATCAACTATATCCAACAATGCTCCTTGGTCCCAACATCTCTGAAAGACATCCAGTAAGTGCCAACATTCTTCTGGTTGAGATCTATCAAAATTCTTCCTCCCACATAAGATCTCCAAAAGAACGATCCCAAAGCTGTATACATCCACCTTTTCGGTGATAATGGAGCTCAACCATTCTGGAGCAAGATAGCCAGGGGTTCCTCTCATTGTAGTTATCACTTGGCTTTGATTTCTATCAATGAGCTTAGACAACCCAAAATCAGATACTTTGGCATTGAAATCTTTGTCCAAGAGTATGTTCTGAGGTTTAATATCGAGATGAATGATTTTTTGCCGACATTCTTCATGGAGATATGCTAAACCTTTAGCAATATCAAGAATAATCTTCTTTCGACATTCCCACTTGAGTACATGCTTTCGGTCTCCATAGTAGATCCATTGGTCTAAAGATCCGTTATTCATGAAATCATAGACAAGAAGTCTCTCTGATTTCCATGCACAAAATCCTCTAAGTCGAACCAGATTCACATGGTGAATGCTGCCTATGGACTCAACCTCAGCCAAGAATGATTTCTTAACTTGCATAAGACCAACACTATGAAGACATTTCACTGCAACCCTTGATCCATCTTCTAGAGTTCCTTCGAAAACTGATCCAAATCCTCCTTCACCAAGCTTTTTACTGAAATTCTCTGTGGCAGTTTTTAGTTCTTTATACGAAAACCGAGTGGGCATTCCTGTCACTTGATCTAAATGCTCTTCTTCTATTTCACTATCCATTTTTTTCTTTTTGACTAGGGACATAGTAAAACCAACCACAACAAGAAGAAGTAACAAACTTCCAGCTGTGAAACCAATAACTTTCTCAACTTGATTTAATCTGTTTGGTGATTTATGTCTTCTGTTCTGGACTTTTATAAAAGCTGAAGCATGGAGTTGATTATTTACATCCACATCAAATTTCGTCATGGTAAAAAGATCAGAAGGTAAATCACAATACCCACTTGAAGAATTCGAACTCTTATACACAAATATAGCTGCTTTGCATGAGCAGTTGTTCGTACATGCTTGTTTGCATGTCTCCATATCCACATTCACCATGTCACCAGTATACGTGAAGTACTTGATGTTCTTGAGTTCAATGAAATGTTGATCTTTGATAGAATTACATGTGAGAGGAGTAACTTGAGAGCAACCCTTGTTTGGTTGGCTCTCATCCACAGCCCTAAAATATTCTGTACTGGGAGAGCTTGATTTCGGACAGCTACATTGTATATTAGCCGAGCAAATTGAATTTCTCCCACACACCAAAGGATAAGAACACTCTCCAAAATCATAATCGATTAGTAGATCAGCCACTCTCTCGCCTCCAAAGGCTTTCAAATGCCCATCTGGCATTAGTTTTATATATTCAAGTGGGAATTCTTGAGGCATATCAATCGCATCAAGCTTAGTAGAAGAGTTGAAGAAACACACACTCCCATTTAAGAGCTCAACATAAATGCTTTCTTTATTAATTGCATTTGTGCCATTTATCAAGTGTTTGTAATAGACTTGAGGTGGTTTTGATTCAACGTAAGCAAACAGACCTCTATCAGTGAGTTGAAGATAGTAAGAACCTTTTTGAGCAGTCCAATTGGTTGAGGAAACACTAGGTATGAGCTTCTGTCCTTGAAATAGCTTTTGCCCGGCTACCAAACAGTCTGTGGGGTGATCAAAAGATTGCCATCTGATGGAGTTATTGGCATCAAGCAGCATCAAATTTCCGTTATCAGTTAGGTTCATGGAAGAAACAGATTTCCTGGTAGTATTTGTAGTCCAAACTATGCTTCCATCAACATCGTGTAACACCAATTCTCCAGCTGCAGTGAGATTCACTGTTGCACCTTGGCTGACCGGATAGTCTCTGTTGGCTGACCAAATGACTGTCGGATTGCCTTTTGTGCCAAATATGTAATCCGGAGTGTAAAATAACTTGATAACAACGACAAAGAGGTAAGATGTGCAGTTTCCATTACAGAAGAAGCCACATGCAAATCTTTCTTGATCGAGTATGACTCTGATCTTTGAGCCATCGTCTGTGAAATTGATGGAAGGCATGGAAGATTCATCGTTGGTCCAAGTTGTTGAAAGATCTGCAGCAGGAAAGGGTTGCTGAGTATCTGGTATGTTTGTGGCGTTTCCATTAGCAGGAGCAGGAATAAAGCGGTGTGTAACAGCTAAGCCTGGTTTTGGCCAACTAGCAAACACAATGTTGGATGAGAAAACAAGAAAGAAGGCAAAGAAAAAACAAGAGATCCATGGTGCTCTCATCACTATAACACACACACGAGCCTATGAAAATGAATAAATAATTTAAACATCTAATATAAAATGTGACGAGGTTATAAGAACTCAAGTCCAGGCAAATCATGTCAAATCATGTTAAATCATTCACCCTCATTTCCAACATGGGCACCATACATTTTATTTTGGGACATCAAATATAATAGGGTTCACTAAAAAGACACCTTAATTTTCCATTTAGACACCCTATTTGACTTTTAAGGTTTTTTTATTGGTTAAATTTGCATTATTTTTTGAAAAAGTAATTTTAAATAGTTTATTATAGGTTGACTTTTATAAAAAGTAAGGTCTTACAATATTAATTATAAATCGAATCTTTTTTTTTAGAAAATGTAACCATTTCAGAAACGTAGATTATGTAAAGAAACCTTTATTAATTAAAGGCAATTTGGGCCGTTCGTGTCTTACGTCAAAAGATTCAACTAACAACTTTCATATACTTCCTTTAATTGATTGAGTAAAATCCGACCAATAAAAAAATTCAAGATCTTAAGCGGTAAAAGTTTTGATTGTTTGGATGAAGAATAAAGATGGCAAAGATGTAAGAGCCTAAGAGGTGGATTTTCCTACAATTACAAATGTGTTTAAAGACCAACAAGGACAGATCTACCCCTAAGCCATCTTCAAAGAAATTGATATATTTTTGAAGAGATTCATCGATGGTTAAAATATTTGTATAGCGAGGCTTTTCGGACAGGGTTTTTCACCGGGCCTAGACTAAGATGTTTTAGGACCAGTTCCGACTAGCCACATGTTTGTTTTTTTTTTTTTTTTTCTTTTGTCAAATCCATGAGAATTATATCTCAATCATACCCCAATAGTGAAAGGATCTTTGATACTCCACTTTGAAAAGGTGTATCCAAAACCATCTTTTACTTTAAAAATGCAATTCCATTACATGTCATTTTCTAATTTTATATTGATGTTTTTTATAACCATCATTTCATAATTTTCTGTTAATAAATAAAACAATGCATTTTGTAGTTTTTTGTTTTCTAATCCTTAAAAGTTAATAATGTTTATAAATTGATTATATATATATATATATATATATATATATATATATATATATATATATATATATATATATATATATATAGGGTTAGGTTCATTTGAGACGACCTAATTTTGTAAGACCGTGAGACGTATTTTTTTTATTTGTTTTATTTACTTTTATTTTTTTTAGTTAATTCAAGTTCCGAAAATAATATTACAAATTTTTTTTTTTGGATTTTTCCATTTATTTTGCATTTTAAAATTAGTTTTCAAAATATGTACAATGTAATATTCTATTAGAATATTTCACGTATTTTTCAAAAACAAACGGGATTTTTTTTTATTTTTTTTAATTTATTTTTAGTTAATTCAAGTTCCGAAAATAATATTTAAAAAAAGAATTTTTAGATTTTTCCATTTATTTTGCATTTTAAAATTATTTTTAAGAATATGTCAGTGTAATATTCTATTAGAATATTTCACGTATTTTTAAAAAAAAAAAAAACGGGATTTTTTTTTGTATTTTAGTAAATTCAAGTTCCAAAAATAATATTTAAAAAAAGAATTTTTGGATTTTTCCATTTATTTTGCATTTTAAAATTATTTTTAGATTTGATCTCACGGTTTCACAAAATTAGAATGGTCTCAAATGAACCTGAATATATATATATATATATATATATATATATATATATATATATATATATATATATATATATATATATATATATATTATTCATGTTAACTAAGAAAATGGATTAACTAGACCAAACTAGACACCAACCAAGAATGTAGTAGATAAGACTGCCTAGATGAGTTCTCAAGAGAGCGTTTCGTAGACCATGTGATAGGGTCGATTCCGATGTCTATACACATCTAGGTTAGGCCAATTAGTACACATGGATGGCACCATGTCAATAATTAATATAGAGAATACATAACTACAATACCATGCATGTTTAAGAAAAAGTAAAATATATATATATATATATATAT
Organism: Lactuca serriola; assembly: GCF_051521515.1. NCBI lineage: Eukaryota > Viridiplantae > Streptophyta > Magnoliopsida > Asterales > Asteraceae > Lactuca > Lactuca serriola. The sequence goes on from NC_136415.1 coordinate 49,202,441, forward strand.
ATATATATATATATATATATATATATAGAGAGAGAGAGAGAGAAGAGAGAGAGAGAGAGAGAGAGAGAGAGAGAGAGAGGTAGCTTCAAATGTTTTTCAAATCTATTGTGTGCTTCAATGCACCAATATGAATTTAGTATTAATTATATGTATATTAAATGCTATCCATACTTATAACTCATTTTTATGGAAACCAATTAAATTCGTCATTAACGCCAACAATAAAATTTCTTTCAGAATAAATTCATATATAGAAGAATGAGAGTGTATTCCAGTAGAATGAGAGTGTATTTTGCTAGAACACACTCTCGTTTTTCATAATCTATGCAACTTTATTGTATTTTAAGTGAATGAGTCCTTAAACAAAATATGAACTCATATATAAAAACCTAGATGTGAATTTATTTTGAAAGAATGTTATTACTGACATTAATGACAGATTTAATAAGTTTCCATAAAAAGAGAATTATAATTATGGATATCATTTAATATACATATAATTATGGAAATCATTTAATATCTATATTTATTTAATTAAATAATTATTTAATTTACTAAATTCCTATTGGTGCATTCTAGCACATAATAAATATAAGAAACAAAATCACCTAGCCATATATATATATATATATATATATATATATATATATATGGAGAATTTCGTATATGTCTTTGGTAAACAACAAAATATCTTAATTATCCAACTTAAAACCTAAATATCATATTTATGCTTCTTTACCTTTACAATATCGCATTTGGCCCAAATACTTTTTTTAAACATTTTGTAATCGGTTTTTATACTTACAATCAATATAATTAAATGAAAATAACTTTATTGACCTTGTTGACCATGAGTATGTACAATACCCTTTTGACATATAACATACAAAGCAAATTTATCCTGATAAACAACTAACCCTTGTAACTGGATCACCGTCTTTAGTAGACGACATATTATACAGGGAAGGTTGTAAATACGTGACTTGCATATACGTGATAAGAAGTTGCATATACATGGCCAATTATCCTTTCAAGATCGTGCACTCACACATTCACAATCACATATATGCAGCAATGTCGCATTCACGAGTCACGTATTCACAATCAAGCAACAGTTTTGATTACGAATTTTGATTATAAACTTTTGATTGTAAATTCTGCAAATACATGGCCAGGTTACAAGTGTTGTTGTTTATGATTTGTATGTGGGTTATACTCTGATTAACATGTATGTAAGAGAAAGCTCTTGGATGGTGCTTGTATATTGTTCGATGAAATGACCAATCAAAATGAAATATCATGGTTGTTTATCCGCATACTACTTAGATTAGGTGTGAGTAGTAGAACCTTATGCATATTGTAAATACATGTGGAACCTAAGATTGTGTCTCCAAAAGAGATTTTATGGTGAGAGGGACTAGGGAGAATCCAACATATATAATCACTTACAACATATAAGGTTGTGTCACATCGATATGGAATAAACTAATACTTCCCCTCAAAGTCGGAGGCTTGATGAGTATAGAGAGAGATGTCACGAGCCACGGAGGTGCAGGACGTCGAATCTCATATCATATAAATATATGTGGAGCCCAAGATTTTCTCTCGAAAATAGCTCTTATGGAGATAAAGAAGACTCCAACATATATAGTGAGTAATTTGTAAGACCGTGTCACACCAATGTGAGATACACTAACACATATAAGATTTGTGGCTAGAAAATTATGTTATGCTCTACGGTTGACATCAAGGATGCTTTGTTATCTTGTTGTTTTGTTATATCAGATATAGTTATCATGTCCATGAAGGTGAAGGGGTATTGCCTGGAAGTCAATAGTTAACTTGGGAAGGGAACATAAAAAGTCATTGTTCACTTTTAGTTATGCATGTTGTTTCACGATGGATTGCCTTAGTGCTCAGCCATTCTAGTTTTTTGATGTTTCAGTGGCATGGGATGATGGTTGAAATAATTGGTAGATCATTCTACTCAATCACTAGTGCAAGGTCTACATAATACTCTTAACATCATCTCAAAAAGATCAAAATTTGATTCAAATTATGGTAGGATTCAACACCAATTATTTTAAACGTACACTGCTATTTTTCAAAGTTGAGCTAATAAATATGCCAATAAGTGTAGATATGGAAACATGACTTTTGGTGCTTTTCATTTCTGGTTATTGTATTTTTACTTTTACGAAATTTCTCTTTTGGTCCGTGTAGTTTTTAATTTTCAAGAAATTACTTACTCACACTTTTGGTCCCTATAGTTTGCAATGTTCCACACTTTATGTCCATGTTTTGATAATTTTTACAAGAAGACTAAATTACAGTTTGAGTCCTTGTGGTTTCTATAATTACTTATTATTATTTTTAATAAATATGTCATCTCTTTTAAATTATACACACAATCTTAAGGATCAATCTTTTATATTATTTAATTCATTAAAAGATATAAGATTAATAAATTATTTGCAACCATAGGCCGTCACAACTATTTGTTTTAAAATATTAGTGTTAATTTCATTGGATGTTATGAAACTTCACCATATTAGAGATAGGTATTCCAATTTCAAATACAAAAATGCTTTTGGAGAATCCATTATTGTAAAGGTCTATAAAAATCATGGAGTAGTTCATAAATAAAAGTCCCAATGTGAAGAGTGGCGTTGCAAACATCATGTTTCTTCCTAGGGACAGTTTCTGGAAGGGATAATTTATTGGATTAGGTGTCTAAGCCCATAACTATAATTGGTATGTACTTGATCTAATAGTGATATGGTCATTTTGGGTTGCCTTCACCATAGCAACAATGAATTATGGAGAAAGAGGTTAATAAATGATTTATTAATATATTATAAGAGTAATATATTATTGAGAAATCATATTATTTAATAAGTATTAATCAGAAATTAATTTATAATTAATTTTGGGATTAAAGGAACTGATTAAAAGAACATATAACTAATATTCCAAATCACTAATAATTGCAATTTGGACTGATGAACTTCTTAAGGATGGGTTGGACGAAATCTATGGGAAGCCCATATAGATTTCGTCCAAGGAGTATTCTAGACGGAGTTTATGAGTTGCTTAAGGGTTAAGCAACCAGATTAGGGTTTCCACCAAAACCCTAGCAGCCACAAGTATTTAAGGACCCTCAGCCTCTAGAATTCGGCCATTTGATTCCCAAGAGAGACCCTAGCCAATTTCATACTTCTTCTCCCTCATTCTTTGCTTGTGGTGTTTGTGACTCCATTAGAGGTGAAACACTTGAGGCACTAGGCTTTCGAAGGTCAAGGAATTGAAGAAGGATTACTTGTTATTACGAGATAACAAGAAAGGTAACATCTAAACCCTATTAGTTTCGATTTCTATATCATTAGAATTAGGGTTATTGCTTTGGAAATTTTGTTGCGTGTACAACTTGAGAAAAACCTAGACTCAAAGCAATTATGGTTAAATGTGCACATAGGAATGTTGTAATGTTCAAAACCCATCAATTGTATCAGAGCTTAGGGTGTTTTTCTGTTATATTTGATGCAATTATGATTCTTCAAAGCTGAATTAAAAATCGTTTTTGCTCTCTGCCTGCTGAACTCGACGAGCACAATCATGAACTTGACGAGTTGGGTTGACTCGACGAGTCCATGCCCTAACTCGACGACTTGGTTCATCTGTTGGCAACTTTTTCGGATTTCAGGCCTAAATTAGATAAGGATAATTACCTAAAATTGTTTTAACTGTTTAAAATCGAATTTTCTGATATGGTAATGGATATCATCATCTATTTAAAAGATAATGGTCAAAATTATATGATTAGTTTAATTATTTAAAATTTGATCTAGAAGTTTTGAAAAGTTTCAAAATTTTCCCTCAAGTTCTGGAATTTAAAATTTAATTAAAAGGTTTGATTTTGAAAATTTTAAATTCTAGACCCTAGTATTTTAAGAGTTTAAAATACACCCTTGTATTATTATAATATTAAAAGCTTAATTTATATATATATATATATATATATATATATATATATATATATATATATATGTATGTATGTATGTATGTATGTATAAGATTAGTCGGTCTTACCATTAGTAGGCCTCATTCACGAAGCCGATCTATAAGAGGGGTATAAGGAAACTGTCTATAAAATGGCAGTTGAGTGGGTGCCCACTCTCACCCATTGCTTCCTTGATTAGTGGAGGGTCGTTAGCCGAACGGGTAGGATAGGACATTAATTCTCTTATTAATAAGTGTAATGATAAATACAAAGTAACTCAAATGTTTTCATAAAGTCCCAATCTTAGTTACTTTAGGAAAAATATGAAAATGATGCTAGTCCATTAAATTATACTTTACACCTTGCCAAGTCGTTAGTGGAGCGTGTGTGGTTAATCGGCACACTAACTTGGAATAACATGGATGGGGAAAGGTAGCTCGAGAATTATCATAGATCAATGGAGCATGTGTGGTTAACCGGCACATTGATTAGGTGGTAAATGACATCGAGAGTGTCAAGTTAATTTGCATTTTGATTCACACCTTGTTTGTGATCCTCGGTATCCCAGTCACAAACTTGAAGGGCAATCAAGATTAAACATGCCATTGAAAAGTTCAATGGATCTCAAAAGAATATAGGAATTTCATTTAAAACTTAATTCATTTGTTAAAAATTTCGTTTCCTTGGTGAAATTGGTAAATCTTCATTTACCTACCTTTAAATAATTTACAATTGGATTACGGCATCCCTTTTTCGAATTTTGAATTATTGTATTGAGTCCTAGCCTTAATATTTCATTTGGGTGTTATATTAAGGAATTCTTGGATAATCATAAACTTGTTCTTTTTCCTTTTCAGATGTCTGGGTCAAACAACGCTTCTAGCTCCAACTCCTCAAGCTCATTTTCCCTCATGAATATTTGTGGGAGGGCCATCTTTGATGGGTCAAATTTCAACGATTGGATTCGCAATATCCGAATGGCCCTTCGAGAAGAGGAAATACGTCCTTGACAAAGAGCTCAAGGAGGTGAATGAAGAAACTGCTACTCCTGATGAATTGGCTGAGTATAGGACGCGACAAAGGTTTCGTGCATCATGGTAGCCACTATGACTCCTGAGCTGCAGCGGTTCTACGAGGACTTCTGGCCTTTCGAGGTGCACCAAGAATCGATTGAAAGGTACCATCAAAGTGCACGTCAAGAGAGGTACGAGATTGTTCCCTCATTTATAACAACCAAAATGAGAGATGGAGAGTCCATCACGAGCCACTTGCAAAGAATGCAAAGGTATGTGGATCGTCTGCTCAAGTTGAATGTCAACTTTGATGAAGAGTTAGCTATTGATATAGTCCTACACTCTCTACCTCCTTACTATGATCAGTTCAAGATGACTTATCATATGAGCAATGAGGAAGTAACCTTGAGCAAACTTCAGGGGTTGTTTAGAATTGTTGAAAGTAGACTTAAAGGAAAAGTTGTTGAGTCTACCCCTACTGCTGCTATTGCCCAAGTCCTGGCCATTGGACAAGGGAAGGGAAAGAAGTGGAAAGCTCCCTCTAAGAACTTCAAGGGAAAGTCCCACGATGGATCTTCTTCAAGTGGATCCAAAGGTAAGACCGGTTCTGCCACTCCCTCCTCAAATCCTAAAAAGGCAACGTGCTTTTACTGCCAAGAGATGGGGCACTTGAAACGATGCCTGAAGTACTTGCAGGACATCAAGGATGGGAAGATAAAGCCCACCTTAGCAGGTATTTACACTATTCTATCTAATAATGCATCACATGCTAATTCTTGGGTGCTTTAAATAGGATGTGGTTTTCACATTTGTTCTGATTTGCAGGGGATAAAAAGAAGTAGGGATGTGGAGCATGGGAAGATGAACTTGATAATAGGGAATAGGAAATTTTTGCCTCTCACCAAGATCGGGATTTATTCTTTAGTGCTTAGTACTGGGTTAGGGTTAGAATTGAACGATTGTTGTTACTTGTTAGAGGTGATGAGGAATATTATTTCTTTCCATGGTTTGTACAGACAAGGTTTTAGATTTTCATTTAATAAGGAAATTGGTTCTATAAATGCATATTATAATGGTTTATTTTATTTTGAAGCATTGTCTTGTAATGGTGTATATGAAACTGTGATGGTTGTAGACAACTAAGGAAATAATGGGTTGCATATTGATCTGTCTATTGGTTTAGAGAAGGCATGCTTGTGGCATTGTCATCTTGGACATGTCAACAAGAAGCGCATAGCCCAAATCCAAAAAGACAGAGTATTGGAGTCATTTGACCTTAGGTCGGATGACACGTGCGAGTCTTGTTTACTTGGAAAGATGACTAAATCACCTTTCACTGGTTCTTTTGAAAGAGGTGAGGGATTTTTGGATCTCATACACACAGATGTGTGTTAGGCCCTTTAGATCCACCACAAGGTATGTGAACCATTTCTATGTGACTTTTACCGATGATTATAGTAGATATGAGTATATCAACTTAATCAAGCATAAGTCAGAAAACTTTGAAAAGTTCAAAGAGTTTAAGCAAGAAATGGAGAATCAATTGGGCAGGAAGATAAAGATGCTCTGATCCGATAGGGGTGGTGAGTATCTTAGTATTGAGTTCCACGACTATCTTAAGGAATGTGGAATTGTTTCACAATTGATGCCACCTAGGACAACACAACTTAATGGTGTGGCTGAGAGGCGCAATCGAACCTTGTTGGACATGGTTTGTTCTATGATGAGTCGAGCTTCGTTATCTATCTCATTCTAGGGGTATACCTTAGAGACTGTCCCCCATATCCTTAATCTAGTCCTAACTAAGAAGGTTGCCAAAACACCTCACGAGATGTGGACATGGAAAGTTCCCTCATTTGCACATATCAAGGTTTGGGGCTGTGAAGCTTTCCTAAGACGAGAGACTCGCGACAAGATTAAACCTCGAAGTGAGCGATGTATTTTCATCGGCTATCCACAGAAATCCTTTGGATATCTGTTCTACAAACCTAGTGAGAACGTGGATTTTATAGCACGGAGAGGAGTCTTTCGCGAGAGAGAGCTCATATGCCAAGGAGACTGTGAGAGGAAAATTTATCTTGAAGAGCTTCAAGAGTCAAGAATTGAAGGAACCTCTAAACCTAAGGCGGAGATTCATGTTGAACCGGCTGATGAATCAATACCTCTTAGACGTTCCAGTAGAGTTAGTGTTCCACCTGTGTTGTATGGTTTCCATATAACAGTTAAAGGTGATATGTTTATCAGTGATAACACACTGATAAATTTGGTTGAACCTAACAACTACAAGGAAGCCATGGCAGGCCCGGAGTCTGCAAAGTGGAAAGAGGCGATGGATAGCGAGATTTAGTCCATGTATGACAACCAAGTTTGGAACTTAGTTGACAATGTACCAGGTCGTAAGACGGTCGGGTGCAAGTGGTGTTGGATAAGGTGTCTAAGTCCATAACTATTTCTGGTATGTACTTGATCCAACCCGACATGGTCCATTTGGGTTGCATGGCACCATGCAATTGGATAGACTAAATGAAAGAAATAACACTTGTGGTTATTAATATATTATAAGTTCTAATATTGGTTGGTTATGTAAATCATCCATAGCTTATATAGTGGGCTAAGAGGCTCCATGGATAATCAAGTTGGGTTAAACCCATTGGATGCTCCATGGAGGCTCCATGGGAGTTACAAACCCATGGGTCATGGAAATGAAGAGTCATGACACATTAGGGTTTACATGGTGTAACCCTAGATGTGTCAACACTATATAAAGCTCATGTATTCTCCCAAAATCGGAACTACTAGTGAAACAAGAGGGCTTGGCCGATTTTAGTGTGTTATACTTTCTCTCCAAGTTTACTCCATAGCATTTGGTGTTGTGTGAAGCATTTGAGGCATCACACTTGGGGTGCTAGGCTCACAAGTTTTCAAGGAACATTTACAACAACAAGGTATGTAGTTCTATCTATTATTTAAGTTAAAATTGTTCCCCATGTATGCTAGATAGGATCATAGCCTTGGAAATCAACTTTGCATGATAATTAGACAAACATAGATCCAAAGTTATTAGGGTTGCATGTACACTTAGGAAGTGTTAGAATGCTCAAAACTCATCAGTGGTATCATAACCTAGGCTTGTTTGTTTGTTATTTGTGCTAAAAAGTTGAAAAAAGTCGAAAAACTTGTTGTCTGCCTGATGAACTCGCCGAGTCCATAGGGGGACTCGCCGAGTTCATGTGTATCTTCAACCTACTCGCCGAGTAGGTTCATGCACTCGGCGAGTAGGAGCGACAGAGTGCAGATTTTCGACCTTTGCTGCTGGAAATGGACTAGAAACATTACCCTAAACTATTTTGGTGTTATTAAACTTGTTTTAGATGGTGTAATGTTTGTTCTAATCCATTTACAATGGCAAATATCAATTTTTCATGATTATATGTGTTCATATGGTCATGAAACTTTGATATGAATATTCATGTTCTTGATCTTATGAATTTAGATGATCATAGGAATTACTTGTAACCTACTTGGTAGTTTAATACTTGATCATAATGTGTTTTAATGGAGTCCATAACTTGTCCTCAAGTTATGGAAAACCAAGAGTCACACTTGAATTAAAACCATTAAAAGAACACACGAGTTAGAAAAATGAAGAGTCTTCATTTTTATTACTCTATTTAACTCATAAGTTACAAGAAATGAAAAGTTTTGAAAGTTTACAAAACTTGCCCTCAAGTTTTGGAACAAATAAAGTCTTGATTAAAACTTTAGTTCCAACCCTTAGATTTTTAAAAGTTAAAATTCTACCCTTATACTTATAATATTATAAAGTTATTAATAATATATATATATATATATATATATATATATATATATATATATATATATATATATATGTATGTATAAGATCAAAGTTGTCTTACCGCTAGTACGCCTCATTCACGAAGTCGGTCTATAAGGTGGGTATAAGGTTGTTGCCTATAAAATGGCAACTTAATGGGTGTCCACTCTCACCCACTGCTTGTTTGACTAGTGGAGGGTCGTTAGCCGAACGGGTAAGACAAGGACTTATAAATTCTCATTAAAATTATAATGATTATTATTAAGTAACTAAATGTTTTATAAATTCCCAATCTTAGTTACTTTAGGAAAATGTGAATAAGGTGCTAATCCATGAAATTACACTTTGCACCTTGTCTAAGTCATTGGTGGAGCGTGTGTGGTTTACCGGCACACTAACTTGGACTTAACAAGGAAGGCAAAGGATGATTTAAGTTTTTCATGAGGTCGGAAGGAGCGCGTGTGGTTTACCGGCACTACGATTAAGTGAAAAACATTAAGGGTGCCAAGTAATTTGCATGGTTACTTCACACCTTGTTTTGTGATCCTCGGTATCCCAGTCGCAAAACATGAAGGTCACACTCGAGATTGAAATATGCCATTGAAAAGTTCAACGAATCTCAAAGAATCTAGGAATTTCTAAAAAGCCAAATAAAAACCTAATAATTTATATTTCGTTTTCATGGTGGAAATTGGTGAATCGTCATTCACCTACCTTTCAAATATGTTATAACTTGGATTAAGGCATCCCTCTTCTAGGTTATAATATATTGTGATTGGATCCTAGCCTTAATTCTACATTTGGGTGTTTTATTAAGGACTATCCCAATATCTAAACTAAACCTTTTCCTTCTTTTCAGATGTCTTCCAACAATGCTACTCCTGGCTCAAACCCTACAGGCTCCTTCTCTCTCATGAACCTTTGTGGGAGAGTCATCTTTGATGGATCTAACTTTACTGATTGGATCAGAAACATCAGGATGGTCACTCGTTACGAGAACAAGGAATATCTTCTTGACAAGGAGCTCAAGGTTCCTGAGCCAAGTGCTACTCCTGATGAGTTTGATGAATATGAGGCACATGAAAGAGATGCTACCAAAGTGGCATGTATCATGATGGCCACCATGACAGCCGAGCTCCAAAAGTCCTATGAGGAGTACTATCCTTTTGAGATGCACCAGGATTTGATGGATCACTACCATCAAAGTGCTCGTCAAGAGCGATATGAAATCATCTCCTCTATGATCACAACCCGAATGAAAGATGGCGAACCCATCACAAGCCACATGCAGAAAATGCAAAGGTATGTGGATCGATTGATGAAGTTGAATGTGAACTTCCCTGAGGAGTTAGCAATAGATATTATTTTGCACTCCTTACCTTCGTGTTATGATCAATTCCGCATGACATACCACATGAATAAGGAGGAAGTTACACTTAGCAAACTTCAGGGACTCCTAAAGACCGCAGAATCAGGTCTTAAAGGTAAGTCGGTTGTGACCACTCCTGTTACTACTCCAAACTCCGCACCTATCCTGGCAATCGGGAAAGGTAGAGGGAAGAAGAGAAAGAACCCTTCGAAGGGTACCAAGGGTAAGACCCTTGATGGCTCCTCTTCTAGCGGAACCAAGAAAGGTTTTGTTACACCTTCTTCTGATCCCAAAGAGGCTGAATGCTTCTACTGCCACGAAAAGGCGCACTGGAAGCGTAACTGCCCAAAGTACCAGCAAGATTTGAAGGATGAGAAAGTTAAACCCAACCATGCAGGTATTTACACTATATCATCTAATAATTCACTCTATTCTAACTCTTGGGTCCTTGATACCGGTTGCGGTATTTATATTTGTTCTGAAATCCAGGGACTAAGAACAAGTGAGAATGTGGAGCATGGAAAGATAAACTTAACCATGGGGAATAGGAAAGTTTCACCTGTCACCAAGATTGGAGTTTATACTTTGTTGCTTAGTAGTGGATTTACTTTAGATTTGAATAAATGTTGTTACTCGCCAGAAATGGCAAGAAATGTTATTTCCCTTCATGCTTTGTATAAACAAGGTTTTACCTTTTCTTTTGATAACGAAACTGGTTGAATAAATGCTTTCTTTAATAATGTGTTTTATTTTAAAGCATTACCTTGTGATGGTGTGTATGAAGTTGTGTCTGTTGTAGATAACTTAGGAAATAATGTATTGTGTATTGATTCTTCTAATAACTTGGATAAAACATCATTATGGCATTGTCGTCTTGGGCATATAAGCAAGAAACGCATAGGCCAACTCCAAAAGGATGGAGTCTTGGAGTCATTTGACCTAAAGTCAGATGATAGTTGCGAATCATGCTTGCTTGGAAAAATGACAAAGTCACCCTTCACTGGTTTGTGTGAGAGGGGTGAAGGTTTGTTGGATCTTGTACACACGGATGTGTGTGGACCCTTCAAACATGCCACAAGGGATGCTAATCGTTATTACGTGACTTTTACGGATGATTATAGTAGATATGGATATGTCTACTTAATCAAGCATAAGTCAGAGACTTTCGAAAAGTTTAAGGAATTTAAACAGGAAGTCGAGAATCAATTGGGCAAGAACATTAAGATGCTCCGATCCGATCGAGGTGGTGAGTATCTTAGTTCAGAGTTCCTTGACTATCTTAAGGAATGTGGGATTGTCTCACAATTGACACCTCCCAGGACACCACAGTTGAATGGTGTAGCTGAGAGGCGTAATCGAACCTTGTTGGACATGGTTCGTTCCATGATGAGTCGAACTACGCTACCAATCTCATTTTGGGGGTATGCCTTAGAGATTGCCACCCATATCCTTAATCTGGTCCCTACAAAGAAGGTTGCCAAAACACCTCACGAGATGTGGGCTGGAAAAGTTCCTAGTCTAGCCCACATCAAAGTTTGGGGTTGCGAGGCTTTCATGAGACGTGAGACTCATGACAAGCTTAAACCTCGAAGCGAGAAGTGTATTTTCATCGGCTACCCACAAAAATCCTTTGGTTACCTCTTCTACAGACCTAATGAGAATGTGGTCTTTGTAGCAAGGAGGGCTGTCTTTCGAGAGAGAGAGAGAGAGTTCATAAGTCAAGGAGACAATGGGAGGCTAATTGACCTTGAAGAACTTCAAGAGTCAAGTGGTGAAGGAACCTCAAACCCTAGCAGTCAACTTGAGGAGGAACCTCCTATTGATCCAATTATACCTCCAGTTGTACCTCTGAGGCATTCCACAAGGGCTAGGAATGTACCTAAGCATTACTATGGTTTCCATATTACTGCGGAAGGTGAGACACTAGTAGGTCTGGATGAACCTAACAGCTATGCGGAAGCCATGGCAGGCCCTGAGTCTGCTAAATGGAAAGAGGCAATGGATAGCGAGATACAATCCATGTATGACAATCAGGTCTGGGACTTGGTTGAGAATGTACCAGTTCGTAAGACTGTAGGGTGCAAATGGATCTTCAAGAAGAAGACCGACATGGATGGTAATGTACACACTTATAAGGCACGACCGGTTGCAAAGGGATTTTCTCAAACTCCAGGAGTTGATTATGATGAGACCTTTTCACCAGTAGCCAAGATTAAGTCTATTAGGGTATTGCTAGCCATAGCTGCATTTCATGACTATGAAATATGGCAAATGGATGTCAAAACCGCTTTCCTTAGCGGAAAGTTGGCTGAGGATGTTTACATGAATCAGCCAGAGGGTTTTGTCAGCACAGAGTACCCTAATAGAGTGTGTAAGCTTGAGAAATCCATCTATGCATTAAAGCAAGAACCTCGCAGATGGAATCTTTGTTTTGATGAGAAGGTCAAGGAATTTGGCTTCTCTAGGAGTGAAGATGAATCGTGTGTATATGTTAAGGCTAGTGGGAGTATAGTTAGCCTTTTGGTTTTGTATGTGGATGACATACTACTCATAGGAAATGACATCCCAACTCAATAGGAAGTTAAGTCCTGGCTTGGGAAGTGTTTTGCTATGAAGGACCTAGGAAAAGCTGCCTATATTCTAGGGATAAGGTTCTTCAGAAACCGGAGTAAAAGACTAATTGGACTTAGTCAGAGTACATACTTGGATATGGTACTGAAGAGATTCAGCATGCAAGATTCCAAGAAAGGAGAATTACCCATCCAGAGTAACACTAGACTGAGTAAGACTCAGAGCCCGAGTACTGAGGATGAGATAGCAGAAATGAGTCGAATACCTTATGCTTCGGCAGTAGGCTCGATCATGTATGCTATGACCTGTACTCGTCCTGATGTAGCCTTTGCTTTAAGCATGGTTAGCAGGTATCAGGGGAATCCTGGTAAGGCTCACTGGACAGCGGTAAAGAACATTCTCAAGTACCTACGGAGGACTAAGGACTGGGTCCTTACCCTCGGTGGGAGTGATGACTTGAGAGTTGTAGGGTATAGTGATGCTAGCTTCCAGACTGATAGGGATAATTTCCACTCTCAGTCGGGCTGGGTCTTTACCTTAAACGGAGGAGCAATCTCTTGGAAAAGTTCCAAGCAGGAGATAGTGGCTGATTCAACTTGCGAATCAGAGTATATAGCGGCAAGCGAAGCAGCAAAAAAGGCTATGTGGCTAAAGAACTTCATTGGAGACCTTGGAGTTGTACCAGCTATATCGAAGCCTATAGAGATTTTCTGTGACAGTGAAAGTGCAGTTGCCTTAGCAAAGGAACCAAGGGATCACGGGAGATCCAGACCCACTGACAAAAAAATATCATTTCATCAGACATCGTGTAAAAGAAGGACTTCTCGTGGCAAATAGGGTATCATCGGATGAGAACCCGGAAGATCCCCTCACGAAGGGACTGGGTAGGGTTAAGCATCTCCAGCATGCTAGGAGCATAGGGCTGAAGGATGATATTAGTCTTAGTGGTTAGATAACTTTGAAATTTGTAAAATGTAATTGACATTTGATGATGAATAAAAGTTGTGTTTATTTATGAGTAAAGTGTTACTATCTTTTGTCAATCGTTTACTATTATTTCTTTTGCATGTTTTTGACTTCCAGAATATTTATGTTGTTTTACATATTATTCAAATTATCCATAGTCAGTCATATGTTGGAAGTAGATATGAAGTAAGACTGTCATGAGTTGGTTGTAGAGGTCTAAGATGTTGGACATGGCCTCAACACTCATGAGTGCTCATAAGTTCTGAGTATTGGATTCAACCCACGCTCGCTGGTATCACTTCATGGAATTTATCTCGAGTGATCGTGAGACGGTAATATCATATAAGTCTTCAAACCTAGAGATATGACTTGTTAACTATGAGTAGTTATACATTGAACGTGCGAAACCGCATTGGTAACTCGATGTTATAAAACGTGCGTTTGTGTGTAATTTAACAAGTAGTAGAACAAGCATATGAATCAAAGCTTATATGTTCCTTCTTGGATTAGAAGCTGATATATGGGCCCCTCTATGATTTTGTTTTGACCCACGTACCGGGCCCGGTCAGAACTAAGTTGATGTGTTCAATTAAGTTCTTTGTCAAACAAATCAGAAATCGGGAAACAAACTGTTGGGCAATAAGCAAGACTATGTTCCATGTGTTTGTCCGGCTGATATCTAGAACAGATGATTATATGATCCCTTATCTGAAATGGTGTACCATCATCTTCTCAGTTCCAAGAAACCTTGAAAAGAGCTACGATTGCCGATTGGTTCCTAAAGTCATACTTGTAGTTATAGTTATTAGACTTATCCAAGTGGGAGACTGTTGGATAAGGTGTCTAAGTCCATAACTATTTCTAGTATGTACTTGACCCGACCCGACATGATCCATTTGGGTTGCATGGCACCATGCAAGTGGATAGACTAAATGAGAGAAATAACACTTGTGGTTATTAATATATTATAAGTTCTAATATATTAATAATATTATTTAATTAGTTTGGTCAAGAATTAATTTTAGAATTAATTAAGTGATCAAAAGATAACTAATTAAATATATGGGTTGATTATGTAAATCATCCATAACTTATATAGTGGGCTAAGAGGCTCCATGGATAATTAAGTTGGGTTAAACCCATTGGATGCTCCAAATAGGCTCCATGGGAGTTACAACCCCATGGGTCATGGAAATGAAGAGTCATGACACATTAGGGTTTACATGGTGTAACCCTAGATGTGTCAACACTATATAAAGCTCATGTATTCTCCCAAAATCGGCACTACTAGTGAAACAAGAGGGCTTGGGCGATTTTAGTGTGTTATACTTTCTCTCCAAGTTTACTCCATAGCATTTGGTGTTGTGTGAAGCATTTGAGGCATCACACTTGGGGTGCTAGTCTCACAAGGTTTCAAGGAACATTTACAACAACAAGGTATGTAGTTCTATCTATTATTTAAGTTAAAGTTGTTCCCCATGTATGCTAGATAGGATCATAGCCTTGGAAATCAACTTTGCATGATAATTAGACAAACATGGATCCAAGGTTATTAGGGTTGCATGTACACTTAGGAAGTGTTAGAAGGCTCGAAACCCATCAAGTGGATCTTCAAGAAAAAGACTGACATGGATGGGAAAGTACTCACGTTCAAGGCACGACTGGTTGTGAAGGGCTTTACTCAAACCCCAGGGGTTGACTATGACGAGACCTTCTCACCAGTGGCTAAGATCAAGTCTATCAGGGTTATGCTTGCCATTGCTGCATTTCATGATTATCAAATATGGCAAATAGATGTCAAAACCACTTTCCTTAATGGAAAGTTGGCTGAAGATGTTTACATGAGTCAGCCAGAGGGTTTTGTATACGCTAAGTACCCTAATAGAGTGTGCAAGCTTGAGAAATCCATTTATGGATTGAAGCAAGCTTCCCACAGATGGAATCTTTTTTTTATGAGAAAGTCAAAGAGTTTGGTTTCTCTAGAAGCGAGGATGAGTCATGTGTATATGTTAAAGCTAGTGGGAGTATAGTTAGCTTTCTAGTGTTGTATATCGATGACATACTACTCATAGGAAACGACATCCCACCCTTGTTGGAGGTTAAATCCTAGCTTTGGAAATGTTTCGCTATGAAAGATCTAGGAGAGGCTGCTTATATTTTGGGGATAAGGATATTGAGAAATAGGAGCAGAAAACTAATAGGACTTAGTCAAAGTACTTACTAGGACATGGTGTTGAAACATTTTAGCATGGAGAATTCCAAGAAGGGGAACTGCCTATCCAGAGTAATACCAAACTAAGTAAGACTTAGATTCCGAGTACCGATGCCCGAGATAGCAGAAATGATTCGAGTGCCATATTCTTACGTCGTTGGATCGATCATGTATGATATGAAATGTACTCACCCTGATGTGGCTTTTTCTTTGAGCATGGTAAGTCAATATCAAGGGAACCTTGGTAGAGCTCACTGGAAAACAGTTAAGAACATTCTTAAGTACCTGCGAAGGACTGAGTACTAGGTCCTTACACTTGGTGGGAGTGATGACTTGAGAGTGACAGGGTATAGTGACGCCAAGTTTCAGACCGACAAAGATAATTTCCGCTCTCAGTCGAGCTGGGTATTTACCCTGAATGGATGAGCAGTGACTTGGAAAAGTTCCAAGCAGGAGACCATGGTTGATTCAACATGCGAATTAGAGTACGTAGCAGCGAGCGAAGCGTCGAAGGAGGCAATATGGTTGAAGAACTTCATTGGAGACCTTGGAGTTGTACTAGCCATAAAGGAGCCTATGAAGATTTTATGTGATAATGAAGGAGCGGTCGCCTTAACCAAGGAACCACGGGATCAAGGTAGATCCATACATATCGACAGAAAATACCACTTCATCAGACATCGGGTAGAAGAAGGACTCCTCGTGGTCAAGAGGGTATCGTCAGAAGAGAATCCTGCAGATCCCCTCACAAAGGGTCTGAGTAGGGTTAAGAATTTTCAGCATGCTAGGAGCATTGGTCTGAGATACGATATTAGTTTTAGTGATTAAATAGACAGTTAGAAACTTGTAACATTTTAAATGTAATTGACATTGATGATTAAGTAATAAGAGTTATATTTATGAGTAAGTTTTACTATCTTTTGTCAATTGATTATATCGTGTTTCACTTTTGCATGTTTTACTTCCAAAATAATAAGATTGTTCAAATTATCCACACTCAATCATACTTTGAAAGTAAGTAATGAGGCTAGACTGTCATGAACTGGCTTGTAGATTGTCTAGTGCTTAGACATAGCAAGGGTTTGTTGCAATGCTCATGAGTACTCTTGAAATAAGATTTGAGTATTGGATTAAACCCACGCTCATATTAATCACTTCATGGAATTTATCACAAGTGATTGTAAGACGATAATATGTATAATCTTCAAACCAAGATATATGAGTTGTTGTTAATGAGTTAGTCGTGCATTGATAATGAGTAAACGCATTTGTAACTTGATGTTATAAAACATATTGTTGTCTACGATTTGATGAATAAATAGTAAAATCATATAAGTCGAAGTTTATATGTTCATTTTTATCCTAAGAGGTTAAAAGCAATATCTTGGGCCCCTCATTGATTTTGTGTTGACTTATATGGCGGAACCGGTCGGAATTGAATTGATGTGTTCAATAAAGTTCATCGTCAAACAAATCAGAAATCAGGAAACAAATTGTTGGACATTGAGTATGACTCTATTCCATGCCTTTGTCTGCACGGTATCTTGTAAAACAGAGGATTATATGATCCCTTATCTAAAGGACACGTCATTAACTAGGTCAGATTTCAACAACGGCTTTTGAGAGCCATAATTGCTAATCAAATATTGAAGTTGCATTGGTAGTTATGGTTTTTAGACTTATCCAAGTGGGAGACTGTTGGATTGAGTGTCTAAGCCCATAACTATAATTGGTATGTACTTGATCCGATAGTAGCATGGTCGTTTTGGGTTGCCTTCACCATATAAACTTGATAGAATGAAATATGGAGAAAGAGATTAATAAATGATTTATTAATATATTATAAGAATAATATATTAATTGAGAAATCATATTATTTAATTATTATTAATCAGAAATTAATTTAGAATTAATTTTGGGACTAAAGGAACTGATTAAAAGAACAGGTGACTGATATTGCAAATCACTGATAGTTGCAATTTGGGATGATGGACTTCTAAAGGATGGGTTTGATGAAATCTATGGGAAGCCCATAGAGATTTCGTCCAAGGAGCATTCTAGAAGGAGTTCATGAGTTGCTTAAGGGTTAAGCAACCAAATTAGGGTTTCCACCGAAACCCTAGCAGCCACAACTATTTAAGGACCCTTAGCCTCTAAAATTCGTCCACTTGATTCCCAAGAGAGAACCCTAGCCGATTTCATACTTCTTCTCCCTCATTCTTTGCTTGTGGTGTTTGTGACTCCATTAGAGGTGCAATGCTTGAGGCACTAGGCTTTCGAAGGTCAAGGAATTGAAGAAGGATTACTTGTTATTACAAGATAACAAGAAAGGTAACATCTAAACCCTATTAGTTATGATTTCTATATCATTATAGTTAGGGTTTATTTCTTCGGAAATTTTGATGCATGCATAACTTGAGAAAAACCTAGATCCAAATCAATTAGGGTTGCATGTGCACATAGGAATGTTGTAATGCTCAAAACCCATCATAATTGTTGGGGATTATTAGTATCAAATACACATCAAAAGGAAGCAGAAGCAAACAATAGATTTACCTAAGTGAACATGCATCCTAGAATCTAGATTTTATTAGTTTTAGCAACCTACTTTAAAAATCAACAAAATAAATACCTAATAACCTTGTTTCTACTTGATTGTGATCTAGTGACTCATAGTTTGTTGTTATGGATGAAGGATAACCCAAACTGGGGTTTATATGAGAATCACTAATCCTTAGGAGAGATGTTGTGATTTCGAACAAGGAAAGAGAGAGATAAAGTATGTATGGATTTTTGGTGGGGAAAAGGCGGCTTTGGGGTTTACCCCTCGTAATCTATTTATATTATGCAAATAGAATCTTAAAATGATTAAAACTATAGAGTTAATCATTATATGATTCAAATCAACCATATTCTTATCTAAGGACATTCCAAAACTATACCCTATATACTCTACAGAGGCTTCTGGAATATTCTAATTAATGACATTGATTAATTAATATTCAGGTCATTTAATTGATTAAAACTTTTAAATTAATTACCAAAATAATTTCTAATTAATTTACTTATTCCTTAGCAAATTAATAACGTATTTATCTTCATTTACTTATGCTATTTAGGTTAAGAGGCCAACCCAAAAGCACATGATATTATTAGAAATATTACCAAAACAATTAATGACCTTGGACACTATTTCCAATAGTCTCATACTTGGATAAGTGTTTAACTTTTAGGATAAAAATATTTCATTAACAATTCGGTCCTTTAGACAAGTGATCAACTTATTCCTTTGTTTTGGATATCGCTGTGAACATGAGCAGTTGATATGGGTCAATCTTAATTTAGTCAGGGCTCGGTCAAACACTTTAGATGTCAACACAAAATCATTGAGGGGCCCACATATATCGCGTCTTAGTTACGAGAAAGAAAAAATAAACTTTGACTACATAGTTTTTGTCTACTTTTATAATCATACATGTAAATACCCTTTATGATTACTAGTTACGGATAGCATTATAGTACACTAATGCACAACTGAATTTGCAAACAAAACCCCATATGTTTCTCTGTTTGAAGATTAAAAGATATTATCATCTCATAATTACTTGTGACTAAATCCTTGAAGTAATCTCTAAGTGCGGGTTGTTCAATACTTAAAATCTCTATTTTCAAGTACTAACATAGTGTTAGTGTAATCTCTATGTAATGTCCAATCTCGTATGGTCCAACAAACTAACACTCATGAGAGTCTTAGATCACTCACCCACTTCCTAGAGTATGATCCACTGTGGAAGTTTGAACAAAATTAAACATTTTTGAAGTAAGGTTTAAAACATGAAAAAGTGAAGCACAATATTTTAATCTACACACCTTTGATAGAGACAAAAGCTCTTTATTAAGACTCTTCGAAATAAACATCAAAACGATTACAATTTATATTGTTATAGTTTCTTAATAATTCAAATTAACAACTAAACTATTACATCAAATCAATATCTAGTCTCATGATAATATTCCTCACACGACCATCATGTGTCTCTCTTGATAATGTCTTCATGAACGAATCAGCATGATTCTTCTAAGATGATACCTTATTCACGAGGATTGATATGTGCATATTTACCTATATATTTCATACAATATCTTAATACTTTTAGCTACAATTATGCTTATTATGGGACAAAAGGTATTTATTATGTTTGAAGTATGTTTTGTAGCAATGAAGACATGTTTCGGATGAAACGGAAGCAAACGAGGAGTTAGAAGCAGGAAAATGCTAGCTTAGGCAAGAAAAAGACACAAAAAGGATGTTTCTGGATAGCTTGATCCCTCGTCAGTATTTTCGCCATATCTCATGAATCGTAACTCTGATTAATGAGATAAAAAAATGTTCTGGAAACTAGACAAAATTTCGGACGACTTCGTTTTTGTGAAAAATGTGAATTCCCAGTTCTCACAGCGTGAGAATAAAAAAAAACCAAATACTCTCATTGTGTGTCTAGGAATCCTTGTGTGACAAGGAATCACATCACCACGACGTGGCATCTATTCCCCACGCCATGGCAATCGAATTTTAGGCAACTATATATGTTCGAACTTTAGTCGATTTCAGAGGTTGGACGCCAGAGGGTTGTGATAATTGACAAAGAAAAGATCTTACAGGAACCTTTGGAGGGTGGAATTTGATTATATAACAAGGTATAAAGACATTGGAGCAAGGATTCACACATATTCATTCGGTTCTCCTAGTTTAATCATGTTTATCCTTGTTTTCTGTTTGTTTATGTGTTTTTCAGCTGTGATTGTGGGCTAATAACCCTTGCTTTCATTTAGATTAGATGAACTCCTAATATTATGTGTTTATTTCTTAATGAATGGATCTATGAAGTTAGTTTTTGCTTTAAATATTGTTTGATAAATTTTAGCCTAGCTTGTTAAAGTTTCTATCTTTATTGTCTTGCATCAAGATTGTGTAGTTCAACTGCAGTTAATTGCATGAACTAGATTTACCAAGTTATTTATGATTGTTAAATTACAGAGCTAGAGATTAGCCATATCTTACTATAGGTGATAATTTAGTTGATTAACTATGTTAGAGAGTAGTATTTTATCTTAATATTTTATTTGATTATTAGTCTTGACCAAAGAATAGTATTTTGTAGATTCTATCATACACAGTCCACATTACCATTAAAACTAATTTAATATCCTTAACTTGCATGATCATTAGGGTTAAAGTTGTTAAATTGACTTATACTAGTTAGTATGATCATGATGACTAGTAACTTTTATTTGGTAACTAACGAAATTAATATAGTCTTGAAATCAACCATATTAAGGAAGCATTTTTCCTTTCACCTCATTCATTTGAAACTCTCATGCATTTTTTCCTTTCACCACATTCATTTGAAACTCCCATGACTTTTCAATTTCTTTATAATAATGATTATAAGTTGGTTAATAAGGTTAAATAAATATAAAACCTAAAGTGTAATCATATATAAACTAAATTTCAATATTAAAAGAATATATTTTCTTCTACTTATAAAGTTATGTTTTTAACTTTTAACATTTTATACTTAATTTATTATGTCTAATATGTTGTTGTATGTAAACCACTATCATTTTAAAGCTATAACTTTTGAAAAATATGTATAAAATACTTCAATTTTAAATTTAAATATAACGATATAGGATCAACTCTAATATAAATTTTAGTTCAACTTGAACAACCCAAAGAATATTTTGTAAATAGTTAAAAATGATAAATTGTAGTCCCTTTCTAATAATGATTATAAGTTGGTTAATAAGGTTAAATAGGTATCAAACTTAAATTGTAATCATAAATAAACTAAATTTCAATATTCAATAATATTTTTACTTCTACATATAAATTATGTCTTTAACTTTTAACATATTATACTTAATTTATAAGATTTAATATGTTGTTGTATGTAAACCATTATCTGTTTAAAGATACAAATTTTCAATAGTTTTGACAAAATATTTAAATATTATTAATTTAAATATAATATTACAGGGTCAACTTCAATATAAGTTTCAGTTCCACTTACAGAATCCAAAGAATATGTTGTGGATAGTGAAAATAGATAAATTGAAGTGTTAAATGCAAAAACTAAATTGTAATATCAGTTTAACTAATATATTTCCTAAAAATATTTTTATAATCGTTAAAAATTTTTAAATAAGAAGCTTAAAATAACTTACAATGACAATAGTTAAAAATAATTCTATATAAATGATTATATTGTTACCATAAAAAAATGGTTGGTGTTTTAAATAATTACACTAATAAAAATTAAAACGTTAGGCAAAATAAATTTAAAAAAATAATTAACAATAACAACAACTATAAATAACATTAAACCATATATTATATTTAATTTTATTCATGACTAACTGTGACATCCCCATTTTCACGGCCAGAAAAGACCGATTTTGTTTATGCTTTATAAAAATCAGAGTACTTCATTTTATAAAAATGTTGCGGAATTTGTTCCCAGAAAAACATGGTAAATACGTTATTAAAACATTTTCGATGAAACGTATTTATTTCATTTTAAAACGTTTGGGATGTCATCGTTAATACAGAAACATAAGCATAAACAGAACTTACAATTATTTACACTAGTGATCTACATCTCTTTAAATCTCTCAGTGTATTGTGACTTCATATCAACACCTGTGATAAAAATAAACTGAGTGGGTCAGGTTGGGAAACCTGGTGAGCACATAGGGTTTTCAACCCACAATAATATAATTATTATTTTTAAACATCAAACAATCAACCCAATTACCCATTCCCGTTATCCTCACATTACGTCCCTAAAACATCTAACACAAGGGACCTAGTCAAAGGACTATCATTGGGATGGAGTATATCTGGTGAGCACACAGTTCACACAGTTCGAATAAACACACAGTTCGAATAAACACACAGTTCGGTTAAACACAAAGTTCGAATAAACACCTACAGGTTGCGAGCCTGTTAGTGTTCCACTGGACTGTCTAGAATAGTCCGTGGTCGTCATCTATACTCCGCTAGATGACTAGATCATCAAGAACGTCTATAACGAGGCATCTCATTATTTCATTTTATCACACAGCAACTAATACATCTACCCATGTTTTACCCAACACATTTTGTAGATATAAAATACATATACAGTTTAAATCATTGAAAACATGTATAAAACGTTCATCCAGCATAGATAGCAAGTATACAGATAATATACACACACAGCACGTAATTTATATAAAATACTTCATATCTATGTGTAAGCTGAAAGTAACTATGCACTCACCTGAGAAGGTGGTGACTCGGTACTCGGACAGCGCTTCGTTTACTTTAAAATAATTTCCTTTGACGAAACCTAGTATTATCACCACTAGATTTTAGTCTAATATTACCGTGACTAATTATTAGTCTTATTATTATTATTATTATATAAGCGTTTAAACAATACTTTCCAACTACTATGTACAGACAGGGGCCAGACATAAAACACCGGAGGGCAGGACCATTTTGGCGTATAGCACTTCTGAAATCCAACAACCCTATGCGGCCCTTTAAACCAGATTCCCCGTACCGCGAGTAGTTAAAAGATATTATAACGACACTTATATAAGTCATAATAATAGCCCAAATATTTATTATAAATTTATAATAACAATACTAATTTTAAATATAAACTATATTTAAAATAGGGTAAACATAACTTAGTTTCAAGGGGATTTTAGCTAGGAGTCAGGCTCTGCAGGGGCAGAACTTCGTTGCTGAATCTTTCTAAGAAAGATTCGTGCAGCGCTTCAGCGCTCACCTTACTATACTAAAACTACAGAAAGAGAAGTCGAATCACGAGGGACCGAAATGCTCGGGGGATAAGGAGAGAAAGACTCTTGAATCAAGAGAATGGTGCAAGAAATATGAGAGCCCAAGGCTCTTATTTATACTAATTGAATTTTCAAAAACTACCCTCCATAATTACTTAATGACCTTTTAGTTATATAAACAACTAAACACCCCTCTATAATACTATTTTAAATGGATTTAATGATCTTTGTACTAAACTAATGTCGAAAGAACTCAACATTAGTTTTATAATAACCGCATCGTCGATACCTTTCTAATGATATATACATATGTATATATATGTGTACGTATACATGATTTATACTTTATTTTAATACGTAAATATACTACTATAATTTGTAACTCGCTCATACGAACTCCGTTTTTGACGTTATTTATATCCACGCGTAGGTGGAGACATACTCTACAACTTTCGTTTAGACTCCGTTGGTTAATTTTGACTTTATTTTTAAAGTTATATTTTTAACAGGCCAGGACAGGATTGGTCCGTTAAAATCTCATAACTTCTTTATTCGATGTCCATTTTCGTCTGTATGTTTATCGTTACGCTACTAATAACGAGATCTTCGATTCTTGTTTAGGTTGTATCGGCTAAAAATCAATCGATCTAAAATTCGAATTTCGGGCTGTACACCGCTAATCCGAAACTTCGAAAAATCATAACTTCTTCATACGAAGTCAGATTTGGGCGTTCTTTTTATCGATGTTCTTAGTTTAACATATTCTACGACTTTTGTTTAGAGCGCTAAGGCTAAATCTCTATATATCATAAATTTACTATTTACGCTTCCCGGCGCCGTGCCGGTTCCGACGCGAAACTTCGACGGGTCATAACTTCTTCGTTATAACTCGGATTTCAGCGTTCTTTATATGTACGGAAACCTTGTGACATATTCTACAAATTGGTTAAGATTATTTATTCTAAATAATCTTTTTGTCAAAAAGTCGTTTTCGACCCCTATTGCCTCTAAATTGACTAGCCCGGATCTGCGGGCGTTACAATTATCTCCCCCTTAGGATGATTACGTCCCGGAATCATAAACGAAACAGGGCTCGTATAATGACTCCATACGTCATCTTTTCATCCTAGTTAATAATTATAACTTCTATATTCCTTCAAGTCTATCTCTTAGACTCATTGACTGTAAGCAGTACACGATCGTGCACCTGCTCTCTACCTCGGGCTAGACTTCAAATTATGACCTATCATCATGTGATGCACATTTAGACTTAGGTCTCTTAGAGTTAAATTCTAAAATAGACTATGCCTTCCTTCATGTTCTAATGTGATATAATCACACTTTAACATGTAGCGTTTCTGGCTACCAACTTCTTTAACAACGAACGCGATACTTCTATTGATTGCTTTGATTTCAATCGTTTGGTTTAAGTCGGACGCTACATCAAACTTGGTTCTCTGAACCACGCAACATACTCATCGTAGTCAGACTCAATTCGGTATGACCACTAGGGTCGGAAATCAACAATCTTTTTAGTCATTATCGAAACGATGGTAATGACATACTTGAAAAAAAAACAGAATCAGTTACTAGCTTCTTGGTAACCTTGTGACTTTCCCTGATCCAAGTGTGAGTCCTGTGCTTCCGGTAGTATAGGCCTCTACTACCATTCACACCTACTCATACTCGTCCCAAGTATTGTCCCGCAGTCTCTCCAAGTCACCATACACGAAAAAAAACAACTTAACACATCAGATAACAAAACAAAGGTTTCATATTATTTCTTGAAACGATTACATAGGTGTTCAAGTTCACCCTAGACTATGCCTCTAACAGGCTACATCATATGATTCTATGGCTACATTATAACTCGATCCTTGGATGTCAAGCCGTCATTCCTGAATCCTCGCATTGTCATCTGCTTCGTCTAGGATCATATGGAATGCTCTTGCCTTCGGTTTTGGCGGAATGTTTGGTTTTTCCGCCTCTTTCTTTTTCGGGCAATCCTTAGCAACATGCCCTTCTTCACGGCATTCATAACACACCCTTTTGCACTCGTTGGCGTAATGTCCGGTCTTCCCACACTTGTAGCAAGTCACTTCTTCGCTACATTTCCCAAAGTGATTCTTTTTGCACTTCTCGCACCATTTCACTTTGTTTCCTCCTCCGCTAGACTCCTTTGAACCAGACTTGATCTTCTTATTGGGCCTCGTAGATTCCTCAAACTTCCTCTTTTCGCCAACCTCAATCTTGTTGGCAGCTCTTCCCTTAATCATATCTTCCACAGACTTGGCAGCCCAGATAGTTGCCTCCAGAGTAGGAGCCTGACGCACTGGCACCGCGTACTCCCATGGAAGTCCCTTTGCGTACTTGTCAATTTTCGTCAGCTCATCCGGAACAAGACGCAAGGCAAACTCCATCTTTTCTGTGAAGTTGTTCGTGTATTCATCGTTGACATGCTTCCCTTCTTCAGGGTTAGAAACTGGTTCTCTAGCTCAAGCAGGTTTTGAGCTGAGCAGTACTTTCGTTTGAATTGCACCAAAAATTCTGCCCATGTCAGTTGCAGGGGCTCATTAGGGCTCAGAGTCTTCCCCAAGGTATTCCACCAACGTACAACACTTCCTCGAAACTGACGCACTGCAAATGTGGTCTGTAGCTTCCCTCTGCAACCGCATGTCATGAAGGCTAACTCCATCTCCGAGATCCAATCCATGACCCCGATCGGATCCTCCTTTCCAGTGAAAGTCGATGGCTTGCAAGTCAGAAAATCCTTGTACTTGCATCCATTCTTCTCGACTTTGTCATCTTGGTTGTTTTGTCGAACTATTGGTGGGTTGACTTGACCAACAGTCCCACTGTAGTTTCCTTCCTCAGTCTGCCCTTCGTTCAACTCGGGCTGTTCGATCTGAATAGTGGCTTCCTCACGATTTTGCTGGAGCAAACGTCTAGTTTCCTCCATTTGACGATCCAACATTGCCTGGATCATCGCTTGCACTCCGGCCATCGTTATTGGTCCGGCAGCGGCTTCCACAACTGGTATTTGCTCGATCACGGGGGGTTGGTGTCCGTTCCCATTTGCATTCACGTTTCCACTACGGGTTCTTGCCATCTTGATCTATACACCGAATAAGGTGAATCCAGATCTTTACTTAGGATTGACGTTTAAATCATCCTTATCACTCCGAAACGTTTATATGCTAGTTCTAATATCGTAGTCGTACGTTTAGAATCCTAAACACATAAGGTTTCCAGATCCGGTCGGCAACAGACCATAGATCCGAACAACTAACAGCATATCAGGCACAAGTATTTAGCACATAAAAGCATTTTAGGCACAATTCCTAAAATAAGCTAGTGCTCACACCTCACAATCATCGCTTAGCATTCTAAGTTTAAGTCTAGAAATAAATCCATATTCCTAGTTCGCTTAAACTAATGCTCTGATACCAACTGTGACATCCCCATTTTCACGGCCAGAAAAGACCGATTTTGTTTATGCTTTATAAAAATCAGAGTACTTCATTTTATAAAAATGTTGCGGAATTTGTTCCCAGAAAAACATGGTAAATACGTTATTAAAACATTTTCGATGAAACGTATTTATTTCATTTTAAAACGTTTGGGATGTCATCGTTAATACAGAAACATAAGCATAAACAGAACTTACAATTATTTACACTAGTGATCTACATCTCTTTAAATCTCTCAGTGTATTGTGACTTCATATCAACACCTGTGATAAAAATAAACTGAGTGGGTCAAGTTGGGAAACCTGGTGAGCACATAGGGTTTTCAACCCACAATAATATAATTATTATTTTTAAACATCAAACAATCAACCCAATTACCCATTCCCGTTATCCTCACATTACGTCCCTAAAACATCTAACACAAGGGACCTAGTCAAAGGACTATCATTGGGATGGAGTATATCTGGTGAGCACACAGTTCACACAGTTCGAATAAACACACAGTTCGAATAAACACACAGTTCGGTTAAACACAAAGTTCGAATAAACACCTACAGGTTGCGAGCCTGTTAGTGTTCCACTGGACTGTCTAGAATAGTCCGTGGTCGTCATCTATACTCCGCTAGATGACTAGATCATCAAGAACGTCTATAACGAGGCATCTCATTATTTCATTTTATCACACAGCAACTAATACATCTACCCATGTTTTACCCAACACATTTTGTAGATATAAAATACATATACAGTTTAAATCATTGAAAACATGTATAAAACGTTCATCCAGCATAGATAGCAAGTATACAGATAATATACACACACAGCACGTAATTTATATAAAATACTTCATATCTATGTGTAAGCTGAAAGTAACTATGCACTCACCTGAGAAGGTGGTGACTCGGTACTCGGACAGCGCTTCGTTTACTTTAAAATAATTTCCTTTGACGAAACCTAGTATTATCACCACTAGATTTTAGTCTAATATTACCGTGACTAATTATTAGTCTTATTATTATTATTATTATATAAGCGTTTAAACAATACTTTCCAACTACTATGTACAGACAGGGGCCAGACATAAAACACCGGAGGGCAGGACCATTTTGGCGTATAGCACTTCTGAAATCCAACAACCCTATGCGGCCCTTTAAACCAGATTCCCCGTACCGCGAGTAGTTAAAAGATATTATAACGACACTTATATAAGTCAAAATAATAGCCCAAATATTTATTATAAATTTATAATAACAATACTAATTTTAAATATAAACTATATTTAAAATAGGGTAAACATAACTTAGTTTCAAGGGGATTTTAGCTAGGAGTCAGGCTCTGCAGGGGCAGAACTTCGTTGCTGAATCTTTCTAAGAAAGATTCGTGCAGCGCTTCAGCGCTCACCTTACTATACTAAAACTACAGAAAGAGAAGTCGAATCACGAGGGACCGAAATGCTCGGGGGATAAGGAGAGAAAGACTCTTGAATCAAGAGAATGGTGCAAGAAATATGAGAGCCCAAGGCTCTTATTTATACTAATTGAATTTTCAAAAACTACCCTCCATAATTACTTAATGACCTTTTAGTTATATAAACAACTAAACACCCCTCTATAATACTATTTTAAATGGATTTAATGATCTTTGTACTAAACTAATGTCGAAAGAACTCAACATTAGTTTTATAATAACCGTATCGTCGATACCTTTCTAATGATATATACATATGTATATATATGTGTACGTATACATGATTTATACTTTATTTTAATACGTAAATATACTACTATAATTTGTAACTCGCTCATACGAACTCCGTTTTTGACGTTATTTATATCCACGCGTAGGTGGAGACATACTCTACAACTTTCGTTTAGACTCCGTTGGTTAATTTTGACTTTATTTTTAAAGTTATATTTTTAACAGGCCAGGACAGGATTGGTCCGTTAAAATCTCATAACTTCTTTATTCGATGTCCATTTTTGTCTGTATGTTTATCGTTACGCTACTAATAACGAGATCTTCGATTCTTGTTTAGGTTGTGTCGGCTAAAAATCAATCGATCTAAAATTCGAATTTCGGGCTGTACACCGCTAATCCGAAACTTCGAAAAATCATAACTTCTTCATACGAAGTCAGATTTGGGCGTTCTTTTTATCGATGTTCTTAGTTTAACATATTCTACGACTTTTGTTTAGAGCGCTAAGGCTAAATCTCTATATATCATAAATTTACTATTTACGCTTCCCGGCGCCGTGCCGGTTCCGACGCGAAACTTCGACGGGTCATAACTTCTTCGTTATAACTCGGATTTCAGCGTTCTTTATATGTACGGAAACCTTGTGACATATTCTACAAATTGGTTAAGATTATTTATTCTAAATAATCTTTTTGTCAAAAAGTCGTTTTCGACCCCTATTGCCTCTAAATTGACTAGCCCGGATCTGCGGGCGTTACACTAACCCACGGGTAGAGGTCATTCTAAAGATTGAGATTATGCAGTTTTAATAGATGTATATATTATCATATAATTCAAAATAATCAATATATTATATCAACGTAGTATACGAATTATTATATCAAATTTAACGACATTATTTTTATAATTAAAAAAAAACATATATTTGTAACGATTTTAGCTATATAGATGTTTCTGCACAACGCGCAGACATTCACTTAGTATACTTATAAAAGAAGCATTTTTCCTTGCACCACAGTTGTTTGAAACTCCCATTTACTTTTTTCTATCACCAAATTCATTTGAAACTCCCATGACTTTTCAATTTCTTTCTAATTATGATTATAAGTTTGTTAATAAGGTTAAATAAATATAAAATGTAAAGTGTATTGATATCTAAACTAAATTTCAATATTAAAATAATATATTTTCTTCTACTTATAAAGTAAAGTTTAAAACTTTGAACATATTATACTTAATTTATTAAGTCTATGTTGTTGTATGTAACGATTATTATTTTAAAGCTATAACATTTGAACAATATATATAAAATACTTAAATTGTTAATTTAAATATAACCTGACAGGATGAACATAAAAATCAATTTTAGTTCAACTAAAACAAACCAAAGAATATTTTGTAAATAGTTAATAGTGATAAGTTTT
The DNA here is from genome assembly GCF_051521515.1 of Lactuca serriola. Lineage (NCBI taxonomy): Eukaryota > Viridiplantae > Streptophyta > Magnoliopsida > Asterales > Asteraceae > Lactuca > Lactuca serriola. Next base: position 49,232,851 of record NC_136415.1, read on the forward strand.
AGTGTATTTCTAATTGTAACAACCGGTAACAATCGGTTAGAGTTCGACGGTCAAACCACCGTGAACCGTTATGTATCAAATACCAATTGTGTGTAAAATTTATACTTATAATGTACATTAAAAATATTATATTCACGATTACCTTTTAAAACGTCTCAAACTGTTTAAAACATCTATCGTTGAGAATAGAATTAAAAATTTACTAAAAAATTAATTTTTTTTTTGTTGATGTTAAACATAAAATTTTGCATCAAATACATTTGAGAGTTATGGATAAGAAATATGAATAAATTATGTTCTCCTGACTTCATGGATAAAAAGAACAAATAGAACGGAGGTCGTATGAGAAAGTTACGATTCTTAAAGGTTATAAAAAAATTTGTATTTATCTAATTTTCTTGAAACGAATCGTGCATTGTTTCTCTTGGAACAGCTACGAGTCTCGTAAACTGTATTTGAGCACGTTTATGAACTCAGACTATGTTCTCTTATTTTATTATATTTTTATAATATTTTTAAACTCAATCGAAATCAGATTCATCAAATCTATCAAAACCGATCCTACAAATCGCAGAACTTTAAATAGATTTTCCCGGGATTCTACTAATCGGATTTAAGTTCCATCGGACTTTTTGGAAACCATATACCCGAGATTATCATTTGTCATTTTCAGAAAAAAAAAAAATCATTTGATATCCGGATCAAGGGCACACGAATCGAGAAAGATAGAAAATATCATCATTTTAAATATTACAAATATGACATTGTAATTTTGGCACTTTGAGTCATGCTTAGTTGAATATAAACTTTCAACAATATAACTATAGCGTCTACACTTACATTTTACCAATTCACTCAATAATACACAAAATACATGTTTATACACACATCAATACTGTTAATACATACATAAATACATGTGAAATACATTGCTTCTAGGTATAACTAAGAGTACAATAATGAAAAGAATTGACAAGTGATTTCTTCTATACTACACTTTACTTCTATACTACACTTTAGCCAAGAGTACACACTACATGTTATACAAAGCTTCACTCAAGCTATTACTCAATCTATTCAAGCTATTGATGAACCAATTTATGAACCAATTTGCTCACCTCAAACAATTGCTTATTTCTTTCCTTGTTGTTGGGGTCGTTGGCTGTGAAGAACATCACCAGAAGTGGTGATTTCTGGCCATTGAAGAAGTATCAGCCCTTCCCTTCATCTCCATTGTTTCCTGCCAAGAACCACCAGTGGTGGTGGCTGTTTTCCGACGAGACCAAGAGGGGCAGCATCCCCATTTTCTTCCTCTTTCTATTTCCTGTCAACTGAAACAGCAAAACACCCCACAATATCAGTGTTTGATTTTGCTTCCTATCTTCCCCTCTTCTTCAATCTCAATCACAGAAAAACTCCACAGGAGGTGGAGATCTCCGATAATCAATGAGGGCAGCAGCCCCTCGTATATTCTCTTCTCTCTAGTCGAATCCACAAGAGACCAGAAAAACCTACCTTTCGTTGTTTGCCTTGCCCACTAAACAGCCACTTCGACTCCTGCTCCACCGCCGCAAGTCGCTGCTGTTGTTGCCCATTCGTTTTCCTGCTGCCGGCGACGAGAAAGAGCCCTGAGAAGGTTTGCCGGAGATAGGCCACCCCTTCTCCCTCCTCTTTGCGATTGGCCTCCTCCAACAAGCCACCTGCTGCCGCCTTCGATCTATTTTCCCTTTGCTCGACGGATGAGCCGATGAAGGTGTGCATGTGTCGTTTGCGCTACTTCCCCCGTGTTCAATTTTATCTGCTTCCTTGCCCGATCTAATGGAAACGAGGGCACCAAACTAAACCCCGATCCCTTTTATTAGTTTGATGGATTTGGCAGAACTAACCCTCCAAATGTATCTTTTAATCCCAAACAAACCCATTTTAATAGATAGATAAAAAAATGGTTAATGTTGGTTAATTTAAGTTACTAAACAACCATCCACTTGTTTAGTTAATACCAAAACAGTCCTCCCAACCTTGTGATTTATTTGAAACAGCCCTACACTTGTCAAGTAATACCGAAACTGCCCTTTTTGTTAATTAAGTGACAAAAATAGTTTTGGTGGTTTGTTTTAAACTCAAAGAGCGTCACGTTGCGGTTTCTCACGACAAAATTCACGAACCAAGCCTAGATCGAGATCACGCAGCGAATGTAAGTTTCTACGGCCCCTCTTTTATATTTTTAATTTTGGGGGAGAATACATGAGTGTCTATTTAAAGTTTTGAAGATTTTCAAGTTTTTATACATAAAATAACATCAAACTTTATTATTGGTTAAGATTTTATGAAAATAACAATCTAAAAAGTATAAAGCATTAATAAATTATGTAAGTAATAGTAGAATGCTATGAATGATATAATTATACATTGTTGTGATATATTAATTAATATTAATAAAAATCACACGATTATAAGTAGATTGATATGAAGATATAAGTTATTCGACGAATTATAAACTGTAATACTCGTCGTATATATGTACATGAAAGTATTGAGAAAGCATAAAAAAAACATTATATACATAACAAAATATGCTATTCAACAAAATTATGTACAACAGAAATATACATTGTCTTAAACGACTATAAACAAAGATTTGACAAATATATAATAATTAATTGAAAATATAACAAAAATCAATTATTATTATTATACTCCCGATCATAATGTGGAAACAATTGCTAAGTAAACGATATAATTTATTTTTATAATTACTATAAAAATATAAATTATTTTAGTTGTGATACGAAACTCGTCACGTATGATAATATAATTAATTCTCTGATTTTTGGGGATTATTACCTAATAAATTATACGGCATATCAATTATGCAATTTATCGAGTATTTGCATAAATGAGTATTCGGCTACACGAACGAACATCCTCTTTATCGGCTGAAGTAAGGAACTATACAAATTATTATCGTCACAATGGTCGAACGCTACGTTAATTTCACTATTTAACTAATTTCACTAAGCTTCAAAAATCTTAATAATCTAAGATTCGCGTTAGTGACCCTAGTGAACGACGAATTTTATGCGTTGAAGAATTATCGTCATGGATTTTGTGGATTGTGTATCTCGTGTGTGTTTGTGGGAGGAATGTATCGAAAGGGGTGAAAGAGAGAGTTTTATGATGGTGTATTTTTCCTTTGTAGGGATCAAATCCTGGAATCGACACCTAGCTCTATAACTGTTAATCCAGGAGGAATCATATACTGTAGGTCTATGTACACGACATAGATTTATAATAAAGAACCTTGGTGTAGATCTATTTCTTATGGAAAGATTTATGCGAATGGTTATTTTCCGTCTGTGGTTGCTAGCTACAACTTCGTCTGACGAGGCAATAGGCGTCAAGTGTTTCTTTCTTCGTTACTATACGACTGCTTTTAAACGTTAGTAATGATCTCGATTCCTCCATTTATGTTTATATTGTGCCTGTGTGGCTTGTTTATTGTGCCTTTTTGGCTTGTGGAGGAGCGACGAATAGTGTCGGTTATAGGCAAATTGATATATTGAAGATTTTTATTCGAAGAAGTATAGATCTAGATTGAGTCAATCCTCCCAATTTGGGCCGAGTGTGAAAGAGTGTTTAGGTTGTTAACTACCTCTACCTACAACATAATTCTCTGTAAACAGAGATGTTTCAAAGAATAGAATTGTAAAGAGAATGATTAATATTTGTCGTTGAAATTATACGAGTGGTAAAAATATGCGTTTATAATTTACCGGATATTGAAAAGTATTTTGGGATGAGTTTTCCCCACTGGTTAAGTGTTGATTTTCAAATTAAGTAAGATAATGCTTAATTAATAATATGACACGGATTTACAAAGTTTATAAAATTCAAAATTTTTAGTTTTACATATAAACTATACGAACGTTTGTACAAAGTTTTAAGAGTAAACTTGGCTATTTTATGTTTACAAAAAGTGTGATATGACTTTATTTATATAAATTGTTTTCAAAATCTTTATATAAAGAGCATTTCGGTCATGAGAACCGTAAGAATTTGTTATAAGTTTGGTTTACTTATATATTTTACAAATGGTGTATGTTTGGATTTGAGCAAATGACATTTCTAAATGAGTTTAAATATACTTTTATGACTCGATTATTTTATACTTTTAATAGAAAAATATGTGTTGATAAAAGCTGGTCAACCAGATAAATTTTATAAAAACATTTTTGAGTATAAAAATACTTTGTGTCAAAACCTGTAGAACTCACCAACAATTTTGTTGACGTATCTTAATGCATGTATTCTCAGGTTATTATAAGGTCTGAAGTGTTCGTACAGAAGATCCTTTGATATGTTGTAATACAATTGTGAACGTCGGATTGTTAGGCGTGTATAGCGTTTCAGCAATAACTACTGTCAATGTAATTTCTATTTTGGTAATAATAAAAGATTAAATTTGTGTTGTTCAATGTATGTTCAATAACTGTGATTACTGGTTTACGTCGCGCACCTCAGCGTTTCTGCCGTCGGCCGAGGGTGTGACAGATTGGTATCAGAGCTATTGGCTATAGCGAACTAGTACTTTCTTAGGAAAGCACAACTATAGCCTAGGGCTTACTCTTGTAGGTTAGGTATATTCCTTAACCCCATCAATATAGAGTTATATAAACTCGAACCGTCGAATAATAATACAAAGAAAGCTTTTAGGTCAAACGCCTTAGCTAAGTTGATTGTATGTGGGCCGGACCACAACTAGACATAGACTGATCACCTATGTTTAGTTATGGTTGGACCGATGAACAATTAAGCTTGGATTCGGTTGTTGATAGACTAAAACACTTGGAATCCAGAATATTTAAGGAAAAATCACAATTTAAAAACACTTAAAATTTCTCAAAAATTTTAGTGAACATTGACGAATACTTAGCGAATATTTACTACAAATTCTCATGACACTGTAAGTATCATAAACATAGATGATGTCCGATGATTATCTCGGAATACTAATTTCTCGGCTATGATATACTACGAATACTCTTGTTAGACATCTTAAGGATACCGTGTAAAATACGCACATTTACGAATCATTTCGAATTTGGATTAGGTATTCAATCAATTTGTTTCTTTCTGTTGTGAACCGTCCGACTTATGTTTGAACCATCCAAGTCCAAAAGAAGGACTCCTACGCCAACCATTCATCTTTTGTGACCCTTTTTGAAGGAGAATAAACAGAACCGATAAAAAAATGTGAAACATGAAAGTTGTTAGGAATCTTGTCTAGATCAAAAATATCTCGATTCTAATAAATTATAACTCCGAAACTCGAGATATAGTCAAAACATCGGGTAGTAGTCAACTTTCCTTGTAGCATTTTCTTCGTAAATTTTCACAACTTGTTCCAATACTTGGTAGTTTCTTTTCACTCGTTCCAAGTGTAACATTTCACCCTTGGTGGTACTGTAGAAGTTTGCTACGTCTAATACTCGTAGTAGAGTTAGTCTCGGGCAAACCCACATCAATTATACACGTTTGGCACAATTGTAATCTTATCACTTATGTTCACAGCGATATTTTCACGCGACTTATTTCTCCTTGAAAAAATTGTAATGAGACAAGATATGTCTCACAAGATATGGTCAGTGATCGTCCGACACCAGCACAATCGCTTGCTGCAACTACGATCGAGAAAAAGGATCGAACAACTAGTAGCTAACACTTTGGTCACTTACAAGTCAACAGGAACAACGACTCTATACAAGGTAAATTTCGTAAGCAACGAACGTGGAAGTAATAGTAACGTCAACCTAGATCCTTCTACGACATTGAATGGATTGTAGGAATGACTCTTTGGAGTGAAAAGATGGAATCGGTATTTCATGTCAGCTCTTGTGTTAAGTGGTCACCTACACTTTTAAGGACACAAATTTTACCGAGTAGAACTATTATGTGTAAATTGTGGGCATCGACTCTGCTTATGCCACGACTTGAGAAGGACTACAGGTGATGCTCATAGGAGTGTGATACTAAGAGATGAAATGCAGAGATTAGAACAAGCATTGGTGGAAGAAAAGCTTGGTACGAAAATGTTGAAAATGGGCAAGTTGAGAAGAACTGCTCAAGGCTAAAGAACCAGGAAGTAACCCAAGTCGGGGAAATCTCAATCAAAACTAGGAATGAAATCCAAGAACTATCAATAGTAACTGGTACGTTTCTCATTAACGACTGGTATGCTAGCGTATTTGTGTTTTAGGTGTGTGGAGAAATATTAATGAACCTTAAAGATAAATCTATTATAAGCCATGAATCTAATACATTGTAGGACATATGTAGATTGGAGACAACTAGTGAGCTGTCGAAAACCTACTCGCGAGATTTTAATAAATTTCATTCTAACACCTATCAAATCAGTTTTGTCACGTCAATCTCGTGTGTATGTCAGCAAGAGTCCAATATCGTTGTCTATATGACACAGTTTTGTTTGTGTCACGTCAAGTCGTTATATGACCCTCTTAGCTGTAACCATGAATAATTGATCTTTACTTATAGACTTTATGCCAATTCCGAGCAGAAGCTTTGTAACGCCCGTAGATCAGGGCTAGTCGATTTAGAGACGATAAGCATCAAAATGACTTTTTGATGGAAGATTATTTAGAAGGATTAATCTTAACCAAGTTGTAGTATATGTCACAAGGTTTCCGTGCATATAAAGAACGCCAAAATCCGAGTTATAACGAAGAAGTTATGACCTGTCGAAGTTTCGCGACAGAACCGACACGACCTAGCGCGACCCAGCGCGACGTAAATAGTGAATTTAAGGTAGATAGATATCTATCCTTAGTAATCTAAACAAGAGTCGAAGATTTCTTCTATAGTAGTCCAACGATAAAAAGACAGACGAAAACGGAGTTCAGATGAAGGAGTTATGAATTTCGAACGAAGTTTTCCTGTCCCGGCCTACTAAAAATACTATATAAGTAATATACTTATAATATATTAAAAATCAACTCCAAATTAGCCAATGGAGTCTAAACGAGAGTTGTAGAGCATAATCTCACCTTCGCGGCGATATAAAGAACGTCGAAAACGGAGTTCGTATGCGAAAGTTATGAATTTCTGAAGTTCGGGGCGCGAAACCCCAAAACTGTCAGAGCCCACGACGTGGAACAAGGTTTCCACGACGTGGCAAGTGTCCTGACACCTCCGGGAGGCCCCCAGATGCAACTTGGGATGACGCATGCAGTGACGACCAAGCCCACGACGTGGAACAAGGTTGCCACGACGTGGCAAGGGCCAAATTTGCCCTATAAATAGATTTGAAGGGCCAGCCGTTTAGGGTTGCTATTTTCTCTCTTCTCTCTCCCGTTTTGCATCGATTTGCGTGCCAGAAATACCCCGAAGCCCTGGTATTATTCTCTAGCCCCGAGGCAAGTCCCGAGATCCCGAAGATCCCGAGAAGTACGGTTCCCGAGCCGAAGCTCTGCCTGCGAGAAGTTCGATTTTTGAAGAGATCTTCCAGATCTACCGAAGAATACTACTTCTACAAGCCGTAGTGCTGTCCGATCATCTTCTGATCAAGTGAGTGTATACTACCTTTCATAAACACGATTATAATACAAGTATTGTTTGAATGTATTAAGTATATGTTTGGTGTGAGTGTATAGTCACTTTCGTCTTACACATAGAAATGAAGTATTTTATAAAATACGTGCTATGTGTATATATATATAGTTGTTTATATGTGTGAGTGTGTGGTCACTTTCTTCTAACACATAAATATTAAGTATTTGCTATGAAATACGTGTTATGTGTTTATATATTGTTGTTTATTTGAGATGTTGGTGGAATACATGAACTATATAGGTTTTAATGAGTTAAACTGTATATTTATTTTGTAAATACAAATATGTTGGGTAGGACAAGGTTAGTTTTAGATCCGTGAGTATGGATCAGGTAGTTTTAGATCCGTGAGCATGGATCAGGGGAAAAGGTTAGTTTTAGATCCGTGAGTATGGATCAGGGGAAAAGGTTAGTTTAGATCCGGGAGTATGGATCAAAGCAGGATTTAGGTATAGTAAATTGTCCCTAGTCCGGGAGTATGGATTGGGCACAGTTTTAGATCCGGGAGTATGGATCAGACCAATAGGTAAACTTGTTATTAATCCGGGAGTATGGATTAAGACATAGTTAATTGTCCCTAGTCCGGGAGTATGGATTGGGCACAGTTTTAGATCCGGGAGTATGGATCAGACCAATAGGTAAACTTGTTATTAATCCGGGAGTATGGATCAAGACATAGTTAATTGTCCCTAGTCCGGGAGTATGGATTAGGCACAGTTTTAGATCCGGGAGTATGGATCAGACCAATAGGTAAACTTGTTATTAATCTGGGAGTATGGATTAAGACATAGTTAATTGTCCCTAGTCCGGGAGTATGGATTAGGCGCAGTTTTAGATCCGGGAGTATGGATCAGACCAATAGGTAAACTTGTTATTAATCCGGGAGTATGGATTAAGACATAGTTAATTGTCCCTAGTCCGGGAGTATGGATTGGGCACAGTTTTAGATCCGGGAGTATGGATCAGACCAATAGGTAAACTTGTTATTAATCCGGGAGTATGGATTAAGACATAGTTAATTGTCCCTAGTCCGGGAGTATGGATTGGGCACAGTTTTAGATCCGGGAGTATGGATCCGACCAAGAGATTAGTTTAGATCCGGGAGTATGGATTAGACCAAGAGGTTAGTTTTAGGTCCGAGAGTATGGATCAGGTGGAGAGATTAGTTTAGATCCGTGAGTAGGGATCAGATAAAGAGGAAAAGTTTAGATACGAGAGTTTAGATCGTGTCGTTGTGAGGATCGATGGGGTGGGATAAGAGTTGCTTTTATATGGTGAAATTATATAATTTTGGATGTTCTATATATATATATATATATATATATATATATATATATATATATATATATGATATAACATTGTGGGATGAAAACCCTATATGCTCACCAGGCTCCCAAGCCTGACCCACTCAGTTTTCTTTGTATCACAGGTATTAAATACGAAGACATATTTCACAGAGAGATTTAAAGGAGATATAAATCAATTGTGTAATTAAATGTAAGTTCTGCTTATGCTTATATGTCTGTATCGGAACATGACACCCCGTGGTTTTATTATTGAATGAAAATACATTCTTTTTGAGAAATGATTTGATAAGTAATTATCATATCTTGTTTTGGGAACAAATTCCGCAACCGTATCTTTAAAAGATTACTCTGATTTTATAAAACAAAGCATAAGTAAAATCGGTCTTTTCTGGCCGTGAAAATGGGGATGTCACAGTTGGTATCAGAGCATTAGTTTAAGCGAACTAGGAATTTGTAGGATTTCTAGACTTAAACTTAGAATGCTAAGTAATGATTGTGAGGAGTGTGTCTAAAATATGTTAGGTAGTACACCTAAATTGACACAAGCACTAGTTTAATTTAGGAATGATGCCTAAAATGCTTTTATGTGCTAAATGTTTTGTGTGATAGCTATATTGATGCTATTATTTGTTCGGATCTATGGTCTGTTGCCGACCGGATCTGGAAACCTTATGTGTTTAGGATTCTAAGCGTATGACTACGAAATTAGAACTAGCATGTAAACGTTTCGGGGTGATAAGGAGATTTATACGTTTATCGTCATTAAAAACTTTCTTATCTTAAAAATTCTCAATTGGTACACCAAATGTCTGCTTGGTTGTACAAGAGGTCATGGTGAAGACTTGTAGAGATTTGAGTAAATGAAGGAAATGAAAAGGGATTATGATAGTGAATGACACCTATCGGAAGATATCGTAAGAGTGGTGTCATGCCTTTATTTTATGTCTGATAAAATAACGGAACGTTTAGAGGAGTACAGTACGTCTGAAGTACACATTTGATTGGCGTGATGATGGAACGATTGGTGAAATTCTTGAAGTTGTCTCATCGTCTGGTATTTCCATCACCAATCGAGTTGAATTAGAGTTGATGATTGAAGATTGAGCAATGAAGAAGTCCTAGTAGAGTCTAGGGAAATTGTTTATGATTATTTGGACACACTCATATGTGTTAAATTGTTTTGTGATTTTCTTGTATGGTGACTTGGTCGACTGCGGGACAATACTTGGGACGAGTATGAGTAGGTGTGAAAGGTAGTAGATGCATATACTACCGGAAGCACAGGACTCGCACTTGGATCAGGGAAAGTCGCAAGGTTACCAAGAAGCTAGTGATTGATTCCATTTTATTCAAGTTTGTCATTACCCTTGTTTCGGTAGTGACTAGTAAGATGGTTGTTATTCCGACCCTAGTGGTCATATCCAAATTGAGTCCGACTACGAGGAGTTTGTTACGTGGTCTAGAGGACCAAGTTAGATGTAACATCTGACTTAAGTCAGAAGGTTGAAGTTAATGCGATTGATAGTGTCGCGCTCGTTGTTAAAAGAAGTTTGTAGGTAGAAATGCTACATGCTGAAATGTGATTATATCGCATTAGAATATGAAGGAAGGTATATTCCATTTTGGAATTTAACTCTAAGAGACCTGAGTCTAAGCATTGCATCATTCGATGAGAGGTCAGTAGAGCACGACCCATCGGTTTGTTACAATAGATAAATGAAAGTAATTATCCTGAGAAGAAGAAGGAGTCCATAATAACGACTTATTTGGTAACTCGAGGGTTACGATTGAAAGTACAACATAGTACGATAAGCAGATGCAAGATTTGGGCATCTTCTGCGATCAAGAAATCCGTAGAGTTAAATACTCTTTCGAGGAAACATAGAAGTTACGGTTATTAACTAGGATGAATAAATAACGTGTGGAATCATTATGCAAGTCCTATTTCGTTGATGATTCCGGGACGTAATCATCCTAAGGGGGAGATAATTGTAACGCCCGTAGATCAGGGCTAGTCGATTTAGAGACGATAAGCATCAAAATGACTTTTTGATGGAAGATTATTTAGAAGGATTAATCTTAACCAAGTTGTAGTATATGTCACAAGGTTTCCGTGCATATAAAGAACGCCAAAATCCGAGTTGTAACGAAGAAGTTATGACCTGTCGAAGTTTCGCGACAGAACCGACACGACCTAGCGCGACCCAGCGCGACGTAAATAGTGAATTTAAGGTAGATAGATATCTATCCTTAGTAATCTAAACAAGAGTCGAAGATTTCTTCTATAGTAGTCCAACGATAAAAAGACAGACGAAAACGGAGTTCAGATGAAGGAGTTATGAATTCCGAACGAAGTTTTCCTGTCCCGGCCTACTAAAAATACTATATAAGTAATATACTTATAATATATTAAAAATCAACTCAAAATTAGCCAATGGAGTCTAAACGAGAGTTGTAGAGCATAATCTCACCTTCGCGGCGATATAAAGAACGTCGAAAACGGAGTTCGCATGCGAAAGTTATGAATTTCTGAAGTTCGGGGCGCGAAACCCCAAAACTGTCAGAGCCCACGACGTGGAACAAGGTTGCCACGACGTGGCAAGTGTCCTGACACCTCCGGGAGGCCCCCAGATGCAACTTGGGATGACGCATGCAGTGACGACCAAGCCCACGACGTGGAACAAGGTTGCCACGACGTGGCAAGGGCCAAATTTGCCCTATAAATAGATTTGAAGGGCCAGCCGTTTAGGGTTGCTATTTTCTCTCTTCTCTCTCCCGTTTTGCATCGATTTGCGTGCCAGAAATACCCCGAAGCCCTGGTATTATTCTCTAGCCCCGAGGCAAGTCCCGAGATCCCGAAGATCCCGAGAAGTGCGGTTCCCGAGCCGAAGCTCTGCCCGCGAGAAGTTCGACTTTTGAAGAGATCTTCCAGATCTACCGAAGAATACTACTTCTACAAGCCGTAGTGTTGTCCGATCATCTTCTGATCAAGTGAGTGTATACTACCTTTCATAAACACGATTATAATACAAGTATTGTTTGAATGTATTAAGTATATGTTTGGTGTGAGTGTATAGTCACTTTCGTCTTACACATAGAAATGAAGTATTTTATAAAATACGTGCTATGGGTATATATATATAGTTGTTTATATGTGTGAGTGTGTGGTCACTTTCTTCTAACACATAAATATTAAGTATTTGCTATGAAATACGTGCTATGTGTTTATATATTGTTGTTTATTTGAGATGTTGGTGGAATACATGAACTATATAGGTTTTAATGAGTTAAACTGTATATATTTATTTTGTAACTACAAATATGTTGGGTAGGACAAGGTTAGTTTTAGATCCGTGAGTATGGATCAGGTAGTTTTAGATCTGTGAGTATGGATCAGGGGAAAAGGTTAGTTTTAGATCCGTGAGTATGGATCAGGGGAAAAGGTTAGTTTAGATCCGGGAGTATGGATCAAAGCAGGATTTAGGTATAGTAAATTGTCCCTAGTCCGGGAGTATGGATTGGGCACAGTTTTAGATCCGGGAGTATGGATCAGACCAATAGGTAAACTTGTTATTAATCCGGGAGTATGGATTAAGACATAGTTAATTGTCCCTAGTCCGGGAGTATGGATTGGGCACAGTTTTAGATCCGGGAGTATGGATCAGACCAATAGGTAAACTTGTTATTAATCTGGGAGTATGGATTAAGACATAGTTAATTGTCCCTAGTCCGGGAGTATGGATTAGGCGCAGTTTTAGATCCGGGAGTATGGATCAGACCAATAGGTAAACTTGTTATTAATCCGGGAGTATGGATTAAGACATAGTTAATTGTCCCTAGTCCGGGAGTATGGATTAGGCGCAGTTTTAGATCCGGGAGTATGGATCAGACCAATAGGTAAACTTGTTATTAATCCGGGAGTATGGATTAAGACATAGTTAATTATCCCTAGTCCGGGAGTATGGATTAGGCACAGTTTTAGATCCGGGAGTATGGATCAGACCAATAGGTAAACTTGTTATTAATCTGGGAGTATGGATTAAGACATAGTTAATTGTCCCTAGTCCGGGAGTATGGATTAGGCGCAGTTTTAGATCCGGGAGTATGGATCAGACCAATAGGTAAACTTGTTATTAATCCGGGAGTATGGATTAAGACATAGTTAATTGTCCCTAGTCCGAGAGTATGGATTGGGCACAGTTTTAGATCCGGGAGTATGGATCGGACCAATAGGTAAACTTGTTATTAATCCGGGAGTATGGATTAAGACATAGTTAATTGTCCCTAGTCCGGGAGTATGGATTGGGCACAGTTTTAGATCCGGGAGTATGGATCAGACCAATAGGTAAACTTGTTATTAATCCGGGAGTATGGATTAAGACATAGTTAATTGTCCCTAGTCCGGGAGTATGGATTGGGCACAGTTTTAGATCCGGGAGTATGGATCCGACCAAGAGATTAGTTTAGATCCGGGAGTATGGATTAGACCAAGAGGTTAGTTTTAGGTCCGAAAGTATGGATCAGGTGGAGAGATTAGTTTAGATCCGTGAGTAGGGATCAGATAAAGAGGAAAAGTTTAGATACGAGAGTTTAGATCGTGTCGTTGTGAGGATCGATGGGGTGGGATAAGAGTTGCTTTTATATGGTGAAATTATATAATTTTGGATGTTCTATATATATATATATATATGTGATATAACATTGTGGGATGAAAACCCTATATGCTCACCAGGCTCCCAAGCCTGACCCACTCAGTTTTCTTTGTATCACAGGTATTAAATACGAAGACATATTTCACAGAGAGATTTAAAGGAGATATAAATCAATTGTGTAATTAAATGTAAGTTCTGCTTATGCTTATATGTCTGTATCGGAACATGACACCCCGAGGTTTTATTATTGAATGAAAATACATTCTTTTTGAGAAATGATTTGATAAGTTATTATCATATCTTGTTTTGGGAACAAATTCCGCAACCGTATCTTTAAAAGATTACTCTGATTTTATAAAACAAAGCATAATTAAAATCGGTCTTTTCTGGCCGTGAAAATGGGGATGTCACAAGCTTGGACATTATCTTAGGTTTAAATTGAATGTCTCCCCATTGTGTCTAGATCTTTACTACAAGAAAACGGTATGACGAAGCCTACCCCACGAGAATGACATAGTCATTTTTAATGAAAAGTTAGAGAAGAACCTAAAGATGCTTTCTCGCCCTAAAGATCAAATGTGAAGGACTTAATCAAATATGAAGGATTTGATGAAATGTGAAGGATATTATCAAATGTGAAGGATTTGATAAAATGTGAAGAATTTAATCAAATGTGAAGGATTTGATAAAATGTGGAAGTTTAAGCGAAGACTTCTTCCCAAGAAATGAACGCTGGAATTTTAACAACAAAAGAATTTATGTTGGATACTACCAGTGATCCATCGAGAACTTCTTTATGCTAGCTCAATTATCAACTATGTTAACACCAAAAGGAAACAAAGTCCAACTGGAAAAATAAGCAAGAGAATATATTCTAGAAGTTGGAACAACTATGGTGTAATGCACAAATCCTACCCTTCTGAGAGAATAGAGAACTTGTTCGTCCACGACAACGTGTACATAAAGGATTGATGTGCACATAGAGGAATTGAGAAAAGGTTTCTGCTTATGCTTTGGTTGAATGGCATAAATGAGAAAATTGTTGTCATCATGATGGGTGAGATTCGTTAACATTGTAATGAGATTGACATAGTAGAAAATGTCTTGAGCCGAAAAGAACGTACCAAACCTCGTTGAGTACGAATGTTAATTATGAATATCTATTCACAACCTAAGGCTCATATTCGAGAAGTTTAACTCAATATTCTGAGAGAGGGAAGGCTTCACGAGAGAAACTTAGTGAAAGATGGATAAATAAGTCAAGCTTAGGGATGACTGGACGCGATACTTTATAAACCAAATTTGTACGCCTAAGTGCAGTGAACACGAGAGCATAGTCTTAGACGAAGCTCACAAATAAAAGTGTCCCATCCATCTAGGCTCTGACTAAATGTTTTTAGATTTGAAAGAATTGAAGTGATGAACATGCATGAAAGAGGAGATCGCCACTTGAGTGGACAAATGTTAGACTTGTAACAAATGCAGAATGTCAGAAACACTCAGGACTAGAGTAGTGGTAGAGAAATACGCAAGTACAAATGGGAACCAACGTTAATGGACTTTATATCAAAACTACCCAAGAAACCTAATGGTTTCTAATTATATTCAGGTAGTGGTCCAAAGATTGATTGAGTATGCCTACTTCCTGCTAATCTAAGAACCATGCGAAATGGAAAAGCTAACCAGTACTTGCCAAAGAAATCGTCAGACTACACAAGGTGCCAATCTTTATCCTCCCTCACTAAGATAGTAGATTAACCTATTAGTTTTGACAACCATTGAAATCCTTGAGCATAGTCAGACCGAATGAACCATCTAGACATGAGTAATATGCTCTGAACCTGTATGACAAACTTTGAATAATGCATGGAATACTCATTTCCATTAATTGAGTTTCCTACAATGATAGTTGTCACACTAGCATAAAGACCGCAACGCTTGAGGCTTTATATGACGAAAGTGTTGATCCCCGATAAGTTGAGCAATGATTGAAGATGCACAATTGAAGAAAGAGCATGCAAGTGATGTGTTGTTTGTGAATCCAAGAATCGCTCATGAGATCACAAAAAAAAAAGATTATGTGAACCGAAGAAAGACTTTAGACTGGTCATGAACGACAAGAGAGTTATGTGAATGAAAAATATAAGTCTCTCGACTTCCGAGTCGGAGAATGTGTAGCTTTTAAACGTCTACTCTTTTAGAGAAATGATTCGGCTTAGAGAACGAGGCAGGTTAAACTTGCAACTCAAAGAACCTTAGAAATTCTTAACAGAATTTAGTCCTGATATTTATATCAAGTTATCTTGAGGACTAAACGATGTATACGACGCTTTTTCATACGCCAAGTCTCCAGTAGTGTTGATCCGATGACACACTTGTTATCTATGTTTCAATGAAGTGAGTTAGGAAACCGTGCGAATATTTCATAATTGGGAAAGCACACCCGATAGAATTATATATGAGATTCGATAACCTTAAAATACTTGATTTGATCTTATTCCCGATTCTTTTCTTTTCGTGCGAATAGAATAGACCCATCTATTCGACCAAGTACTTAATCTTCAGTTATGCAACTTAAAACGACTATAGAATGATTGTGTGTGGATCAAGCGAAAGGAAAATACCACCAAATCTTTTATAATATTTTATCTGCATGTTGAATTTCGGGACGAAATTCCTTTCAACGGGGGGATAATGTAACAACCGGTAAAAATTGGTTAGAGTTCGATGGTCAAACCACCGTGAACCGTTATGTATCAAATACCAATTGTGTGTAAATTTTATACTTATAATGTACATTAAAAATATTATATTCACGATTACCTTTTAAAACGTCTCAAACTGTTTAAAACATCTATCGTTGAGAATAGAATTAAAAATTTACAAAAAAATCAAATTTTTTTTTGATGATGTTAAACATAAAATTTTGCCTCAAATACATTTGAGAGTTATGGATAAGAAATCTGAAATTATGTTCTCCTGACTTCATGGATAAAAAGAACAAATAGAACGGAGGTCGTATGAGAAAGTTACGATTCTTAAAGGTTATAAAAAAAATTGTATTTATCTAATTTTCTTGAAATGAATCGTGCATTGTTTCGCTTGGAACAGCTACGAGTCTCGTAAACTGTATTTGAGCACGTTTATGAACTCAGACTATGTTGTCTTATTTTATTATATTTTTAAACTCAACCGAAATCAGATTCATCAAATCTATCAAAACCGATCCTACAAATCGCGAAACTTTAAACAGATTTTCCCGGGATTCTACTAATCGGATTTAAGTTCCATCGGACTTTTTGGAAACCATATACCCGAGATTATCATTTGTCATTTTCAGAAAAAAATCATTTGATATAATTTTTTTTTGATGATGTTAAACATAAAATTTTGCATCAAATACATTTGAGAGCTATGGATAAGAAATATGAATAAATTATGTTCTCCTGACTTCATGGATAAAAAGAACAAATAGAACGGAGGTCGTATGAGAAAGTTACGATTCTTAAAGGTTATAAAAAAATTTGTATTTATCTAATTTTCTTGAAACGAATCGTGCATTGTTTCTCTTGGAACAGCTACGAGTCTCGTAAACTGTATTTGAGCACGTTTATGAACTCAGACTATGTTCTCTTATTTTATTATATTTTTATAATATTTTTAAACTCAATCGAAATCAGATTCATCAAATCTATCAAAACCGATCCTACAAATCGCAGAACTTTAAACAGATTTTCCCAGGATTCTACTAATCGGATTTAAGTTCCATCGGACTTTTTGGAAACCATATACCCGAGATTATAATTTGTCATTTTCAAAAAAAAATCATTTGATATCCGGATCGAGGGCACACGAATCGAGAAAGATAGAAAATATCATCATTTTAAATATTACAAATATGACATTGTAATTTTGGCACTTTGAGTCATGCTTAGTTGAATATAAACTTTCAACAATATAACTATAGCATCTACACTTACATTTTTACCAATTCACTCAATAATACACAAAATACATGTTTATACACACATAAATACATGTTAATACATACATAAATACATGTGAAATACATTGCTTCTAGGTATAACTAAGAGTACAATAATGAAAAGAATTGACAAGTGATTTCTTCTATACTACACTTTACTTCTATACTACACTTTAGCCAAGAGTACACACTACATGTTATACAAAGCTTCACTCAAGCTATTACTCAATCTATTCAAGCTATTGATGAACCAATTTATGAACCAATTTGCTCACCTCAAACAATTGCTTATTTCTTTCCTTGTTGTTGGGGTCGTTGGCTGTGAAGAACATCACCAGAAGTGGTGATTTCTGGCCATTGAAGAAGTATCAGCCCTTCCCTTCATCTCCATTGTTTCCTGCCAAGAACCACCAGTGGTGGTGGCTGTTTTCCGACGAGACCAAGAGGGGCAGCATCCCCATTTTCTTCCTCTTTCTATTTCCTGTCAACTGAAACAGCAAAACACCCCACAATATCAGTGTTTGATTTTGCTTCCTATCTTCCCCTCTTCTTCAATCTCAATCACAGAAAAACTCCACAGGAGGTGGAGATCTCCGATAATCAATGAGGGCAGCAGCCCCTCGTATATTCTCTTCTCTCTAGTCGAATCCACAAGAGACCAGAAAAACCTACCTTTCGTTGTTTGCCTTGCCCACTAAACAGCCACTTCGACTCCTGCTCCACCGCCGCAAGTCGCTGCTGTTGTTGCCCATTCGTTTTCCTGCTGCCGGCGACGAGAAAGAGCCCTGAGAAGGTTTGCCGGAGATAGGCCACCCCTTCTCCCTCCTCTTTGCGATTGGCCTCCTCCAACAAGCCACCTGCTGCCGCCTTCGATCTATTTTCCCTTTGCTCGACGGATGAGCCGATGAAGGTGTGCATGTGTCGTTTGCGCTACTTCCCCCGTGTTCAATTTTATCTGCTTCCTTGCCCGATCTAATGGAAACGAGGGCACCAAACTAAACCCCGATCCCTTTTATTAGTTTGATGGATTTGGCAGAACTAACCCTCCAAATGTATCTTTTAATCCCAAACAAACCCATTTTAATAGATAGATAAAAAAATGGTTAATGTTGGTTAATTTAAGTTACTAAACAACCATCCACTTGTTTAGTTAATACCAAAACAGTCCTCCCAACCTTGTGATTTATTTGAAACAGCCCTACACTTGTCAAGTAATACCGAAACTGCCCTTTTTGTTAATTAAGTGACAAAAATAGTTTTGGTGGTTTGTTTTAAACTCAAAGAGCGTCACGTTGCGGTTTCTCACGACAAAATTCACGAACCAAGCCTAGATCGAGATCACGCAGCGAATGTAAGTTTCTACGGCCCCTCTTTTATATTTTTAATTTTGGGGGAGAATACATGAGTGTCTATTTAAAGTTTTGAAGATTTTCAAGTTTTTATACATAAAATAACATCAAACTTTATTATTGGTTAAGATTTTATGAAAATAACAATCTAAAAAGTATAAAGCATTAATAAATTATGTAAGTAATAGTAGAATGCTATGAATGATATAATTATACATTGTTGTGATATATTAATTAATATTAATAAAAATCACACGATTATAAGTAGATTGATATGAAGATATAAGTTATTCGACGAATTATAAACTGTAATACTCGTCGTATATATGTACATGAAAGTATTGAGAAAGCATAAAAAAAACATTATATACATAACAAAATATGCTATTCAACAAAATTATGTACAACAGAAATATACATTGTCTTAAACGACTATAAACAAAGATTTGACAAATATATAATAATTAATTGAAAATATAACAAAAATCAATTATTATTATTATACTCCCGATCATAATGTGGAAACAATTGCTAAGTAAACGATATAATTTATTTT
This sequence comes from Lactuca serriola, assembly GCF_051521515.1. Classification (NCBI taxonomy): domain Eukaryota; kingdom Viridiplantae; phylum Streptophyta; class Magnoliopsida; order Asterales; family Asteraceae; genus Lactuca; species Lactuca serriola. Next base: position 49,252,323 of record NC_136415.1, read on the forward strand.
TATAATTACTATAAAAATATAAATTATTTTAGTTGTGATACGAAACTCGTCACGTATGATAATATAATTAATTCTCTGATTTTTGGGGATTATTACCTAATAAATTATACGGCATATCAATTATGCAATTTATCGAGTATTTGCATAAATGAGTATTCGGCTACACGAACGAACATCCTCTTTATCGGCTGAAGTAAGGAACTATACAAATTATTATCGTCACAATGGTCGAACGCTACGTTAATTTCACTATTTAACTAATTTCACTAAGCTTCAAAAATCTTAATAATCTAAGATTCGCGTTAGTGACCCTAGTGAACGACGAATTTTATGCGTTGAAGAATTATCGTCATGGATTTTGTGGATTGTGTATCTCGTGTGTGTTTGTGGGAGGAATGTATCGAAAGGGGTGAAAGAGAGAGTTTTATGATGGTGTATTTTTCCTTTGTAGGGATCAAATCCTGGAATCGACACCTAGCTCTATAACTGTTAATCCAGGAGGAATCATATACTGTAGGTCTATGTACACGACATAGATTTATAATAAAGAACCTTGGTGTAGATCTATTTCTTATGGAAAGATTTATGCGAATGGTTATTTTCCGTCTGTGGTTGCTAGCTACAACTTCGTCTGACGAGGCAATAGGCGTCAAGTGTTTCTTTCTTCGTTACTATACGACTGCTTTTAAACGTTAGTAATGATCTCGATTCCTCCATTTATGTTTATATTGTGCCTGTGTGGCTTGTTTATTGTGCCTTTTTGGCTTGTGGAGGAGCGACGAATAGTGTCGGTTATAGGCAAATTGATATATTGAAGATTTTTATTCGAAGAAGTATAGATCTAGATTGAGTCAATCCTCCCAATTTGGGCCGAGTGTGAAAGAGTGTTTAGGTTGTTAACTACCTCTACCTACAACATAATTCTCTGTAAACAGAGATGTTTCAAAGAATAGAATTGTAAAGAGAATGATTAATATTTGTCGTTGAAATTATACGAGTGGTAAAAATATGCGTTTATAATTTACCGGATATTGAAAAGTATTTTGGGATGAGTTTTCCCCACTGGTTAAGTGTTGATTTTCAAATTAAGTAAGATAATGCTTAATTAATAATATGACACGGATTTACAAAGTTTATAAAATTCAAAATTTTTAGTTTTACATATAAACTATACGAACGTTTGTACAAAGTTTTAAGAGTAAACTTGGCTATTTTATGTTTACAAAAAGTGTGATATGACTTTATTGTTGGATTAGTGTCTAAGTCCATAACTATTTTGGTATGTACTTGACCCGATGGTGCATGGTCCTTTTGGGTTGCCTTCACCAAAGCAACTTGATAGGATGAATTATGGAAAGAAAGGATTAAATATGATTTATTAATATATTATGGGAATAATATATTAAAGGAGAAATCATATTGTTTAATTAATATTAGTCAAGAATTAATTAGTAATTAGTTTTGTGACTAAAAGAGATTAATTAAACTTAAGGGACTAGAATTGTAATTATAGGATAATTGCAATTTGGGCCATGGATTGCCTTGAATCAAGAGGTGGACAATTTCATGGGGAAACCCATAAGGAAATCGTCCATGGGCTTGATTAAAGGAGTCTATGGGTTGCTTAGGGCTTAAGCAACCAAATTAGGGTTTCCTTGTTAGATAACCCTAATAGCCTCACTATATATAGAACCCTTAAGGCTCAAAAACAAAAAGAAGCAAACTTCTAGGGTTAGAACACGTTTTGGGCAGCATCCATCCTCTCTCCTCTTCATCCTCTTGCTTATGGTGTTTGTGAGCCATTAGAGGAGTGACACTTGTGACTCTAAGCCTTCCAAAGTCAATTCAAGGAGGAATTGGGATTGTTATTGCTACATAACAATCAAGGTAATATCTTAAACCTAATTATATGTTAATATTGATTTCCATATGTTAGAATTAGGGTTTATAGTCTTGGGTTACTTGCATGTACAATAGAGAAACCTAGATCCGAGTATTAGGGTTTGTATGAGCACATAGGATGTCTTATGACCAAAACCCATCAGTGGTATCAGAGCCTAGCTTGGTTTCAATTGTATTGATGCATTGTATAACTAAAAAATTCGTTTTTTGGGTTTCTGGAGGCTGAACTCGCCGAGTCCATGCAGACTCGCCGAGTCCAAGCCTGACTCGCCGAGTCAGCTCGTCAGAAGGAGGGTACTTCGGGATTTCTTGTTGTTTTTGCTTATGGATAGTTACCTTATCATGTTAGATCAATATTAATCCGATTATATGATATATTTGACTATAACTTTGATCTAATTGAAGATATTTATCAATTAATAAGATAATTGTTTCCTTATAAGATAATTGATTAATTATTTTGACTAAATTGATAAATTGTTTTGCAAGAAATCATTAAATAAATAAAATTTGGATAATTATGTGATTAAATGTTAATTTGAATTATTTGTTATTTGATCCTTGCTGTTATGAAAAGTTTCATATTTTGCCCTTTAGGTTTTATAGTTTAAATTTGAACCCAAAAGTTTTGTTGTTTTGAAATTTAAATAGTTGAAACCCTAATGTTTTGAAAAAAGGTTTCAAAACTTACCCTCAAGTTTTGGAATTTAAATTTTGATTAAATGGTTTAATTTTGATGTAAATTCTAAACCCTAATGTGTTGAAATGTTTCAAAACTTGCCCTCAAGTTTTGGAATTTAAAAGTTGATTAAAAGTTTAATTAGGAATGTTAAATTCTAAAACTCTAGTATAGTTTTGAAAAAGTTCAAATCACACCCTTATGGTTTTATTAATTAATTAAGGTGTATAATTAAAAGAAGTTTAATAAATCCATAAAAGTTTAGGTTTACAATTTAAGTCAATTAAAAGTATAATTGTTAAATTAGACCACCTAGTATTTTAAAAGTATAAAATACACCCTATACTATATATATATATATATATAACATTAAAGGTATAACATTATATATATGTATGAGTAAAAGTCAGTCTTAACGTTAGTAGGCCTCATTCACGAAGCTGGTCTATAAGGGGTGTTTAAGGAAATTGCCTATAAAATGGCGATTGAATGGGTATCCACTCTTACCCACCGCACTCTTGACTAGTGGAGGGTCGTTAGCCGAACGGGTAGGATAGGACGAAACCTTCCATTATAAGTATAATGAATTATTAAAGTAACTAAATGTTTTCATAAAATTCCCAATCTTAGTTACTTAGGCAAAAGTGAATTGATGCAATTCCATGAAATTACACTTTGTACCCTTGCGAAGACATTAGTGGAGCGTGTGTGGTTTACCGGCACACTAAATGGTTCTAAGCAAAGGTAGCAAAGGGTGACTCAATGTTTGTCATAGTTCGGTGGAGCGTGTGTGGTTTACCGGCACATCGAATAGGTGATTGTAACATGTGAGGGCACCATGTAAGTTTGCATGGTTATTCACACCCGCTTTGTGATCCTCGGCATCCCAGTCACAAACAAGAGGGGCATATCGAGATTTAAACATGCCATTGAAAGTTCAATGAATCTCAAAGGATCTAGGAGTTTTCATAGATTTAAAACTTAAATTTCTTTTTCGTTTTTCATGGTGGAAATTAGTAAATCGTCATTCACTTACCTACAAATATTCTGCAATTAGGGTTACGGCATCCCTCTCCCGAGTTGTAGAATATTGTGTTGGGTCCTAGCCTTAGTATTTCATTTGGGTGATTTACTAAGGACTCAATCTATCAACTAACTTGAATTCGTTTTCTCCCGTTTTGTAGATGTCAAAGTTTGACAACTATGGTCTTCTCAAATCCCGTGGAACAAGCATTCCACATGAAGATGATATTCCATGATTCGATCGAGGAACAAGAGATCATGCTTCACTTCCTCCTCCTCCTCCAATTATTCTCCCTAACCCACAAGTTCAAAGGCTTGAAAATTTCAAGATCACTCAAGCCCTTTTGGCAAGTAAACATAAAGAAGGAAAGCCGGTGTGTGCACACGTCCTAGGGATGAAGTCACACATTGATACGTTAAGAATGTTGGGATCCGTTGTCTGTGAGGAAATGGCTGTTGATTGGGTTCTTCAGTCACTTCCTAACTCATATAGTGAGTTCATAAGAGAGTACTATATGATGAACCACGACGTGACCCTTATAGATCTCACCTATATGCTTATTGCTGCCGAATCAGCAATGGTTTGGCGCAATAGAAAAGCAAAGTTGATTGGTGAATCTGCCTTCGAGACCTCTACGGATATAGACAATGGCAACGAAAGACATGCTATGATCGAAAAGTTTGATCATAAGAGAAAGGCAATGTCTGAAGTAGTTCCATGTGCTATTCTAAAAGAGTCGATTTGTTTTATTGCCAAGAGAAGGGGCATTGGAGACGAAGATGCCCTATTTACCTAAGAGATCTAAGAGATGGGAGAGTCGAAACGTATGGCTCTAATTTAGGTAAAATCCATTGACTAACTCTTTTAAGCTTCATTCTAGATTCTGAATACATAATGTGATAAGATTACAATTGATGTTTTGTAGGATCGAAGAAAAGAAAGGAAGCTTAAGGGAAGAAGTGAGAAAAATCTAACCGTGAAGGAATGGATTTCGATCGCATTTCTCGAAGATTAGATTCTTGAGCTACTACTTAGAGTTAGAATTAGATTGCTAAGAAAGATGTATTAGCATAAGTTTTTCAATGAGTTGCATTGTAAGGACAAAATTTTTCCACAATAAAATAAATTTTGATTTTAAATTTTATTTATTTATCCTTACAATGGCGTGTATGAAAAATTGATGTTAAAATGTTTCTATTATTAGCAATAATGGATTTGGTTCTTATTATGTTATTTATGGAAAGTCGAGAATTTACCAAATAGGGAGCGTTTCTCATCGCCCAAGTTTCAATTGGACAGAAATTTGGAATCACGCAACTTGGTTGCACGATGAATGAGAAATTTCATATTTGAAAATTAGACTAATTCGTTGACAAGGTGTCAAGTGAAGGACTAGGAGATCGAGTACACATAGTTGTGCGTTGATCAAGTTCACCATAAGAGTAACAATGATATTCGTCGTGTTTTACTAAAGGTTTAGTAAATATGATTATACTTACAAGATTAGGTGTAATTCTAAATTGATTAAAGGGTGTAAATCAATAGCGGAACGAATAAGAAGAATCAAGTAGGCAAAAAGATAAAAGTTTCTCCATTCTAAGATGAAGGGAGAGTACCTTTTATGCTTTATGATAGGTCTTAATGATTAAGAACCATATCTCAATTGATCCTCTAAGTGAGTCTTAGTACAATTGTATGTCTAAGAAGAGGAATCAAGAATTGAAGAAATGGTTAAATCAATAAGTCAATCATACTTCGTTCCAATAACAAGTCTTAAAGTTAAGATTGTGACATTGAGTGAAAGGTATTAAGAAGGTTTGTAACTTTCATTAAATGTGGAAAGTTGTGATGTCTTGGATAAGACAAAGACCAACTAGGACCAATTTATGAAGCTTTCTGATAAAAGCTACACTAACTCTTGAATATTTGTTTGTCAAGAAATGGTTTTTGACAAGAGAATCTTATATGTCAAGGAGTTAGTGGGAGTCTTAATGGTCTTGAAAGGTTTCAAGAACAAATCAAATAAACCTTATCGATCATCACTAGCACACAAGTTGAGGTTTACAACCTATCGTGTTGACATTATTTTGATTCTGTGCCAATCCAATCGAGTTAATTATGCATGTGAGTTCTATGAGTTCTCATTTTGAACGCATAAAAGGCAAAGCACCTTAATCAATGAAAGGTACATTGATAGGAAAGGGTGAGCTGCTTAACTACTTGGAAGACATGGTGGGCAGCTGTGCTACCATAAAGGCAAGAAATCGAGATCAAGAAAGTTCGATCCATAAGAGTTTGAATTTGTTGTAAACTTTGGTTTTGACAAATTCACATGGATAGGAACACATACACCGTTTAAATCTAAGTGTCATAAGATTTCCTCCTTCATGAAAATGATTGTGAGGAAATTCTTTCACTAAGAAAGATTTTAAGAAGATAGTGATTGTAAAATTGCATTCTCGAATTCGATTATGGTTACGGTATCCCTTTCCATAATTTGAATTGTGAGGTTTGGCAATTGTTTACACACACATATAAACTATCTAAGGCAAAGGTGTATAAGTTCAAGAAGCATTGACAAAAGATTATCAAAGCACTAAGTATTAGAGATATGAACTTAAGAAATTCAATAAGTATTGTTTTTCTGAAAGTTAAGTTGTTTCTGAATACATGTCGAAGCTAGTGGGAGCATAAGTGTTATGTTTTATAATAATCATCATGATAGTGGGAGCATAAATGTTATGATTATATGATTATTAAGGCACGTACTGCAAGTTGGCAATATTAATTATAGAAAACAAGAGTTATACCTTGCAAAGTCGTAAGGGTTGTAAAGTTATTTTGCTATAATTAAGGGAGAGAATATTATGCTTCATTTCAAATCTAAAGGCTTAGGTTGTAGAATGTTAATAAAATTTAGTCAAAGGTACATAGTGTGTTCTTAAAATTTCGATTATGATTACGGCATCCCTCTTCACAATTCGAATTTTGAGAACATAGCAAATAAAACATTATGCGTCATGTCCCATACGCTTCGGGTATAGGATCGATTGCAAATGCTTTAATGTTTGACCATTCTAAAATTTTCCAAATGTCGAGCACATTTAGAGGGAAAAAGGACTAGAATCGGTTTAGACTAAAATAATTAAACAACTATCAAAGGACAATCCAAGTTCGATGAGGATTGGTTACTTGTGAGTAGTTGGAAGTATAGTATTGGAAGATATGGAAATGTTTTCATATTGGATGGACTATATCGACATTATTAGGAATAGATAAGATTCTATTAAGAATAAGTTGTCATATGGAACATATGGAAGTGTGTCCATATTGGGAATGAATATTAAAAGATCTATGTCTAAGATTAGAAACTTTTATGCAAAAGGATGTTCAAAGGAATGTACTTTGAGTTAGAGACATCACATCTATGGAATTGTCTTGTAACAATCTCCGATAGAGGACTTTGTAATATCATTGGCAATAGTCTTTGTGACTTTGGTGCAGTGACATTACGAAAGGATAGTTGCATAGAATGTTAGAATCTAGCATATTCTATAAGTAGCAAGAATTTGATATTCTTTCACTTATGAAAAGGATTTGGAGTTGTGAAATGAGAATGATTGGAAATGTATTCAATGTGATCTATTTCACAAAGTAAGAACCATAGGTAAACATTGTGTGCATGCTAGGAGCATGGGACAAGTGTTGTAATTCAAGTAAGAAGTTGATTACCCGAAACGAAAAATAATGAGTAATCAATATGGTGATAAATAAAAGGTGTTTTATTTATGCTCAAAGGGTTGAGGCCATATGGGATTAGTATTATTCTTGTGTTTCACATTTGCATGTTTTGACTTCCAGAATAATTGAGTTTATTAAGAATAATCGAATTATTCAAACGGGCCACAGTCGTTCATATGTTGGAAGTAGATATGAATGAAAACTGTCGTGAATTGGTATGTGGATTGTCTAAAAGAGTATTAGACATAAGCAAATGTTTGCTGCAACGTTCATGAGTGCTTATGAATATGATTTGAGCATTGGATTAAACCCACGCTCACTTGGATCACTCCATGGATTGTATCACGAGTGATTGGTGAGACGATAACATCTTATATTCTTGAAACCGAGATGTGTGAGTTGTATCTTGCGAATCGGTTGCACATTGATAATATGTAAACGCACTAGTAACTTGGTGTTATAAAACATATTGTTGTGTGTGATTCGGTGAGTAAGTGCAAGCGAGCATTGTATCAAAGTTTATCCGTTCCTTTTATTCAAAGTAGGATAAAAGCGATATCTTTGGGCCCCTCAATGATTTTGTGATGACAAACGTAAATGCTCGGCCGGGCTAGGGCTAATTTGATTTGTTCAATTAGTCAGTCGTCATAAATCAGAAATCGAGAAGTAGTACAAAGAGAATGATTTGAAATCATATCTCATATGATATCTAGAATGGAGGAATATATGATCCCTTATCTAAGGACACGCGTATCTGATAGGATCAGAGTTGACAGCGGCTTTGGAAAGCTACGATTGCAGATCAGGATCTGAAGTCATACGCATAATAGTTATTAGACTTATCCAAGTGGGAGACTGTTGGATTAGTGTCTAAGTCCATAACTATTTTGGTATGTACTTGACCCGATGGTGCGTGGTCCTTTTGGGTTGCCTTCACCAAAGCAACTTGATAGGATGAATTATGGAAAGAAAGGATTAAATATGATTTATTAATATATTATGGGAATAATATATTAAAGGAGAAATCATATTGTTTAATTAATATTAGTCAAGAATTAATTAGTAATTAGTTTTGTGACTAAAAGAGATTAATTAAACTTAAGGGACTGGAATTGTAATTATAGGATAATTGCAATTTGGGCCATGGATTGCCTTGAATCAAGAGGTGGACGAATTCTATGGGGAAACCCATAAGGAAATCGTCCATGGGCTTGATTAAAGGAGTCTATGGGTTGCTTAGGGCTTAAGCAACCAAATTAGGGTTTCCTTGTTAGATAACCCTAATAGCTTCACTATATATAGAACCCTTAAGGCTCAAAAACAAAAAGAAGCAACCTTCTAGGGTTAGAACACGTTTTGGGCAGCCTCCATCCTCTCTCCTCTTCATCCTCTTGCTTATGGTGTTTGTGAGCCATTAGAGGAGTGACACTTGTGACTCTAAGCCTTCCAAAGTCAATTCAAGGAGGAATTGAGATTGTTATTGCTACATAACAATCAAGGTAATATCTTAAACCTAATTATATGTTAATATTGATTTCCATATGTTAGAATTAGGGTTTATAGTCTTGGGTTACTTGCATGTACAATAGAGAAACCTAGATCCGAGCATTAGGGTTTGTATGAGCACATAGGATGTCTTATGACCAAAACCCATCATTTATTTATATAAATTGTTTTCAAAATCTTTATATAAAGAGCATTTCGGTCATGAGAACCGTAAGAATTTGTTATAAGTTTGGTTTACTTATATATTTTACAAATGGTGTATTTTTGGATTTGAGCAAATGACATTTTTAAATGAGTTTAAATATACTTTTATGACTCAATTATTTTATACTTTCAATAGAAAAATATGTGTTTATAAAAGCTGGTCAACCAGATAAATTTTATAAAAACATTTTTGAGTATAAAAATACTTTGTGTCAAAACCTATAGAACTCACCAACAATTTTGTTGACGTATCTTAATGCATGTATTCTCAGGTTATTATAAGGTCCGAAGTGTTCGTACAGAAGATCCTTTGATATGTTGTAATACAATTGTGAACGTCGGATTGTTAGGCGTGTATAGCGTTTCAACAATAACTACTGTCAATGTAATTTCCATTTTAGTAATAATAAAAGATTAAATTTGTGTTGTTCAATGTATGTTCAATAACTGTGATTATTGGTTTACGTCGCGCACCTCGGCGTTTCCGCCGTCGGCCGAGGGTGTGACACTAATAATGATTACAAGTTAGTTAATAAGGTTAAATAAGTATTAAACCTAATGTGTAATCATTAAAAAACTGAAATTTTATATTAATATAATATCTTTACTTCTACTTATAAAGTTATGTCTCTAACTTTTAACATATTATACTTAATTTATTGAACAGTTTGGACAAAATACTTACATTGTTAATTTAAATATTACATTATTGGGTCAATTTCAATATAAATTCCAGTTCCACTTAAAAAATCCAAAGAATACTCTATGAATAGTTAAAAGTGATAAATTGTAGTGCTAAATGCAAAAACTAAATTGTAATATCAGTTTAACTAAAATATTTCATAAAGACATTTTTATAATCGTTAAAAATTTTCAAATAAATAGGTTAAAATAACTTACAATAACAACAGTTAAAAATAACTCTATATAAATGATTATATTGTTATCTTTAAAATCAAAAAAACTGTTTGATGTATTAAATAATTACAATGTTAGAAATAAAAATGTTCAACAAATAAATTTTTAAAAATTAATTAACGATAACAACAACTATAAATAACATTAAACCATATATTATATTTAATTTTATTTATGAGTAACACGTGGGTAGAGGTCATTCAAAAGACTGAGATTATGCAATTTTAATAGATTTATATATTATCATATAATTCAAAATAATCAATATATTATATCAACTTAGTATACGAATTATTATATCAAATTTAACAACAATATTATTGTTATATTTAAAAAAAAACATATATATATTTTAAGATTTCAATTATATATATATATATATATATATATATATATATATATATATATATATATATCTGCACAACGCGCAGACATTCGTCTAGTATACTTATAAAGGAAGCATTTTTTCTTTCACCACATTCATTTGAAACTCGCATGACTTTTCAATTTCTTTCTAATAATGATTATAAGTTGGTTAATAAGATTCAACAAATATCAAACCTAAAGTATAGTCACATATAAACTAAATTAAAGATTAAAAGAATATCTTACTTCAACTTCTAAAGTTATGTTTTTTTCGTTTTAACATATTATACTTAATTTATTAGGTTTAATATATTGTTGGATGTAAACCATTATCATTTTAAAGCTACAACTTTTGAACAATGTGTATAATATATTTAAATTGTAAATTTAAATATAACATTACAGGATCAACTTAAATATATTTTTTAGTTTAACTTAAACAAATAAAAGAATATTATGCAAATAATTAAAAGTGATAAATTGTAATGTATTTCTAATAATGATTATAAGTTGCTTAATAAGGTTTAATAAATATCAAACCTAAAGTGTAATCATATATAAAGTAAATTTTAATATTAAAAGAATATATTTTCTTCTACTTACAAAGTTATGTTTTTTACTTTTAACATATTATACATAATTTATTAGGTTTAATATGTTGTTGTATCTAAACCATTGTCATTTTAAAGCTACACATTTTGGACAATTTGTATAAAATACTTCAATTGTTAACTTAAATATAACCTTATAAGATCAACTTAAATATAAATTTTAGTTCAACTTCAACAACCCAAAGAATATTTTTGTAAACAGTTCAAAGTGATAAATTGCAGTGTCTTTCTAATAATGATTATAGGTTGGTTAATAAGGTTAAATAAGTATCAAACCTAAAGTGTAATCACTAATAAACTAAATTCATTAAAATTATATTTTTTAGTTCCACTTATAAAGTTATGTCTTTAACTTTTAACATATTATACTTAATTTATTAGATTTAATATGTTGTTGTATGTAAACCATTATCAATTTAAAACTACAACTTTTGAACAGTTTGGACAAATACTTAAAATTTTAATTTAAATATAATATTATACGGTCAACTTCAATATAAATTTCAATTCTACTTAAAAAATACAAAGAATGTTTTGTGAATATTTAAAAGTGATAAATTGTAATGCTAACTGCAAAAACTAAATTGTAATATGAATTTAACTAAAATATTTCTTAAAGATATATTTATAATCGTTAAAAGTTTTCAAGTAAGTAGCTTAAAATAAATTCAATAACAGTAGTTAAAAATAACTCTATATAAATGATTAAATTGTTAGCTTTAAAATAAAAAATAAATTGTTTGATGTTTTAAATAATTACAATGATAGAAATTAAAAGGTTAAGAAAATAAAATTTAAAAAATTAATTAACAATAACAGCACCTACGAATAATATTAAACCATATATTATATTTCATTTAATTTATGAGTGATGCATGGGTACAGGTCATTTAAAAGATTCAGACTGTGCAGTTTTAATAGACGTATATATTATCATATAATTAAATATAATTAATATATTATATCAACTTAGTATTCGAATTATTATATCAATTTTAACAACAACATTATTGTTATATTTAAAAAACAAATATCTATAAAGATTTCATCTATATAGATGCTTCTGCACAACGCACGGACATTCACCTAGTATACTTATAAATGAAGCATTTTTTCTTTCACCACATTCATTTGAAACTCCCATGACTTTTCATTTTCTTTCTAATAATGATTATAAGTTAGTTAATAAGGTTAAATAAATATTAAACCTAAAGTGTAATCATATATAAAATAAATTTCAATATTAAAAGAGTATATATTTTTTTTTCTATATATAAACTTATGTTTTTAACTTTTACCATATTATACTTAATTTATTAGGTCTAATATGTTGTTGTATGTAAACCATTATCATTTTAAAGCTACAACTTTTGAACAATTTGTGTAAAATACGTAAATTGTTAATTTAAATATAACCTTATAGGATCAACTTAAATATAAAGATTTGTTCAACTTAAACAACCCAAAAAATATTCTGTAAATAATTAAAATTGATAAATTGTAGTGTCTTTCTAATAATGATTATAAGTTGGTTAATAAGGTTAAATAAGTATCAAAACTACAATGTAATCATAATTAAACTAAATTTCAATATTAAAATATTACTTTTACTTCTAATTAGAACGTTATGTTTTTAACTTTCAACATATTATACTTAATTTATTAGATTTAATATGTTGTTGTATTTAAACTATTATCAGTTTAAACCTACAACTTTTGAACAATTTGAACAAAATGCTTATATTGTTTATTTAAATATAACATTACAGAGTCAACTTCAATATAAATTTCAGTTCCACTTAAAAAACCCATAAAATATTTTGTGAATAGTTAAAAGTGATAAATTGTAGTGCTAAATGCAAAAACTAAATTGTGATAGGAGGTCATGGCGGCGATGTTGTTGGATCTCCGACAAACGCAACAAATATAATGGTGGTGGTTTCAACCGTGATAAAAAAAAAAGCACAAAACAAAAACAATTGTATTTCTTTTAAGTATGGTTGGAGGGACACTGTTAATGTTTACTTTATTATTGTATCTCATATCATTTTTCAAGAAAAACAGAACATGTATTGATACAAGTGTTTGCAATTGTAGAACATGTATCAATAGAAGTATATAAAATTGTGGACGGGAAATCTTTTTAAGGAGTGTTCAACTTTTATTTTTTTTTTTAATTCTATGGTGTATCTATTGATATTAATACATACCTTTAATCCAATACTTTAATATCTCAATACTAGAAAATTGGGCAATTTCCGATGGCCAAATCCGTCAGATATTCGTCTCTAAAGTCGATTTCCGACGGAATACCGACAGAATTAGGTCTGTCGTAAAAGCCTCGTGGGTTTTACCAAGAAACCATTTTAAACCTTAGAACCAAGAAACCAATCTTTTCTCATCTTTTAGAGCAAGTTTTTAATAAAAAAATAGAAATTCATAACTTTTTATCCTCAATCCATTAATATCAAATTTGATAAAAAGAAAATGATCTGTTCATATTTATACAGTTAATTTCTTTAAATTCACATTGTGCATCTATACATATTCACCCTGTGAAATATGTGCTATAACTTTTGAACAATTTGTATAAAATACGTAAATAGTTAATTTTAATATAACCTTACAGGATTAACTTATATATATATATATATATATATATATATATATATATATATATATATATATATATATATATATATATATTTGTTCAACTTAACCATCCAAAAAAATATTTTGTAAATAATTAAAAGTGATAAATTGTAGTGTCTTTTAATAATGATAGAGTATCATACTTGCGTAAGAAAACATCCAAACACCATCCTAATTATTTGCAAAATGAATAGAAGTTTTGCCCGCTTAATGCTCCCCGGTTGTTATGGTGGTATCAAGTTACCACATTCAAATAGATTCATGTGAAAACATGTTGAAATTGTGATGACAGTTTCGTTAGTGGTTCTAGCTTCAACAAGAAGCTTGAAGGGGCCTTGTCGCTATTAATAATTAGATCTAACCAAGAATGGTATTACATCGATATACATACATTATGGAGTTTACATGGAAGGACAATATTAGGCCAACCTTGAACGTTCAAGGTTGTGGGCGTTTAAACTGTTTAAAGAGTGCGTCTGAGATTGGTACACGTACTTGTCCCAACTCTGCCTACGCCTTGATTTATTTTTGGCATTGGTACATTACCTACAAAGTCCGATAACTTTTTACCACATTTATATTTTTTTTGGGTTTTTAGTTTTGTTTTGATAGTTAAAGTAGAAAAATCATACCAGGTATATTTAACCAACATCGTTACACACAAAAGATTATTTTTTAGAGTAGCATCATTGCACAAGAAACAATATCGTTACAATGTTTCGTAAGAATCCACTTTCAATTTATTAAGTTGAAATTTTTTGATATATTCATGGTGATAGGAGGTCATGGCGGCCATGTTGCTGGATCTCCAACAAAATCAACAAAGATTCGTAAGAATCCACTTTCAATTTATTAAGTTGACATTTTTTGATATATTCATGGTGATAGGAGGTCATGGCGGCGATGTTGCTGGATCTCCAACAAATGCAACAAAGATAGATGGTGGTAGCTTCAACCGTGATAAAAAAAAAAGCACCAAACAAAATCAATTGTATATCTTTTAAGTATGGTTAGAGGGAGACTGTTAATGTTTAGTTTATTATTGTATCTCATATCATGTTTCAAGAAAAACAGAACATGTATTGATACAAGTATATGAAATTGTAGAACATGTATCAATAGAAATATATAAAACTTGACGAATTTCCGCGCGTTAGGCAGTGAAAATTAAAAATATATTGTTAGAATATTGAAAAATATATATTTAAAATGGTTATGTTATTGACATAAACATATACTAAAATATAAAGTGATAAGATAGACAATTTGCATTTTAAAAAAGGCTTACATGGATAATATGACATATTCATGATTTTTAATTAATTATTGTTTTGAAGCAACATGAACTTACAAACATGTATACAATAGTTAATTAAATGTTATATATATATATATATATATATATATATATATATATATATATATATATATATATATATCACCTTCGATAACATATGATCGATAACATGAATCCAATCTAATTTACATCAAAATTTTAACCACAACATACAATGATATTCTTAAAAGAATACTTGAATCAAGAAAATACAAAAAATAGTTATAATATAACAAACTTACAACTTAAAAACTTCAACATAATAACATGGTTCGACAAATTGTTCAAAGCCCTCAAACCAACACAAAAAACTTTAAACTTGTTTTCTTTGTGAATTTTGTATGTGATTTGTATTTGTGTGTCTATTCAAAAAGATTAGACTTTTATAGTAGAGTATCCATTAAGTGTTTATTAAAGATATTATATAAGTTATAAAACCTTTGAATTGTTAATCATTATTAAGAGACTTTTAAGTGATATTCATTAAAATAAGAGGTTTCAAATGCATGAGGTGTTTGCAAATTTTTATGGGGGTTTCAAATACATGAGGTTCAAGGAAAAATGCTAGCTTTATAAGTATGTATGATTGTGGACGGTAAATCTTTTTAAGTAGTATTCAACTTTTTTATTTTAATTCTATGGTGTATTAATTGTTATAATTACATACCTTTAATCCAATACTTTAATATATGAATACTAGAAAACTGGGCAATTTCCGACGGCTAAATCCGTCGGATATCCGTTGCTAAAGTCGATTTCCGACGGAATTAGGTATGTCGTAAAAGCCTCATGGGTAAATATTACCGACAGAATACCGACATAATTAATGACGGATTACCGATGGAATAGTGGCGGCAAGATTACCGACAAAATAGTCACAACATACCGACGGACGCGTTTTGTTACGAATTACCTACGGACTTTTATTGTTACAGATTACCGACCAACACTTTTAGTGACAGATTACTATCAAAGATATAGGATTTGACTTCACTATATAAGTAATCTTCGGCTAATCTCCGTCGATTTTCGGCATCCGACTCACTCGAAACACATATTTTGTTAAACCAAATGTCATCAACGATATGGAGATAGTCGAATATGGATGGTCGGAGGTGAGACGGCCGGAGGTGGGATGAAAGGGTGTGTGTGTGTGTGTCTGAGAGAGAGAGAGATAGACGAGATGAGATGTAGGGAAAGAGTATAAGGATATTGTTTAACCATCGTATTCAATCTGATTCAATGAACTAAATTATTTTATCCCAAAAATGTCCTCTGATCCATTTTATTAAGGTACCCCCGCATTATTTTTTTCTAATTATTTACAAACATACCACAATTCATCTTGACATTCTATTATTTTGATTTAACGACTCTTGTTTGGTTCTCAGAAATATATGAGTTCTGAAATGATCTTTCCTCTCTCTCTCTCTCTCTCTCTCTATATATATATATATATATATATATATATATATATATATATGCTTAGGTTATTTTGTTTTTAGTAAGTATTGTGTGCCAGAATGCACAAATCTAGACCAATGGATGGAATTAATCAATCGACATGATTTGAGGATGTATGATATTACAATGGGATAACGTGTACCATATAATCACACAAATTTTAGCAAAAAGGTATTTTGGACAATTAACTACATTTATAAAAGGAAATTTTCGGACTTTTAGGGATGATTAATTCTCCTAATTTTAAAAATCTGAATTTTTTTAATTAATTCAATTTTAATTCTAACATAATTTGTATACATTCTATCAGAATATATTTTTGTTAGAATGATATTCTTTCAGAATTTTATTCTATTAGAATATTACTGAACAATAACAACATTCTTGAATCTGAGGTTGAAAAATAACAACATTCTTGAATCTGAGGTTGAAAAATAACAACATTCTAATATACTCTTATACATCCGAACTTAAATACAAATTCATACATATTCTTACAGATTAAAAGCCTTATACATTTTAATATAATTATACATATTCTAAAAGAATATCAACAAAAATGAATAAAAATCTTAAAAATTATCAGCATTCTAAAATTGTGAATATGATGAAACTTTATTCATTCTTCAAGTTATTCCTATTAAGTCTTCAACGCAATGATAACTACTATTGCAGCCCCATTCATCTTGTCAAACAATTATTAAACAAATGCACTTAATCTTCTTCAATGGTCCAAAGAATCGACTTGATTCCAACTATTCTTACGAAAATGTGATGTATTATCGTAAGAATGTAATTCTTCAACCCATTTCTATCACAAATAAAACAAAAACTAAGAATGGTTAAAAGCATGTTACTTACAATCTCTATCACTTAATATATTTTAGAAGAATACATAAAATATGATAGAATATATAGAATACATTCTGGCAGAATACATAAAATAAATTCTGACAGAATACATACAACTATTTTCTTATTCCAGTAACATACTAAGCAACACACATATTCAAAATCCACTGAAATTTGAAAGCAAAATCCACTTTGCCAAAACTCAATCAAACAATATTGAATCGCGTAGGAACAAGAAATGCAAAATCTATCTAATCTAATTTAATACCAACATTAAAATAGTAGTGAAATGGGATTGAAGAAATCAAATGTTATTCCAAACTTAATACAAATCAACTATCAATAAAATGCCTTTATATGACGAATAATAAAACAAATTTTAGTAATTATAATAGAATGTGTACCACATGGTCAGATATAATACTTTCTACCAAAATATAATTCTACCAAAATATAATACTTTCTACAGACTATTCTAATAGAAGAATACATTACCTGCAAAGTTTTCTTAAAGAATGGTACAATTGTTGAAATGAATCACATCTAGAGAAGGAAAAAAGGATTTGATGGTACCAGAATCAAGAAACCTAATTTTTTAGAGTTGAATTGATCAATAAAACCTACAGATCAAGAAAAAAAATCAGAAAAAAGAAATAGAATAAACAGAAATTTTGATAAACCTCAAGAGTCTTATGATGCAACAATAATCCAATAACATTACAATACAATTTGACCAAGTGATGTAGTAATCCACTGATGTATATTCTTGTAACCAAAAAACAAGACATACATGTATTTAGAAAAAAAAAGGAATTAATTCAAAGGTTTTGTGCTTCTTACTGAACATGTTTATAAACAAAGAAAAATAAAGATAATTAAATTAATTCAAAAATATAAATATTTTTACATCCTTCTTATAAATTCAAACATATATTGAAAGGAATAACGTTCCAATATGTTTATAATTATTTTACTTCAAGAAAAAATATAGGACAATATAGATATTAAAAAAAGTTATTTTCAGTTGAATATAAAAAACATCATTGATAACTTGAAAATTGTACATGTGTTTCTTCATAAACCATCCAAAAGCCTATAATCAAGTTAATTTATAAACACAAAAACGTTATTGGATATTTCTTTGAGCATTTTCATTAATTCATTTTCCAAAAAAAATAAAAAAATAAAGAGCTCATATCTTGATATTCTAAACATACACCGTCTAAAAGCATAAAGAAGAAAAAAAACAATATGCAATTAAAGAACTTACTAAATGTTTAGTGCCGTATAGTTGTGAAATCAAAATAGGTATGATTTCGAAGTCTCATGTAGTGGCAATTGAGAAACCAGTTTGGCGATTGCGAAACCGATGGTGGCTAATAATGGTGCGATGGAATTAGGAATTTTTGTGGTGTTTGAAAGTGATGGATAATTGATCGGCAGTGGTCAATGGTGATTGTGTGGGGATAGTGTGCGAGATTCATAAATTGTAGCAGGAAAGTGACCTATTCCAACCAAAGTTTCCGCCGTCTCCAAATGGAGAGGAATATGGTTTTGAGAAGTATACTTGATTGTAGGTTTTGTAGTGTTTATTCCGTTATTGTAGGATATATTAATTGAATTATTCATTTACCATAATTAAATATAGTAAGATTATCATTATACCCTTATTTATTTATTTAATTATTTTATTTTTCCTGAATTCTCATTGGTGCATACATCACAATACTTGTTAGGAACATTTGAACATATATATATATATATATATATATATATATATATATATATATATATATATATATATATATATATATTTAAAAAGGAACCATTTTAAACCTTAGAACCAAGAAGCTAATATTTTCTCAACTTTTAGAGCAAATTTTTCATCAAAAAGAAAAAAAAAATAGAAATTCATAACTTTTTATTCTCCATCCATTGATATCAAATTTGATAAAAAAAAAAATGACCTCTTCATATTCATACTGTTAATTTCTTTAAATTTACATTGTGAATTTGTACATATTCACCCTGTGAAATTTGTGCTACAACTTTTGAACAATTTGTATAAAATATGTAAATTGTTAATTTAAATATAACCATACAAAATCAACTTAAATATAAATATTTGTTCAACTTAAACAACCCAAAAAATATTTTGTAAATAATTAAAAGTGATAAATTGTAGTGTCTTTCTAATAATGATTATAAGTTGGTTAATAAGGTTAAATAAGTATCAAACCTACAGTGTAATCATAAATAAACTAAATTTCAATATTAAAATATTATTTTTACTTCTACTTAGAATGTTATGTCTTTAACTTTTAACATATTATACATAATTTATTAGATTAAATACGTTGTTGTATTTAAACCATTATCAGTTTAAACCTACAACTTTTGAACAATTTGGACAAAATGTTTATATTGTTTATTTAAATATAACATTACAGGGTCAACTTCAATATAAATTTCAGTTCCACTTAAAAAAACCCAAAAAATATTTTGTGAATATTTAAAAGTGATAAATTATAGTGTTAAATGCAAAAACTAAAATTTAATCTCAATTTCACTAAAATATTTCATAAAGATATTTTTATAATTATTAAAAGTTATCAAATAAGTAGCTTAAATAACTTACAATAACAATAGTTTAAAATAACTATATATAAATGATTATATTGTTACCCTTAAAATTAAAAAAAAAAATGTTTAACGTTTTAAATATATACAATGATAGAACTAAAACGTTAAGCAAATAAATTTTAAAAAATTAATTAACAATAACAACTATTAATAAAATTAAACCATATATTATATTTAATTTTATTCATAAGTAATCCGTGAATAGTGGTCATTCAAAACATTGAGATTATGCAGTTTATATATATATATATATATATATATATATATATATATATATATATATATATATATATATATAATCATATAATTAAAAATAATCAATATATCATATGAAGTTAGTATACGAATTATTATATCAAATTTAACAACATTATTGTTATATATATATATATATATATATATATATATATATATATATATATATATATTTGTATGGATTTCAGCTATATATATCATTCTGCGCAACTCGCGGGCATTCATCTAGTCTTGTATATAATAACAGCAACAAATATAAATATTATGGACCCTCGATTCTTATTTAAAGCAATCCTTAAAACTTAGAACTTAATTTATTTCCGTTAAAGTATTTCTCAAAATAAATCCTACTCATCTCTCTCT
Organism: Lactuca serriola; assembly: GCF_051521515.1. Classification (NCBI taxonomy): domain Eukaryota; kingdom Viridiplantae; phylum Streptophyta; class Magnoliopsida; order Asterales; family Asteraceae; genus Lactuca; species Lactuca serriola. The sequence goes on from NC_136415.1 coordinate 49,272,839, forward strand.
CTCTCTCTCTCTCTCTCTATATATATATATATATATATATATATATATATATATATATATATATATATATAAAGAAGTTCAAATAAAAACAGTAAATAGTGTGAGAACGTAAAAACACTATATTTATGTTATTATTCTGTAATGAATTTTGTATATGTGTATTGTTGAAGTAATTCTAATATAAATATTAACTTTCGATTAGTCATATATTCATTACAATGTTATTATTCTATTATAAACTTATAAATGTTCATTTTTATAGTAAATTCTAATTTTAATTTTAACCTTTGACTATTCATTTATTCTTTGTTGAATAATAACATAAAGTTGTCGATACAAATTCATTACAGAATAGTTTTTATGTTATCACAGTATTTACTGTTTTTATTTGAATTGTCCCATATATATATATATATATATATATATATATATATATATATATATATATATATATATATATATATATATATATATATATATATTCAAACACCCCAACTAAAAATTCACTCATCTAAAAATCATATTTTCCGCTTCCATGCATTCCTCTCTTTTATAACTTCTTTTGCATCTTATAATTTTTTCACAAATATTTTAGACGCAAACGGTAGGTACCAATGTTTTACTGATCCAATTATTTATCAACAACAAAAACATCTTTTCAAAACCCTTGTTACTTAAATACTCAATCATTTACTAATAAGTTCTATTCAACAACCGTCGGTAATAATGACCAACTGGAAAAATAAATATGTTACTAGAGATCTAGTAATGTGTTGGCTACTTGTCGAATATAGAGTGTCATACTTGTGTAAGACAACATCCAAACACCATCCTAATTATTTGCAAAATGAATAGAAGTTTTGCCCACGTCCAACTCCCAAGTTGTTACGGTGGTATGAAGTTACCGCATTCCATTAGATTCATGTGAAAATAGGTAGAAATTGTGATGGCATTTCCATTAGTGGTTCTTTCTTCAACAAGAAGCTTGAAGGGGCCTTGTTGCTATTAATAAATAGATCTAACCAAGAACGGTATTACATCGATATAGATTATGGAGTTTACATGGAAGGACAATATGAGGCCAACCTTGAACGCTGTGAGTGTTTAAACTGTTTAAAAAGCGCGTCTCAGATTTGTACACGTACTTGTCCGAACTCTGCCTACGCCTTGACGGATTGACATAATTAATGACGGATTGACGACAGAATAGTGGCGGCAAGATTACCGATAGAATTGTCACAACATACGGACGGACGCATTTTGTGACGGATTACCTACGGACTTTTATTGTGATAGATTACCGACCGACACTTTTAGTGACAGATTACTGTCAAAGATATAGGATTCGACTTCACTATATAAATAATCTTCGGCTAATCTCCGTCGATTATAGGCATCCGACTCACTCGAAACACATATTCTGTTAAACCAGATTTCGTCAACGATATGGAGATAATCGAATATGGATGGTCGGTGGTCGGATGAAAAGGTGTGTGTGTGAGAGAGAGAGAGAGAGAGAGAGAGAGAGACGAGACGAGACGAGACGAGATGCAAGGAAAGAGTATAAGGATATTGTTTAACCATCGTATTCAATCTGATTCAATGAACTAAATTATTTTATCCCAAAAATGTCCTCTGATCCATTTTATTAAGGTACCCCCGCATTATTTTTTCTAATTATTTACAAAAATGCCATAAATCATTTTGACATTCTATTATTTTGTTCTAACGACTCTTGTTTGGTTCTCGGGAATATATGAGTTCTCAAATGATCCTTCCTATATATATATATATATATATATATATATATATATATATATATATATATATATATATATTCAACAAGGAACCATTTTAAACCATAGAACCAAACGTGGATTAAATGTCACATGTGTACTAATTAGTCTAACCTAGAGGTGTATAAACACTAGTGTATTAAAATATCATTAAATGAGCATTAAGTGTTACACATGTCACTATTTAATTAGGTAGGAAGATTTGTAGGAACAAAAAGTAGGAGAATATTTAATTTCTCATATATTAATTATAAGACGAAACTTTTTTTTTTTAGAAAAGATAACCATTTCCTGAACGTGGATCATGTTAAGAAACCTTTATTAAAGGCAATTTGGTCCATTAATGTCTTACGTCAAAAGGTCAACTAACAACTTTTCGTATACTTCCTTCAATTGATTTGGGTAAAATCCAACCAATAAAAAAAGTCAAGATCTTAAGTGGTAAGATTTTTGATTGTTTGGATGAAGAATAAAGATGGCAAAGATGTAAGAGGTGGATTTTCCTACAATTACAAATGTGTTTAAAGACCAACAAGTACATATTTACCCTAAGCCATCTTCAAGAAGGGATGATAGGCTACTTCCTTCAAATCAACATTTAGATTCTTGAACAAAACCTGAAAGGCCACAATAACAATAGTGAATATAGTATATTATCAGAATTGATGTTGTTACTAATTACATATAGAACTAAAAGGATGAAAGAGCAACGTGCTAATATTTTTTGGATAATTAGAAAAATACCAAAAGGCAGTCCATTCATGAAAAGGTAGTCATTTTCTTATGTGATTGATAAGTTTTAATTAAGTACAATAATGTAATAAAAAGAAACAGAAGTACAAGGCTATTATAATCTTTCCATTTCTTTGATAAGTTAGTTAGAAGTAAGCAAGAATATTTGCGATTGAATAACCTAAAAGAAAACAAGGGTTATATCAACATTGAACAGTGTTGTGTGGGCCCCAAATGATTGAAATTGAAAATGTAAACACACCTTAAAGAACACAGAAGCTGTCTCTACATAAATAGTCCAAATGTTACCAAGGCTATGCAACCGATTGGAAGATTCCTAAACACCAAACTCCACCTCCTTCAGGAATCTAAGGCATTCCTCAAAGAAAGTATCCCTGTAAGTACTTAAATTTGCACTCAACCACTTTTCCAGATCTATGAGTTCCTTTCTAGAAGCCAGGGAAGCCAGGATAATACCCAAAGACATAGGTATCATATCCAGTATAGGAGATATAATCTATGATAGGAAAAAGATATTTTAAAATACATATAACAAAGATATATGCATCTTTTAATAAAACTAAAGTAGACATCTAACCAGAAGTTCAACCGCAAAGTAGACATACCCAAAGACACAGGAATATGTTTGGTTTTGTTCTGAAAATACCCTTACCCATGAGGATGATGCAAAATCCCAACCAAAAGTTCAACCTCAAGGGCGGATGCGATAGGGGCAAGTCCAAGATGTGTAACCGTGCATTGTTGGTCCAAAGTGTGGTTAGCTGTTGACTGCATTTTAAAAATTACAAAAATGAAATCTAAGTTTTAATTATTAAAATAAAAGTTAAAAAGAAAGGAGGAAAGTAAGTGTTATACATCCACAGGGGCAACAACATCATTACAGAAGTAACAACCGAGTCTCGGTTTGCTATCTTTCTGTCCCAGTGACATTTCTTCAACACCAGCAGATAAAGAAGAGCCAATAACATGATGTATTTCTGCTGAGTAGTGGGCCCACACCATGGCGCATTACCAAGAAACTATCAAACCACAATGTACCTGTAATTGTAACCTAAAACATTAAACTAAAATTATCAAGGACATAATGGTAATTTTCTATATTACTAAGAAACTGTCGAATCCAAATGCATCGGCATCAGTATTAGAATAATAAAGTAAGTACAACAACAAACAGAAAAGTACAAGACTAACTTTATTAGCATTGACACATAAAAGAGTTGGAAGCCACCTAATTTCACGTGTATCAGTCAACAAAAAAACAGCATCATGAGACTCAAGTAAATCAGAAAGACGTTCGCAGTCATCAACCACTTTTTCCTCTTCTTGTCTAGCAATTGGATGCCCAGGCATAGGTATTGCCATCACTACCCCCTCTACTTCCTACAAACAAATATCAAAAGTAAATAATAATTTATTAATTTCAAACATATTGGAAGAAAAAGAAGAGATTAAATATCTGGTCTTTAAGTATCACAGGAAGAACAGCCAAAGAAACTTCATGTTGCAGGACATTATATGGCATCTGCATATTTTCATAGGCATACCATCAATTGATAAATTGATCCTTCACAGAATCACAAAATCACATCAACCCTGGGACCTCGCTAGTCGATGCTGTCATTGAAGCGTGAATTGTAGATGATCTATGTGTTCTGCTGCGATCGATCTATGCCGCCTTCTCGCGTGTGACTAAGTGAAAAACTGGACTATCTTTGTTTTGAGGCGTCCTAAAAATAATGGTCCGCCCTTCTTGCCCCTCCTTGTCACGGTCATGACCCTTCCAATATCTTTGACTCGTATGGTCCAAAATACCCCTGACTTCTCATCACTTCAGTTATTGGGTTTCATATCATGATAAAATTCCAGAACCCCTATCTCTCCCTTCCAAAAATCAGAGGTTACAAATCCATATTACTGAAGATGAACTAAAGATGGCGGAGATTTTGCCCTAAATCAACGGTGTTAGAGGAAGAAGTAAAGGAAAAGGTAGCGAGTGTGGATGGAGAGGCGTGAATATGGTCTAGGGTTTGAACATACCCATCGTCCAAGTCTTTCTTTGTCTTAATGAAGACGAAGGACCTAGGGCTTTTTCTTGCTAATTGGAAGAGGGGGATTTAATTTTTGGGATCCAACGGGCGGGTGAAATTCCGCCTTAAAACGCATGTTTCATTAAAAAATTATAAAGCGACACACTTAGATGACACATATTTTATGAAAGCGCCTTCCGCATTTCCTTTTTTTTTCTTTTCTGACACTAATTTTAGGGCACGTACAAATGCGTGTCCTCTATCCTTCAAATTTTACAAAACTGACATTATTTGTTAGGACACACACAAATGCGCGTCCTCTATGAGCGCGGGTCATTGTTTGTGCATCATTAAATGGCTGTTTTCTAGTAGTGGCCACTTCCTATAACATGTACCTTCTAGAGTATATAACCACACTGCTTACAGTTTCCCATAACTTACCAAGAAATTATATTGCCAAGAAATTGTTAATAAGATTTGCTAAATCCAACCGATGAGAAATCATTATTCATTTTAATAAATTAGGAGTAACCTGCGGTTACGAGTTACACAATATATTGTTCAGTTTAATAATTGTTTGATTTTAAAACACGGGATACACGTGCAAACATAATCACAACATCTAGGTTTGCCAATTCGGCAATATATTTTGCAATC